>NC_087518.1:33978812-34318145 GCF_963921805.1 Phalacrocorax carbo | reverse complement strand
GGTTTACAAGTGAGACATGCCAGGTGTCACCCAAGGGATCCTGCCATGAAGTACTGGGATGGAGCCAGGTTGAGCAGATGGCATCCAATGCTGATCCAGCAACAGTTGCCTTGGCAAATGATGCTAGACCACTTCTTTGTGTGGCTGGGGATCCACATTACATAGTGGCTCCTGTTCCACTGCAGCGGATGCCTTGTGAAAAGCCGGAAAGCCACACATACTCCAAGGACCACAGGTCACCTTGGCTAATACAAAATGTGTATATACCACATGTAGGCATATACATCTGTAAAATGGTTAACTGTGTGTGTACACACACAGAGAAATCTTCCAAACAAAGATTTCAAAGCTACATCTGTGATTTTTTCTTTCTGGAGTTGATGATGCTGTTTGTTATTCTGTAATTGGAGGAGTGTGGGAGGATTTCCACGCTCAAGTACTGGCCCAGCAGCAGTGGAAGAAGGAACTGAAGCTGCTCATAGCAGCATCAGGCTGCACGTGCACATAGAAGGCGGCTCAGAAAGTGTTGTGTACCGCTTTGTAGAGGGTCGACAGCACTTATGACACGTGTGCCACTGTTTGGGAATCTCTGCTGCAGATCTGGAAAAGACAGTCTCTGAATCAGGATTTTACATTTTTGGGACATTGTCAGCGTTTAGGGAGAGGGGAACAATCAGGCATAATGCACCTACAAATCAGTTCAAGTCACTGCAAAGAGGTACAGTTGAACGGAGCTGTCAGAAGGACTTTGCTATTGCTTGGATCTTTAATACATCTATCCAGAATGCGATGAATGCATGGGCCTGCCATGAATGTCTCCTGCATGGGCCAGTTTTTCTCCACGGACTGCAAAGAGAGTCTAGACATTTATCTTAGATGAGACATCTATATTTAGGTGTCTCAAATCAAGTGAGACTATTTGTACTTAAGATGCCTACACCTCCCTGAGATGTTTTCGAAGACATTCTGATGCTAAACTTTAATTGAATTGGCCAAACGCTTTAGAAATCCTTCTAGACACCTACCTCCAGTGATAGGTACTTAAACGCTTTCAAATCTGGTCTCCTAGATAATTCTGAAAATGTAGTCTTGTGTGAAGCTGAGGTTCCTACAAGCCAAATCTTCAGAGACTTACAGGCATTCAAAGACACCAATAGGTATCCTCTAAGCCATGGTGCACTTATAGGACTTCTGCATCTTCAAATGCCTCTAAAAACCTTAGTCTCAGGAGCCTGAAAATACCACAACAGGTTGAAATGCCTGCAAATTCAACACTTTTGAAAGAAAGATACAGGGAAGAGAGACTTTCCACCAATTTTCTGACTTTATTTTTGCTGCAGGCATACACCAGTTTGTTCTTCCAATGCTCTGAAAGGAACAGAAGCTTTTTATGTTCATGAGCACAATGTTCAGCCTGAGTCTTCTCTTTGCAAGACATATCAGGTTGGCCTAATAAGCAGGCTAACCACAACCATGCTGTTTCAATCTGCTCCAAGCACAACCAGAATAAGTTTATGTCTGCCTGCAAAAATACTCTGTAGTTCCTGTAGTGGCCTGATTTGTGCAGGTGTTAAATACTCACAGCTACCACTTAGGTAAAGCTGTAATGTGGCCCAGATCACCCTTCTGCGCCTCAGTTTCCTTATCCCAAGCACAATGATAATGCATGCTTCAAGGTCTAGGGGTGTATAGTGTCATACAAATATTGTTATTTATGGTGATGAGAACGTGAGCTTTGTTTTGTACAAAGGTCTGGGAGTGCCTACTTGACATCAATCGAAACAGACAGGTACTAACCTGTATGTTTGAAATACAGCGTGTTGTTATTGCTCTCAGATAAACAGAATTACCTCCTCTTAAAATCAAAGGCAATCTGTTTTACTTCAGTGAGATGTGCTGATGTCCATGGAGAACAAATCATTTTTGGCAAGTGGAGGAGGGATTTTCTTGGCAAGTTGGAAGAAGCATCAAAGGAAGAGAAGAGGGATGGGATGCAACACAACTGGTTTTAATCACACATAACAGTCAAGTTCCTCTGGACAGGCCTACTGTCTGATATGCCATTGTAAACACTCTGGGGAACCTGGATTAAGAGAATGGAAAAAACAAGTGAATGGCATAAAGGTACTCAGGGCACTCTGTGGAATAACTGGCAAAGCTTGTGTCAGCTGGCATTATGCAGTGATATATTGCTCCCATTAATGTAGTGCCCCAGTATTGTGACTTTGATTTTTAATGGGTATTTGGTTATCCAAGTCCATGCCTTTTTCTAGTTTTGACAGCTCCTCAGGTCACACAGCACTTCTGTTAGACATTAACAATGAAGATGCTGAATTGGTTATAACAAGGATGCACTTTCATTCCCACTGTACAACCACCAGGGAGAGGGGAGGCTCTCTTATTTCAAGTTGGTTCAGCTCTGAGGTGGTCTGAATTGCTCTGGATGTGCCAGTGTCTTCTTTTTGCCTGTCAAAAGAGCCTAGGGTGGCTGCTCCCTAGACCAGGCACACTGCAAGCTGCCTGAATCGATGGGATACATCTGGAGAAAAAGAGCCTGGGCAAATACTTCTTGACAGGACTGTTCCTCTTGAAATGGCTGTTTCCTCTGGAAGTTGCTGACTTGTTTCACTAAATCTGGGGGCAGGGAATGTACTGATTTTATTAGTGTATTATGTAGGGTACTAATGTTTCACTTTGACTATTACAGTACTACATAATGTATTATATTATCATCTCACATAACATGTCAGTTTAGACTAGATTATATAAACATCCAAACAAGAAAGTCAAACTAAAAATATTTGATATGATCATTTCAGTATTTCTGAAACAAAATATTTTAGAACATCCACTCAGTGGTATGTTTCAAAATGATGGCTCTCTCTTCCAATTAGGAATGAAAGGACATTTGTAATGTTTGAGTTGCCTTTGGAACATGAACAGCTTGATCTTTGATGGTTGCTGGAGCTGCACAGTTGGGATTGCTGTTCAGACTGCTGTAATAATTGCTTCCTTACATTTTCTTTGGGTTGCAGTAGCACTTGGGGGCTACTGTCAGGGCTTGAGGATCTTTTGCAAGGAACCTCACATTCATATAATAAAGATAATACTTGGCCTTCAGTCACACAGAATAGAAGCACTGGACCTGATATAGGGAAACCAAGCATCACCAAGAGTTTTGGTGGTGACATGGCAGAAGTGGGCTTTACTGCACTTTGGCTAAGCGTTTACCTGAGTAGGGGTCACCTGGGAGAAACATCTGATTCAAGGACTATTTGGGTATTTCACTAAGTACCCGTTGATGGTGAATGAGGGCTTGAGCTTGAAGGACCCTGAATGTTCCGTGAACCTTGCCTCAGCCAGGGTCTTGATCTTGGATTAAATTTCTGGTAATGTCAAGATCGGGAACAAGTCTTAAATGAGTAAGACACAGATGAAATATAAACTCCCACCGCAATCTGATGAGCTAAAGACTTCTTTAAATGCATGGTTTAAATAACCTTAAAGTTGAGGCAGAGAAACTGATTTGATTATCCAGTCTTTGAATACCAAAGAGCAACAGATACATAGATGATTTTTGAGCAAGATCTTCTGTTTGAAACTTGTGATTCATTGTTATTATTATATACTATGGTAAAGTCCAGAGTGCCCTGAATTTTTCAGCCAAGAATGGCCCTTACCTAAATTCATGAACATTTAAGGGTGGCGTACACTAACTGAGTGGGAGTTCTTGAATTAAAATATACCTTGGAAAGGAGGAAACCAAAACATTATTCAGTCTGCAGCAACCTCATGCATTTAAGCCCCTGGAGGGCTTGTGTTTCTTTATTATTGAGGTTCATTATGTCATCAGAAAAGCTTTAATATTTTACTGTGGAAGCAATATAGCCATGAAACATTAATTTCCAGGAATGTGGGAACCATGAAATATGGGGTTTTCTAATAAATTAAGATTTTTACTTGTCTCTGTTCTCACATAGTTAAGGGAATCAAGTTTCATTATATGTTTATGTATATGTATTCTGGACATTCAAACAGGAAAGATGTACAAAATATGGGGAGAACATTTTTACCTTGAAAAATGTATTTCACTGAAAACTATACCAGTCATTTATATTCTGCCTTTCATCCTAAACCCAACTATCATTCTACATCCATTTTGGAACTGCATCTCTCATTACGGAACTGCACCTGCTCTGGTGCGTAAATGAACAGCCGATACATTCTACCCTGTGAGATGTGGCAGCTGTTTGGACTTGTATAAAATTGTTTACTTCCCTATTTCCACAATGCTGTTCTCTCACCATTGTAGTGATCAATACCGTTCAGATATGCCTGGCACATACATGATTGTTCTAGGATCTCCAGCAGTTCCCAAGTATTCTGCACCATGGCAGACGTCTCTGGCTGGAAGAAAAAATGGTGAAGGACAAATTAATTTGTAATCATGTAAAGGCCTTTAAAATATTCTCCTGTTATTGCTGACCAGTGTTACTAACTATAGGACTGATGACTCTTTCCTGTAAAACAAATGACTGGGTTTCCTGCAGATACCTGCACATACTCGCACGCAAAGACCACACCACCTTTTAGCAGCCTTGGCAGAATGAAAGCATTGTAGAAGCTTAAAGACAATTTGAAGCACCTAGTTCTGGGGAGTTCCAGAATGTATGTGTTCACCTAGGGTTTTTAACAGTGTTATGTACTAAATTTACGTCCATTACCAGCTGATTAGAATGGAAGAATTAGCCAAAACATTCCAGCAGCATCTGTGTCATGGGAACTATAGGTTAATAGGTTAAATGACATGCCAGAGTATTCACCAAATCACGAGTGTTGTTTTCCTTATTGCTACAATTAGCGATGGCACATTAGGAGAACAATTACTTGATAAGATTTGATGGCAGGAAGCCCTCTGCCATAAATTGGAAATTCTCAACATACGCAACCATATTGCTAGAGAAGATGGCTTATGCAGTTAAAACCAAAACTGGAGATTTGTCATCAAAGAATGGCAAAGTATACTAAAATCCAGCTGAGAGGTTCCCTGATCTTGTTATTTTCAGGCTTCTATATGAGTTAATCTAACACAGATGACAATATTTGACACAGACAATTGTGCCTAAAGTCACATGGAGGGTGTTTTATAGAATTCCCTTCCATCAGAAGATGGAGGTTTGTCATAATGCAACTCTTTAAAAAGTCTGATGTGTTGCCAGAATTGCATTTCAGGGGAATAAAACATGGTAAAAATTCTGAAAGAATCAGAACAGTTCATTCTAATATTATCATTAATTTCTAAAATTTGGAACAAGTCATATTTAACTTGCTTTTTACTGCATGGGGTAATACTTTAAGTGCAAATTATTTTAAAAGTCGAATTCAAAAGAAACATTTGATTTTGTCTGAATGAGAAATTTTAATCAACTCGGAGAAGTCTGTGGTTGTGTGGTTTTCCTTCATAAAGAATTTCAAAATTCTCCCTTCTTGTCCTCATTCAGAATGAAGCAGAATTTCAAATTCTGAATTTTTTTGCAAAATGAGCTTCTGTCCTCTCACAGCACTTTCTGTGCCTATATGAAGAGGACAAGAAGCAAAATGTGTAATTTCTGTGAGCCTTAAGGAGAGGGTATGTGTGTTAGTATTTTCAAATCCAGGCTTATGCAGCTGCTGTTTGAATATAAATCATACATGCTTTTGGGTTACACTAACACCCTCTGCAGTTTAGTAGAGTTGTTAATTAATACAATACTGTATTAGTTCTTCTTACAGTCTTACTATTAACACCCCATGAAATCCCATTAGCTCTGCATATGGTGCCAGACTTGTTCTGAATGTGGGAAAGAAAGAAATTTACAGTGGTATGAATAATAAAGAGAAGCTTTCAAGTGGTTTCCACTGTGAACATTTTGAAAAAATATTTTCCAGAATGTAATTTGTGGGGCAATCTTTTAACAAAATTTCAATGCAAACATGCATATATTTGTCATCTAAGTATTGCCCTTGAGTGCGAAAACCCTTACACACCACTATTGTTCTATGGCAGAAACATCAGGAAGACAAAGCAGGTCCTAAAAATGGAAAATTAACCAGGTTGTCTTATTGTCCAAACTGACAGAATGCAAAAAAAAAAAAAAAAAAAGAAAACCAAAACCAACCAGACTTCACAGCTGATGCCAACAAATGGATAAAACTTTCCTTACATTTTTGGTTTAAATATTTTAAAGTACAGATAGTGATGACAGAATTTGGGTTAGGTTTTCCAGAAGTTATTTCAACTTCCTGCTTCAGTGATCTGACAGATCCTTTTTAAATTCCAAGAAGATTTAAGTGCCATAGTGAAAACTAGGCTTATTTGTTAACACCTCATACAGAACACTCCAAAAATGTCTTAACCACTACAGAAACTTCAGACCTAATTACTTTCTATTAATTAGTTTAGTTTTGTCCAGTATTGACTCCTTAATGAAAGAGAGATCTGACAAGGAGCTGTTAGAAAGCCTTTTAAAAATTGAGAGAATGATGAAGCAGGCAGGATTTAGAAGCAGACTATTCCCTGGAGAAGCCGAGTTAATTGTAGTTCTCCCCTGATCCTTTAGGAGTTGCTGCCCTAGAGTTGTAGTAGTAGCAGTGCATGGTTAGGAGGGTTCTAGCAGATGCTTCTCTCCTTCCCAGTCCTGCAGTTCATCCATAGTCCAGTCTCTGCAGTCTCAGTGTACAATCAGGAATGGCCAGGGCGTTTCTGCATGGCCAACATCCAGACAGGGACACACTGCTCAGGGAATCCCTCCTGCCTCTCCTCTCGTAGGATGGTGAGTCCACTCATTTCAATAAGGCTGTGGAGGATGTTCAGGTCTCGAATCACACTACTGTCCAGACAATCCAGGATACAGCCCTCCCTGGCTACATTGTCCTTGAGAATGATAACACCATTATCCTTCAAGCCATTCTGGCACCGGATGAGAAACTCCAGGAGGTCTTTATCTGTCAGATATCCTACAGATGAAGAGATGGAAAAGAGATCACTATTAACCATTCACACAGACTCACCCTGTACACATCAGAATGGTGCCTTGATCTGAGTCTCCATACCCTATTTATTGCAGGAGTTCTAGTCCTGCCAGATTTGATTATGAAATCTTGGGCAAATCAACAAGATCAACAGTTACAAACTCAAATCAATATTTAGGATCCATATTAGCAGTAGCAACAGATGTGGACACAAGTCAATGGGAATAGTGGAGAAAATACTGGGTGCTGAAGGGTTCTTTAATCTGGTGGTTAAAGTCATAATAAGAATCAGTGGCAGAAAGCTGGAGCCAAACAAATTCATATTGGAAGTAAGTGACAACTGTTTAACAGTGTAAGTAATTACCCATTGGAACTACCAACAGAAGTGGTGTTTACCACCTCTTGAAGTCCTCAAATCAAGCATGATTGAATTTCTCAAGATATGTTTTAATTGAATACAAACTACTGGCTCAGTACAAGGGTAAAGGAATTAATATAACAGCTTGTGATACAGAGTAGGTCAAACTAGATAATCTCAGCCTCTTCTGTATTTTAATCCTACAAATCTCTGCAATTTTGTGTAACTTTATGTATCCATCAAAGGAGTTCTGGATCAAAGATCCAGTGAGGAATGCAAGACGTTCCAAACTGCCAAATAAACTCTTTATATTACCCAATACTGTTGCGATTTCTGCATATACCATATACATTTAAAAATAGTACTTTTTTCAATATGCTATTGACAGTGTGTTTTTTATCCTTCCTTCTCAAAGATTAATACTTCAGTTACATTGAGATCAGTAGTGCAGGGCTCAGAGAAGAGCAAAATGATAACTCTCAAATGTGAAACATAAAAAAATTAGCAAGGACAGGTGGTCAGAAACGGAATGAAAAACTTGAAAAAAATAATCGCTTGTATTTTCTAGTCAAAATATTTAGTTTTCTTGATGGAAGATTTAAACTTTTATAAATGGAAGTTGTCATTTCAAAACCACATTTTGACAGAGCATGTCAGGTTTCTTTAACCACCCCCCCAAAAAAAAAAGAAAAAAGCCCCAAAGCCTAAACCTGAATACCTTTCAAGTTGAAAGAAAATGGTAATTTCTACATGAAATGTAAACTTGCATTTTTATTTTTTCATAAAATAACAGCGTGGGCTCATATACTTATGTATACATAAGACAAATCAAGATTGCATCAGCAAGATTCACTGAAGCTTTTGAACACCTAATCTGGAACATAATGTTCCCTTAACTTAGCTTTTAGCCTGGTTTCCTAAGAAAATGAGATCTACACGGTGTTGCTCTCTACCAGACAGTCCTGCTCTCGCTCCACCAAAAAGCATTGAGCTTGTTGGCATATATCAACCAAATTCAAGATAAGGGTAGAAGTTTGATTAATGCATAAGACCACTACATATGTCTTTGAAATTGATGGAAGGAGGAGATTCAGATCAGCGTCTATGCTAAAGAAAAGGCATATGCTCCCTTTGTTAGCAGCCACATAACTGATTGCCACAGCCTTAGAGTCTTAGCTCATTCAGTCTCATGTTGACTCAGCTTTGCCCAAAAGATGAGGCAAGAGCTACATTTACTGCAATGACTGGTTATTCAAGAAAAGCAAAAAATACAAAGGAAAATGATACTGTTCTGAAGGAATTCGCTTGTACAGCTATAAAGACCTGTTCTAAGAAGCACAGTTTCATTACTTTTTAAGGCTATCTGTAAAGGACAAATATGTGTTCCTGAATAAAACCATCTCTTGTGCTATTCTCTCAACCTTTATTTTTGCCTAGCAAGAAACTATCTCCAGGGTTTTGTAGAGAAGGTGTTGTTCAGGCCTCCTCTTGTGCTCTAGAATAATGACTTCTGCCAGCTGAAACTGCACCATGGACACTTAGGTTCACAGATTAGGAGACCTCCTTTCTGGAGGGACAGTTAGGCACTGCAGCAGGTTTTCTAGAAAAAATTTAAAACTTTTTTTTTGTGAGGAACACAGCCCACATGATCTGATTGCCAGACTCTTAATGCTGGAGGGCATTCATTGGGGTGGCTGCAGGAGAAGCAGATACTTCCTATATGAGGGGGCACTCTGGGACATAGCTAAGTGAACCTGTATGATAAGCATCAGTGCACATATAAGACTTGATAAGGTTTATGGGTATTGGTGATTTCACTATGGCTTTTTTCAGATTGTTTCCTGAAATACTCCCAAGTCTGGATGATCATCAGATTCAGAAATCCCTGCTCACAGGTGAGGCCAAACCTGTGTATCTCTCTGCAGTGCTGGCAACTAAGAAGGAGGATTCCTGCTAAAGAAAACTCATACATAAGGCCTACTCTTCAGCTGCACCTTAGCATGCAGACTACTCTCCAAGAACATGTACCTCCCTTCAGTAAGTGACCTGAAAAAACCCAACTTGATTTGTACCCATTGTGCATGTGGCTGGGGAGAACTCTCAGAAGTCTCTTGTGAGATTTTGGGAAGCAGTCCTAAGGATTTGAGAACCTCCTTTTACAGCTGCACCATTATTTTAACATAAACTTTAGCCCAGGCTGTATAGTTCTCAGATGCTGGGCTGGATAAATCATGCTCAACTAACCTGAAACCCACTGAATCCAGATGACATCATATCTTTGTGGGGCTGGAGTGAATTCCTGGAGGCTTTTGCAATAATACATCTCTACTCTGTCCTCCTTGTCCTGCAGATAGTTTGGGACCTCAGCCAGGAAATTCTCCATCATATCCACCAGTTCCACGCTCTTGAAAACTGGTAGCAGGACATGCTTGCTGATACGACCTATCCCAGAGCCGCAGTCCAGGGCACGGTTGGTGCCAGCTTTCCCCACCCCCTGTGGGATACAAGAAGATAATTTGAAATCTGAAAAATACCACCTGAAGATCATAGCAACTGTGTTACCCACTAGGGCCTTTAGTCTACCAAGCTGTGTCTTGTCTTCTTATCTGTGCAGGGCTGTTGCAAGACTGATAAGGACCTAGGACAGTATCAATACAGCTTTGGGTACTTATGCATGAGGTGAGCTGGGCTGCTATGTTGCCAGGCTGCTGTTGATGGGACTTCCTCATTGCGGCCCTGCATTTATTGCTGTACAATAAGTTTTTGCTTGGTGTAAGAAGAGACATAATCTTTTACAAGCTCTTAGCTTTCTCAGAAGATCCACTGGTCTTTGTAAAGTCCTTGCAACTTCATCTGTCAAATATTCATACCTCACAGCCAGCTATGTGGCTAGATAAGCCTCATTCTGAGCCCTGTAAAGGCCTAACAAAAAAGTAAGCATATGCCAAATACCGCATGCAAGAAGTAACTTCTGCGGCACAGAACCTCCAAGGAGGCCATGGACATCTCTGCAGATACACGGCACCCTTGGGATCAGAGTTCAGTTTTCAAAACAAGCCGTGTTTGAACGAAGATCGTGGAGTTGTAGGTAACTTACGACAGCTCAAAAAATTTGGACTGGAGGATATACAGAATTTCTTTTTTAGGCATAGAAACAAGAAAGATGATTAAGTAGATTTTGCTTAACTGTCCTTCTTTTCTCCATAAATATCATCAATGGACAGAGATCAGACATGAAAAAATGTGGCACAAAGGCTACGTCTATGAGAAACTAATGAGTCACTGTAAAAGGAGCTTTATAGTGAAAGCTGTATTTCACGCCAAAAGCTTCCATTCTAGCTATAAAAAGGCTCTTAAGAGCTTGCTGCTGTTCTGTAAAACAGAAATTTTAAGTCTGTACATGCCCTGGCTGTGGAACTGGAGCTCCCCTGGCCAAAGTTATCTGTTAAACAAAGATATTAAAAGCAAATGTAAACACCTTTTCCCTGTTTCCCTGTAACTGAGTGTTGAGGTGAAAGGTATAGGCCAAAGTCCCTGCTGCAACTTCACTGCTCTTCAGGGAGATAAGCCCAGGAAGAGTCTTGCTCTTCCTGCTTATTGGGAGACCCCCTTTGTAATGACCAAGCATAAATCACGTAACTCAACACTTTTTTGGCCTTGCTTCAGTAGGTAATTCAGTAGATTATTAAGGTCAAAGGACAGTACCGTCCATGACATGACTATGAATAGCCCGGCTGAGCATCTGGTTACATAGAGTAACTGTAGAAAGAGCACAAGGACCTCAAAGGCTCCCACCAGTCTCCAGGGATGCTGGTCCCAATTTGTATACCTAGGAAGATTAATCTCCCGATGTGAGCAAGAGTCCACAAGCCTTCAACCCTATTGGACTCTGGAGACTACCTGTCTGTAGTTAGCCAGAAAATGATAGCCATTCTTCATTCACAGGCTGCACTTAGAAGCATGTGGCTTTTACTGAAGACCAGACTAAGCTCTAACAAGGAGTCCATGAAAGGAGAAGGAGCTGCGTCTTGGATCTTTACAAGGTGGATTTCCATGTTGTTTGCTGGCAGATACATACAGGCCTACACTGATGTGATTAAGTAAAAATCTTTGAGAAAGTTGGTGAGAAAACTGGGATGATTTACCAAAACAACTAAGAGAACTTGACAAAAAGCCATGTAACTTAACTTCTTTGACATTTGTGTTTCAGAGAACCTATAGTCACAGTACCTCATTCAAAACAGGGAATTCATCTCCCATGATGCGTCATGGCAAGGACCTCTGATGACACATCTCCATTTGCCATTGAGAAGAAGAAAAGGTAACAATCATGGGAGATGAAGCTTGATCCCACACTTCGCTGAAAAGGTGCAAGAGCATCAGGCAGTCAGCTGAGAAGCCCTGTGAAGCCCCACGGCTCCATCTGTAATGAAAATGTTGACATAATTCCATGTTCAGCTAATATATTTTCAGTTTGGAAGTGCTCAGAGCTTTGACAGGGCATTAACATTTTCTTTGGAAGGCAATAATTTTCCCAAAAGCCTAATTGAGTTGAAAATCAGACTCCATATTTTAAAAAATACTGTAAGTGAAAATTTTAAGCCAGAACAGTCTTCAGAATTTAAGATTGAGTGCTCCTCTGACTACCTGCTTCCCATTACTCAGAATCACTATCATTTAGGACACATACATACCCAAAAATTCTTCTGTAAAGCTAAATAGGGCACTCACAAATTTCCTTAGGGATAAAGAGCTGTGGAACATGTTCCTGACGCTACTTCAGGTCTTGGAAGGGCAGGAAGGCAGCGTAGGTATGTAGGATGGAAAGAAAATCAGAGTTCAAGAAATAGATGAAAATCACAGTGGTTTTTTCTCTAAATTAAAAAAAAAATCAGGTTTTCAACAACATCTTTTCCATCCCCCTGATCAAACAGGAGAAAAATCACTTTCGAGAAGCTTTTCATTCAGCAATTAATTCACCAGGCAGGTGAACTGAGGGCAAGAAAGGGAGAAAGGGTTTAGGGCAGAAAGGGAGCTATAAAGTTAATATAGTCTCCATCTGTATTATTTCACACACCTAGAGCTCACAACTGTTCCTGAGTTAATGGTTTCTTTATTTTATTTCCTTTTTTACACATTACCTCTGGATTAGGCACTTCAAAACACAGTGTCTATGTGGACATCAAGACTTTAACTGGCATTAATACATTGCCATAAATGTGCAGTGCTATAGCACTACCAGTAACCCTTCAAGTATGACTGTACCTAGGACAGCCTATAGCTTGTCTGTACAGCACTGTTGGCTCAAGTAATGTTGCTCTTGGTTTGAGTTCTGCCCACACACACATAAAACCTCTTAACTTGAGCACAGTGGCACTTTTAACTCAGTTTGACTTGCCTGGGAAGGTGACAGGCTAAAATATAAGTGAAGTCCTTAGTCCCTTCTGTAATTCCTTCCATGTGCCCAGGCAAGATAAATTCTCCAATAGTAAAGAAATCTGTAGCTCAGCTTACAGTGGTGCTAAGAATCGTGCTAAGAATCATGCTAAGAAATGCCACACGTGAAGGTATGCAACATCAGTCATGTAAGGGAAATGTCATTGTGTGGCATTTCCACACCAGCCAAACTAACTCAGGAGGGGTAATTTGAGTGGAACTGGGCAAATGTTTTTTAAGGAGCACTGGTTTTGCCAGAAAATAAAGTTTTTGAAGAATAAAACCCCCTGTGAAATTGATATTTCAAAGCTAGAGAATAGTTATAGCCAAAAAACATGGGAAAGAATGTTGAAAATGTCAGGATACTACTTCTTCACGAATTTCAAGGGAAAAAAAAAAACTTGTCAACCTTACATTTCTAAACAGCATTTTTCATTTTGGAACTGATTTGTACCTTGAAAACAAAGGAAAAAGTTTTTCAGAGGATAAAACAACTAAAAAAATTAAGTTAAATATGTTAAGTTGATCTGAAACCAATTTTCCTGTTTTCTGATTTTGTTAAACTTCTCTTTAAAAAAGGAAGTATAGTTTATATTAGGGTGAAGCTTTTTTCTACCTTGATCACCTTATTGGACAAAAAAAGTATTCATAGACCCATAAACTTGGGAAGACATAACTCAAAATTAGCTTTACAATAAAGTCACTACTACAGAAAGCCAGTAAATATCTCTATCTGGTTAGGTAGGATTCAAATTGCAGTAGTAAGAAAGGGAAATAAACAATAAGTAACATAACCAATTGTCTGTATCTCAACAGAGGACAGGTTTTAACAAATTAAATCAGGACTAAGCAAAATGTACAGAGTCCTTTCTGTTCCTTTTTTTTTTTCTTGTTTGATCTTGGCCATTCAGAGTATCCTTTCTACCCCTGGCTAATCATAGGAGTAGGAACTCTGCTCTGGAGTATTCTGTATCTGTCATCACACCTGATGCATTGGGTATGATTTCTCTTTGGCATGTGAAACTCTGCTATGGAGTGTACTTCTTTCCTTTTTGGGTCTTGGAGATGAGAAAGCGTAATAGTGTGATATAAATGTGCCATTCAGGAAACTGGATCTATATGATGTCTAGGAAGTGTGAAATCTTTCCTTGAGTACACACTTATGCACCACTTGAATTCCACAAATGTCCTTAAAACAAGACTTAAGTAAAATTTAAGGAATATGCCTTGAGCTGGCTCTAGGCTTATAAATTGCATTTCATTTTTTCTGAAAATGCCATTTTACTGTCAGGTTCAGCTGCCTTGCTGATCTTCCTTTGTATTTTCTTATTTTGCCTTTGTAGAAAGCCTGATATGGTGAGACTTTGAAATGTTGTGAAGCCTTTTTGCATTAGCATTAATACAAATGACTGTTAATAAAAAAAGTGTAGCTGTTCACTTGTGTTTTGCTGGCTTGCTGCCCCAAAAGCCTCCCTCTGCCAGGCACAGCAAACTTTGCCATTGGTTGCCCTTCACTGCTATACAGGATTTCTATCTGTTATTATGCCACGTTCATTTTCCATCCCAATCCATTTAAACTGTGCCTTTTTTTAAACACAACATCTAGTTAACCTTTGGGGTTTTTTTTCCACAGTAGATCATTAAGACTAAAAAAAGGTCATCTGGCTATCCCAAATTTGTACATTTGAGCAGAAAATGAAAGATCTATGGTAGCATTATATAGAACTAGTAATTTTGTGAGCAGGAGAACTTAGAAAATTTGGTTTCCTGTAGCTTTGTGGATTCTTTAGCATCTAATACTGTTGTTGAGCTAATTTAGTGGGCTTCTCCCCTGAGAAGAGGGAAGGGCAGTCAGAAAACCATCAGGCCACTTTTAAAGATTTGCAGATTCCCAAAGACACTTTCAGGCACCAACAGGATTTTCAGAAACCTAAGTGCCAAAGTGATATTGCTATTGTAGGTGCTTTTAAAATCCCAGTCAGCATCTCTTTGCATCTCAGGTCAAAGCAGACCTTTGAAGATGTTTACAGACCTTTAGGAATCTGCCTGCAAAGGGCCCTAGTGACACTGGAATGTTCAAGAAAAAAAAAATTTCCTAATGGGTAGATTATTCTATACACTCCAAATGTTTGGGGGGGGCTGGGGGTGGTGGTGGTGGTTGGGGAAGTGGCCTGGGAAGGGCTGGGTTCTGTTGCAGCATTCTCAGAAATATCTATAAATAGGCAAAACAGAAACTTGGCATTTAGTCTCAGCTACTTTCCCAAATGGACTGCAGGAATTTGCACAGACAAATCTCCCACTGAAGCCAGCAAGGATTTTATCATGAAAGGTCCCAGTCCTGCACTGAGCATTAATCTCCCACCCAAACACAGCTATAAGAGCTCCTTGCACAATCCTCTTTGAAGCTCTGGAACATAACAAAAGGATGCAAACCAGCTAAATAATGACATATGTCCAGGCAAAATGTGTATTCATGATGATACATGACCTAGCAGAATACCTTACTAAACCCAGTGACAGTCAGTTATGACCTGTGACAGCATATCAAATGCAACATATGGTGCCATTTAAAATATATGTGACCGGGCACGGTGCATATCATCTATGACACATCACCCCTGTTTCTTGCAGAAGATGGGATTAAATGACTCACCCCAACAAACTTCCTGAGAAACTCCCTGGAGGATTCAATGTCTGTATTGGAGAGCTCAATGTAGTCTCCCATCATGCCCTCTTCTGTGGCTGGCACCTCCTGGTAGAAGTGTTTGGCCCTGGCGTAGAACTGCATCTCCCCATTGATAACTTGACTTGTCAAAGCGTAAAGTTTCACTGAAAGCAGATAAATCACTATTTTATTGTTTATGACAGATATTTCTGGTTTAGTTTATTCCTTTGGAGGCATGATGGCCAAGATCCATAAACCTAAGATGACCCTTCAAATCACCAAACCTGTTTCTAAAGCAAAGGTGGAAGGAAAGGTGTTGGATTTAATCCTGCAAGACCCTGAAGGACACAGCCCCCCTTGTGCAAATTCGGTGCCTCCCAGGCTCAGACATCGTTTTTGTCATCACATTATGTTCTCATGTCAGTGAAAAATCATTTCAAATTTGAAGTGAACATGCATGTCAAAGAGAGCAAGGGGCTTGATTTGCTCCCAGAAAAGCTATGGGTGGCATTTATTGCTATGCAGGGTCACAATTTCTGCTACCACAAACCTAACTGTTCTGCAGATTTCCATATATGCTTTCTAGACATCAACAGCTGCATGTGGAGTGCACCAAGAAGAGAGTGGATGAATGAGGCACTTGCTTTCGTTTATTTTTAGTGATACTGCACAGTCTGTGGCACTGCAAGTAAGCTGAACCAAAGAGCAGATGGTAGTCTCAGGCCTAAATGAATATACAGGGTGGGGAGAAAATTTAGAAGACAGTCCTAAATTTTCATGTGTGATCAAGGAGTGAGATAATCAGTGAGTGATATACCGGAAAGTTCCTGTGTGCCAGAGGCTTGGATGTTTCTTTTCGTTGCTTGGCTATTTCGCTGGTAATATAGAGCAATTGTAAGTTTGAAGCTGTTTTATTAAAACCTGTGAGCTTTGCTGGGTAAAGGGCTATATTTCCCTATTCTTTAAAAAAACGAGGTCTATCTTTGGCATACCGGGTTCTTCTATACTCGGATGTACATCGGCATATCAAAAGTAGTTATGTTTTGCAGCTCAAAAGTTTGGATTGAGGCATGCCATAAACCGTTGTCTCAGAAAACAGCACCTCTTACTATCCCATGCACACATACAGGTGTCCACGCATTTTCCTATGTGTACGACACACAGCTATTCCCAGCCAGACCTTTCAACGAAAACACAACTACAAGCCTATCTCTGAAAGCTAAGCAATAAGGAGGGATGGAGTCACACCGGGAACAAACCTTTGCAAACACCACCTTGCAGCGTGAGACCAGCTCTGCTGCAGATTCCCAGCATGCTTGAGGAACTGGAAATGATCCAGCAGCAAACACCTTTTGGGTTAATAACAGAAGGGGAGTGCTCCCTGCCAGCTGCGTGCACAGAAGGACCAGGGAGCAGTCCTTTGTCGCTGCATCTTTAAACTTCCATGGTAGCACTGCCAGTCACTGCTGGGAAGAGTCTGAACAGGCCATGGTTTGCTTACACCAGCTGGGGAACAGGAATCATGCCCTCCACGCACAAATGAGAGCTAGACCAGAGGCCCTGAATATAAGCCTGGAATGTATTTATTAAGGGCAAGCAAGCTCAGCAGGGAATGATAAGTGTGCGTCTGCCCATCCTCAGCAGGAGAATGACATTTTGGAGGCAAATGAGGGGGGGACAAAGGAAGTAGGATGGGGAATAATTACCACCAAGGACCACTCGGAATAGAATAGTGCTATTGGGTTACACATAAGCAGCATGCCCAGCATATCCTTCATCCAGCAAAAGCAGCATTACTAGCCCCTCCTGTCATCACCTGCTTAAGTCAACTGCTGAACGGATACTATTAAAGCTTTAATCCATTACACATTTATGTTATGCCTGAGAAATTTATACCACAAGAAGCACTGAGCCCAGAAAGGGTCAAACCTGGGAGTTTTACACACTCCACTGATTATATTCACATACTCAAAAAAAAATACATTTAGCTGAAGAAATTAATATGAAAGTGGCAGCAGCTAGTCCCCAGCACAACTTGGCCAGGGTGGCTCCCAGAGCCTGGGAAAAATTCTCCATCAGTGGCTGTGATTCCTCCAGTAAACAAACTCCATCTTCCCCTGGGAGTGGCACCATCTTCTTTTTCTCTGTGTCTCTTTTTTCTCCATTTCAGATGCCAGCCTGTCTGGTGAACAGAACTGAATCCCTGCATGTTGGCTTTGCAAGATCTTCCACTTAAGAGCCCAGTGATGATTTCTAGGGCTTGTTTAATGGGCCTATCAAGGGACAGTGATTTATTCCGTTCTGCTAGATTGAAGGGAAAGGCATTTAAAGGCTGTCTGCACACTAGAACAGGGTGTTGCAGGCAGCTGGCAGCATGAACAACAAATATTCAGAGTCCTATTCAAAACATGAGCCTGGCCCGAGGCAACACATGGGGACGATATGGTGTTCAGGATATCAGATCTGTAGTGTGTGCTCTCAGATTTCTCACTCAGAACCAGTATCAGGCTCACAGAATGCCTGCTGGGACTTGCATACATACACCAGCTGACTGGGCTCCTCCTGGACCAGCTGGGGCCCCAGTACCCCGCCTTACATGCTGGCATCTGAAACCAACTCTGGTCTCAATATCCATCGGATTTTCTCCACCCATCAGACTTTGCAAAGATCTTTTTACGCCAGTCCCCCAGCTGAGGCCATGCAAAGACACTGGCTTACTAAAGGTAAAGAGTGGGACTGTACCCTGAGTCTTCTGCGGACCCACAGAGTGTCACTCGTGCAGTGAGAGATGATTTCCACCTCTTGCTCCCTCAATGTTACTCCTCCCCCTCATGAATTTGCAACACTGCCAACTCTCCTGATCCACAACCCAATCTTCCAGACATAGCCAGTCAACCTCACCTCTGATCTGCCTCGCAGCTGTGCCTGGCATGCAGGCTCCAGCAGCAGGACCAGAGGGAGAGGGAGGTTTGCCAGCTTGCAGGAATCTACCCCAAAAAAGAAGTGCGAGGAGACACACAGGTCCTTGGTGGCAGTTAGTGTTGAGCTCTGCTTCAGCATGCCTTCCCGTCATCACAGGACTTGCCTAGCCAGAGGCATGTCTCTTTCCATGACCCATGTGGGACTATCTCATGCATCAGGAAATGAAATACTTGTGAGGTCTGTTACAGATATACAGCCTGATTTCAATGAACTTTGTAAAGTAGGGCATAGGCAGGATAGGATGATGGGGTTGCAAGTCTCTCAGAGATTGGGGTGCAGGGAACAGCTGTCTTTCACAGACAAGGTTTTCAGTGTTAAGGCAGGTGACTTGTAAGGTTTAAGGTCAGAAATGTGTTTCTATTAAAGTAAGAAAAAACTTTTTCCATGGCATACTTGGTCTCTCAGCTGAATCTGCTGGCAAGTGCCCCAAGTGTAGATGGCTAAAACAAACCCACTGCAAAAGCAGGCTGAGAACAGGAACTGGCTCCCTGAAGGTCACTCCACAGTCAGATGTTAATGATTTTCAGTTGCTGCAAACACAGCCGGGATGCAGAGTGGTGACCTACAGCTGAATGCCAACCCTTGGACTAGACAGAGTATCCACCTAAGCCCTTTTGCCCTGCAAAGTCCAAAACATTCTCTGTAATATTTTCTTATGGATCAGTTCAAAATTTTGTCTCCCAGTGCAGCTGATCTAAACCCCTAGAGATGGACCACTTTATACATAAGAGTGGGTGCAATCCCAGCCTGCAGTAGACTGTCTTACAGTTATTGGTTGCAGGGTTTACTCAGCTAAATTTCCCTGGCAGAAGTAAATGTTGCAAGTAATTTTTCTGAAGTTTTTATTTGTGAACATTATTTTGTGGCTCCAACTGCTCTCTGCAAAATATTGAACTAATTCCAGTTTGGCTGAGTATTCCCTTTTAAATGCAACATCTGCTTTGTGCATCACTGATGCACTGAAAAATAGTATTCTGGGTGCAGGGTAGAATTCACCTTTCTACTGTGGTCCGAGAACCATTTAAATTCTGTTTTATAGAGGATGAACATCAGCCCACCCCCAAAGCAGATTTTACTTACAAACACGTGCCTCACACACGGGAGTATTTGTCTCTATGGATCTATCATCTCAATTTTTGCACTGCAGATCTCACCCCACTGGCACCAAGTCCCACAGCCCATGTAAACACACGTGTAATTTCCAGCATCTGAATAGCTCCATTAAAGTCCACTGGGCTTAAGAGCATTCACACACATTTAAGTACATTGTTGGATCAGGGCCTAAAGTTACTCATGTGTTTTATTTATAAATGTTACCCTGGTCTGTAAAAGTGACATGTTTCTCTTAACAGGCTGTGATACCAGATATGCTCAGCTCATAGGTAAACATGCCTAAGTGCTCTACCACTGAACCTAGCAATGGACTGGGGGAGTGTGGAGTTAGCATAGCCTGAAGCAAACTTTCTACCTTGCTGACCCTGGGCTGCACTGCAAGTTTCAATGTGAGGTTTGATTTCAGTGTCATTATTCATGCTTAGGGTTAAGCACACGCTTAAACACCCTGCCAGGTCACAGTCTTAGTGTTGCTTTAGTTGTTGAATACTGTTTACACAGAGATATCTGGATCTGGTCTTGAAGCCTGAGAAGTTCAGTTCATTTCTGGTCAGTTCCACTCTGAACTGAACTGGAAAACATCATTCTGCAGAGATGTTCAGACCCGCCACATTCTGTCCTGTCCATCAGAGAGCACTGGATCATAAGACAATCCAGGTTGGAAGGGACCTAAGGAGGTCTCCAGTCCAAACTTCCACTCAAAGCAGGAACAGACATGAGGTAAGATGAGGTTCATCAGGAGTTTATTCAGTTTTGAAAGCCTGCAGTGATGGAGAATTGTACAACCTTGGCGGGCAACCTGTTCCAATGCCTGACTGTCCTCACGGGGAAAGAGTTTTTCTTTATAGCCAGTCTGAACTTCTTTTGTTTCCATTTATGGCCACTGTTTCTTGTCCTCCCACCTCACACAACTGTGCAGAGCTCAGCTCCATCTTCTTCATGATTTTCTTGTAGGTACTGGCAGGCTGATATTTGGTCTCCCTGAAGCTGTCTTTTCTGGCTGAACATGCCCCATTCCCTTAGTCTCTCTTCATAGGGCATGTGCTCCAGTTCCCTCACTACCTTGGAGGTCATCCAAATCACTCCATGTCATTTCTTGCATTGGGAGTTCAAGGCTCCATGCATATGCTCTACTGACTGCTGCATAAAAGGGGATAATCACTTCCCTCGATCAGCTAATAATGCTTTTATCAATACAGCCCAGGATACTGTTGGCCGTCTTTGCTTCCAGGACACACTGCTGGTTCATGTTCAGTTGCTTTCTACCAAAATCCTATCAGCAGGGCTGCTCCCTGGGCAGCCACTGCCCAACCCATGTTGTTGTTGCCAAATGTTCTTCCTTTCCAGGTACAAGACTTGGCATTTGCCTTTAAATTTCAGTGAATTTGAATTTCACTAGGTTTCCACTGTCTCCTTCTTCCAGCCTCTTTAGGTGTCTCTAGATGGCAGTCCAGACGAGTCCTGCCAGTTGGCCAAAATCTGCAAATGTGATGAGCAAGCAGTCCTTCACCTCCTCCAGGTCATTGATAAAGATGTTAAACAAGATAGGTTCCAGGACAGACGCCTGCAGTACTCCACTGACCTCGAAATTTGACTACGACTTTGAGCCCCATCACCCAACCACTTTTTACCCATCTAATGTTCCACCCATCCAGACCATGACATCCTAGCATGCTGTGAAGTTTCTTAGATGTGTATTCACAGCACATAAGCTACCCCTCAGCACCAGTCCTTACGCACACTTTTACTTTGTGACAATAACCATGGAGTAACAGACATACTGCATGTTCACATCAAGGCTGGACTCACAGTACCTTTTCTGTGGAGTCAAGCTAATTTGGATAGGCTGGCAATAAGCTTGTAAGCTCTTTTGCAAAGTTTTAATGACTCAGGTCATGAAAAGCCTGGCAGTGGGGATCTTTAATCTGATAGGAATGTTTTACAAAGCTTCTTGGCTGGGAATGAAAAGTCAAATAAAAATCAGACAAGAAATAAAATACAGTTTTACAAGAGAGAAGCAATTAGGCCTTGAAACAGCTTAATGATGGACTGATGGATTCTCAGTCATTTTCAGCCCATAAACCAAGATATTTTTGTCTTCATAAATATATACGGTGACCCAGTCATAAGTTGCAAGCATGATGCAGGAACTTTTATGTGAAATTCTACGCTAGATGTTCATAATGATACCTTCTTGCCCTAAAATGATCTATTAGTACTTACACTAACAGTTAACACTGTAGGAAATCCTGCTCAAAATCTAATATGTTGTGTTTATTTTCAAAACAAATGAAGTAACATTTTCATAGACTTCTTGAGATTCCATCCACGTATAACTGACTTCCCTTCTTTTCCATCTTCCCCTCTTTTCTACCGTTCCCAGCTACCTACCACTAGAGATAGGAGTATTTACCTTCCATGTTTCATTTTAAATAGCTGCAGATATTGCTGCATTTGAAAAGCCACATCAAAATACTAGGATAACATGGAAATGCTTTTCCTCTTTACAGGACTCTTGAATTCTACCATCTTGAGCAGAGTTCTCACTGAGTTCTGTATAGTTTCACACAATCAGGTAAGATAATGCACTCACCTAAATGGATCATTTGATTAAGAAAAGGCCCTTAAGAATTCATGGTGAAGAGTAGTTCAACAGGTTGCAGAGACACATCCTTTCCCTCTTAAATTCCTACAGTTCTAACATCGAGTGGAGGCTGAATAATTCCGCTTAAAAAGTGACATGCTAACATAATACAGGCCTAAGTCAAATCTACTTTTTTGCTATATTGTCCTGGGGAAATCTCTCTCTCATTCAGGGTCAAATTTTCATAAGAAATGAACATTAATTTCCTGCATCTAAAAAAAAATAATATATAAATTCTTGGCGCACTGTACCAGAGACTTTCACTGAAATTTGGCTATAAACAAATATCTTGGAAGCATTTTCTTCCTAGATAACAAACAGTAGGTTAGACAGCCTGCTGCAGAGATTGGGATTACAAAGACTCTTGAAAAAAAATTTTAAATCATTACCTTTCAAGCACCTGTCCAAAACAATACAAATGCCAAGGCTAAGGACACACTGAATTACAACAGAACAGGTATCAGGCACAGAAAGTAAGGCCTGTCAGCTCTGCTAGTTTACATTTGTCCTTCCAAGTTCTAAACAGGTCAATGCATGTTTTAAACTGTGACAAAAAAGGAACCAGCAGCCAGAAACCAAACTTCCTTTCACTCTTGTGGTGTTTCCCTTGCCCCCCTCTAGCAATCTGTGGAGTATTTAGGTAAAACAACAGGGTACTGAATTACAGGGAGCTAATACAGAGAGTACTGAAGAGTTTAGCTAGCACTCTAGTCTCTCTAGCCAGGCTTCTCAAAATTATTAATTATTGCCATTAATGAGTCTGCATTCTACCATCTAACATAATACATCTTTCCAGAGCACAGTCACACGCTTACATAGACACTCCTGCCCACCAGCTACTCACCCAGAGGAAGCTTTTCCAGCAGATAAAGGTAACTCTGAAAGAAGTCATTTCGGATTGCCTTATGCAAGATGAAGGACATACTGTGTCGACAGAGTTCTTCGTCTGTCTTGTGCCAGCGTGACTTAAAGGCCAAATGTGCTGCTTTATATGCCATAATGAAGACGTTTTGTGCAAGGGTGGACAGTTGCTGTGGCTGGTGCTCTCTGGAGGACCTGTCCTTCCAAAGAGGCAGAGGCAGTGTATTTAAATTGTGGCAATGTGCTGTCATTCTATATTGGGGTGTGTGTCTAGAGCAGTGCAGGGGGTGGAGGCGGGTGAGAGGGGAATGAGAAATACTGGCTGTTGGCACTGGCTCAGAGTAGTCTCTGGAGTGTCGCCCTCTGAAACAAGCAGGTGCTGGAAAGTGACTAAAAACTCAACCAGGAAATTGCTTAGCCAGTGTAAAAGTATATCTACTCCAAAAAAGAGTGGCTTAAATTCAATTACACTTTCCCTAATCTATACAGCCTTCACTTCAAAGGAACTCAGATATTATCCAGGATCTCCCATCTCCCTCTTTTATGTCTCACAGGGTGATTTTGGTTCTCTGTCTCTCCCTGGCTATTTATTTTTCAGTCCGGGGCACCCAAGAGGAAGGCCAGAAGACAGAACATGGACATACCTCTACACAGACTTGTGTGTCCTAATAAACTGTGATTATAGCAAGCAAAGAGAAAGCAACAGATTCAACTTCATGCTTTGCCACTGTGTCTGGCAGAGCAAGCCATTCTCTATGCACTACAGGCTGCCCGCGTTCATTCGATCTGTTTAAATGGTACAGACTATCTCATCAGCAAAGGCTATCTGGAAGAAATTGCTGCCTGGGAACACAGGAATGTTGAAGCCAGGGAGCTTTTTGCTTTAGCTAACAAAACACACAGAAGAACAAAAGGAGGTAAACTGCCCGTTAAAAAACTTAGACAAATATATTGGCTGGAAAAGAGAAGGAGGTTCAGGCCACTACAGCTGGGAGAATTCTAGAAGAGGGGGAGTAGGGTGAGAAGCTGAAGTCCTTCTGGTATGGAGAATGCTAAGCTGCTGAAGGGGACTGTAACTCATAAGTATGTCCCATCCCAGAGAAGGATCAGGCCCTCAAGGGACAGGTAGCGCTTCAAAACCTTGTCTGATCCTTGGTAGTTCAGGCACTTGGTGCGGTACAGCTTCAAGCCTCCTGAATTGCAAAGGTACCCAGCAAGGGGATGGGGCTTTGTACTGACTACACTGACCTCCACGCATTGTTGCCCATGAGCATTTCCCCTTTTCAAGCTGTTTATTCCAGCTTTCAGCAGAGTAAGCACACTATAACACAGCAACACACAGTCAGAAAGTAGAATGTTTTCAATACAAAAGGGCTGCCCTATGTCCTGAGCAGTACTGTGACTCCCGCCAAACATCTGATTAAGCTTCTGAGAGCAGAACAAAGAAGACATAGCCTCCACCAAGGAAAATTGCTAGTAATTCAGCTACAGATGATGCTAAGCAGCATTTAGCAATGCATCAATGTCATGGTCTAACCCCAGTTGTCAACTAAGTACCACACAGCTGCTCACTCACCCTCCCCCCACCCTGCTCAGTGGGATGGGGGGGAGAACTGTTAAAAAAAAAAAAAAAGTAGAACCCATGGGTTGAGATAAAGACGGTTTAATAGGACAGCAAAGGAAGAGATAATAATAATAATAACAATAATAATAGAATATACAAACCAAGTGATGCACAGTGCAATTGGCTCACCACCCGCCGACCGATGCCCAGTCCATCCCCAAGCAGCAATCGCTGCCCCCTGACCAACTGCTCCCAGTTTATATACTGAGCATGATGTCATATGATATGGAATATCCCTTTGGTCAGTTTGGGTCAGCTGTCCTGGCTGTGTCCCCTCCCAGCCTCTAGTGCACCTGGCAGAGCATGGGAAGCTGAAAAGTCCTTGACTAGTGTTAAGCACTACTTAGCAACAACTAAAACATCAGTGTATTATCAACATTATTCTCATACTAAATCGAAAGCACAGCACTATACCAGCTACTAGGAAGAAAATTAACTCTACCCCAGCTGAAACTATGACAATCAATTAAAGCATCTTTTCCAACATGACTTGCTTCTCCATCTTTATCCTTCAATATTACTTATTAAAAGTATTTACGGGCAAAATCATCCCTGGGTATTACTGCCTTTCTTGTTTCCCCAACTGCCATCCTGTACTACTCATTCTCACCTAACTGCATTGGCACGCTGTTCCCCCAGCTGTTCCAGTCTACATGATCATCCAAACATGTTGGTGAACAGAACAGTGAATAAATGTTATTCAGAAAAATATACTTATTTTTCTTTCAAGTGGGATCAGTTCCCCAGTCCAGCCCACAGCTGACACAACAGAATTTGTCATGTGCTATGATATGGGGGCTGGAACAGCCACTTGGGATGGCAGTGTAGAGGAGGTAGCCATACAGCCACAATACACAGCGGCCTTACCAATAATGCAGGCATACTCTTCCCTGTATCCTGTCAGAGAGGTGTGTTGGAGGTGGTTCCATATCCACCAAAGGTAATCTAAGTACTGGAAGATATGTTTCTATGCTCCCTCTCTGCTCATGCATTCCTTTTGTTGGGGTCTCTGGTGAGCCATTTCAGCTTGCTTCATCAGTTGGCTCTTTCTGTCTGGTCAGCACTGTGAACCAGCTCAGTGTAAAGCTTACAACTGCCAGAAAAGTGCAAGAAGGAAGGCAGAAGTCTGCAGTTGAGGATGGGGTAGGGAGGGTGGGATCATAGCAGTGGTTAGATCAGCTCTGATGCCACTGCACTAAAACCTGAGCCCTTCCTTGGGCAGAGGGCAATGTTCTTCACACAGCCTTAGAAATTTCTGCCATCCCTTGAAATAACTCAGTCTCAAATTTCTTCCTGGTTATGTATCTATCAGAGAAGCACCAGGCTCTCTCTGACTAATTTTGCAATATCTGGGCCCAGACACAATCCTGATGTATCTCTTTGTTTTCTCACAGCTCCGGCCCTTTCTCTTTGCTTATCTATTTTCAGCCACTTGCCAGTTAGTGCGCCAGGAACGGATGTGTCAAGACGGCATATTAATGCTTTGGAAAGATGATGCACATGCTCATTTTGTCACCGACAAAAGACACCCCGAGGAACGGAGCCCACCTGTTCCACATTTGACACCACATTTCACATTTGTCATGGCTGTACTTTTGGCAACGCCCATTGTGTAGCAAAGTGACCCCTCTGCTTTGAAACAGCAGTGACTCCAAACATGAAACCTAAGCCTTGATGTGTCCTAGTGGAGTCAGTCCCTGGGACAGCACTGTGGAAGGTGCTGGGACCACAGCCCCAGGGCTCCCCATAGCTTTGACACTCATGAGGTCCACAGGGGCCTGGGCTTTTACATTTGCTAGGAGGATGTGAAGAGCAAAGGCAGTAAAGGGCACTGTTTCTCTGGCCTTCTGTGCACAAGTGGGGCTTAACTCTCTCTTTGGAGCAGCACATTTGGGTTCCCCAGTGCCTGAACTGCCCCAGCGACTGTGACTCCAGTGAAGCTCTCTTGATTTACACCCTCTGAGAATCTTACCAATTACGTCAGTGAATACATACACATGGGAAACGGCATATTTCAGGGTCGCTCCCTATCATTTTAATGCCCTGCTAGTGATCTTCTCATAACATACTCCTAGCCCACTTTCCTTAGGACAAAAGATACATGCAATCATGTTGTGTATGTCTCTATGACTTTCATTACCTCATCACCAAACAACATTTAAACCTATCTCAAACAAATCTTAGAACTATTTCAAAGCTACCATCAAAATAGCAGATGGGGTAGAGAGTCAGATCTCATCTTGGTGTCACTCAGCACAGTGAGTTTTGCTCTCCTGAGATGCCACAAAACCTCTAAGCAGGGATGGGCACTGGCACATCTGCACCTCTCTTTCCAACCTACCATTCTCAACCATCCAACACAGCTCTGTCAGAAACAACAGTTCACAGGATTAGTTTTTCAGGCTGAATGCTGGTTGTAACTGTTTCTGATAAATTGGTGGTAGTTTTGACTCAGTACTCCTGCCCCACATAAAAAGAGTGAAGATCTGCAGAAGGCTGCATAAACACTGATTCTGTTTATTCTATTTGCATGGGATCAAGACTAACTCACTGTTCCAAACAGATCTATAATCTAAGAATTACTGTGAATGCACACTCAGTCCTCAGATCACAACAGCATCAAGCCTTTAAAAGCGCTTTCAAAGCACTTCCTATTGCTGTCAAAGGCTAGGGAGAAACACAGATATGTGCCCAGAAGTGCCTGAAAAAGGCCACAGAAAGTGCAGGGTTTTTTTCAAAATGTGCACGCTATATTATTCCCTGCCTATTTGTCAACAGCAGCATCACAATGTCACCTACTAAGAACAACTCACAACTCTGCTTCATGCTATCTCCTAAGCCCATGTTCTGAGCAGGATCTACCCAGAAGCTGCAAACAATTAATCCACTAATATACCCTATATCTCCATTAACAAGAAGAGCAGGACTTGAGTTTGGGCACTATGGCACCCATAGTACTTGTAGGGTCACTGCTGAAATGTGAGTAAACCCACTCTTCTCAACTTTAGTTTCCTTTCCCAAATGGCCATTTGACTCTTTCTGAAGATGAGGCAGAAAACCAGCCTTTTTGTTGCTAGAAGGACACTAGAGAATCTGGTACACTGGATAAACTGAAGCCCTACACTAAAGCAACAGTAGACACAGCTTTAATGTATGACAGTCATTGCTTTGAACAGCTTCTGGTCTAAAAGAAGAGTGTGTATTTCAGTGGGTAAACAAATAGTTCCTCCATCCGTCTTCTTCTTCCTCCCCATGAGATTAGGCAGTTCTAGGACACCGCATTTATCACAGATGAAAAGGAAGGATCAGCTAGGGTGGCTTCTTGTTAAAATACCTGCAGCTGATCTCTCCTTGAGTAAGCTGCAGGTTTAAAATAAGGTATCAGATGGCTTATGATGAGTCACTGCAAGATCCAAGGAAGATCTGTTTGTTGGAGCATCAGGGTATTTAAGGAGAAGTTGGACTTACTTTTATATTAGTAGGTAACTACCTGTCTCTGCAGATCTGAGCTGTACATGCTACTTCTGAAACACATCAGCTGCACAGAAGAGAAAAAGATAAACATGTGCACTAGCTCCACATATCGTGCAGGTCACAGAGGGTCAATTTTGCCTTTACATTACTGTGTTCTGCTTACAAAACACCTGGCATGCAATCTGATTTCCACACGGATAAGCCATCAGGATTGCTGTTAGATGTCTCTTTATCTTAAAAAGGCCTCTATATTAATTCTCCCTCATGCTCATGCCTGGCATACGCTGTCAGGAATAGATGTGGTTAAAGCAAGTAATTTTTGTTTTATCTTTGACAACAAGTTTTTTAAAATTCCTGAAAACCACAGGATCATGTTGATAGAAGAGGCCCAGGGAGAGACCACATGTGCAGTTATGAGGGCAGTGAAGAACAGCTGCAGGTTGGATGGCAGGTGGTAACCTTTACAACTGGCTTTGCTGCAGCCAGAAAAGCAACTGCTTGTATTGTTCTGACTGCAGCTTTGGTGGCTTATTCAGAGCAACAGTGTACACCAGCATCTGGGTGTCAAGCTGGGAAATAAGTAACATGACAATGGATGCACTAATTGTCCGACTTGTTGAAGTCCAGAACTCTTAGTCACAATCCTCAGCCACCTAAACTCCACTCATGGGTCCAATAAGACTCAGCAGTCTTCAGAAGTTTTACTGTGAAAATAATTTGGTTTTGAGTTTGTGGAATTGAGAAAAAACTGTGTTTCGGGTTGACAAGATACTGAAATATTTCTCTTTTCTCACCCAAAAAAATATCTCTGTGTCAGGCCAAACAAAATGTTTTGTTTTGTTTGCACAGTTATTCCCCTTCTTCCACTTCTTTATTTGTAATTAAATTTAGGTAAATTTGGTTTCAGTGTATCATTTACAAGTACAAACAATAATAATGTTGTCACCAGCAGACTAGTCAGTCTTGCAAAATCACTCTGTGGCAAAAGAACCCAAGGAAATGCAGAGCAAAACAGGTCCTTGGGCAAAGACCCAACCTTGGGATAGAACTTCTGATCTCTCATGAGAAACCCTCCCTTTGAACCACTTTTCCAAAGCAGAGTTCACTGCCTGTAGGTCAGAATGACTCACACCCTTTGGGGCATATCCTGCACAGTTCCTGTGCGCTTTCATGGGTGCAGCCACAGCAGCAATCTGTTATCATTTATACAATTGGAATTTAGCAATCTGGAATTCCATCTAAAGCAACAAAACACAGCATGTGAGCCCTATGGGTAAATACATTATAATTCATGTAAATGAAATTGGCCAGAGCTTTATCCCTATGGAGGGAATACACAGTTCTTTCCCTCTAATCTTTCTTGCTCTGGAGCCAACACTGAATTACATTTTTAAGGGAATGAGTGAAGCCACTCTTAGGTAGGAGTAAGAGCCTGTCTCATCATGTCTCAAGCACGGCGACAGTCACAGCGGGACCCTGATTTGGAAATCCATAAACAGTATGCTAACGTAAATAGCGATATTTGGGGAGGACTGCTGCATGCTTTGGCCGTGAGGATTTTATTTGATTCTGGTTAGGGACTCTCAGTAGTGCTGGGGCTGAAGGGAAGGAAGGGCAGGGTTCCTGATGAAACTGCAGCAGGGGCTGCTCTGTTGTTCTTGATAAGAAGCATGACAGCTGTGCCCACAACATCTGGTTTTCATTGAACCCTAGTGAGAGTTCCTTGCTGAGTCTCTTCCACCCCATATGTGGTGGTTTAATTGATGGAGCCTGAGAAGGTTTTAGGTCCAGCATGGAATGCTGCCTTTCACTGTGATATGTGACTCCAGATACAGTAAGGTCTGGGCTGCTTAGAGTCGTCTTTTAAAAGCATTTCTTCTCAATATTGAATTTTGTGTATATTGCCCTCTGTTGGCTCAAGTGCATGATAAAGCTCCTTTTCTAGGTGAAAGCTAACAAAAATCTCCTTCTGGCTGAGTGGCAGAGTTTGTGGGTTTTGGAAAATGCAAGATTAGGTTAGCTGTAGCCTTGTGTGTGCGTGTGTGCATAGTTCATATCCCCTCACAGCTTGGTGTTTAAGAATGCAGGCACAGTTCTTTAACCAAGGAGGAATGGGGTCTGGAGACTGGCTGTCTCAGCCATTGTGGACTGCATGTAAGAAGAGAGTTTTAAGGATTGACTGGAGGGGATAGTGGTTTGGTGAGCCACCATAAAGAGAATGCTGCACACTCAGGAAACAGCACAAAAAGCAATACAGAAAAGCCTGTGGGAGAACTGGGCAAGTGGGAGATAAGTTAGTCTTAATCTCTTTCAGCACTGGCATGCAACTGCCTGGTTACAATGCTTTGGTAAGAAGTCTCTCAAGGTTTTATTTTCAATTCCAAAGCAAAAGAAAGATGACAACCCACACCATCAAAGCTCATTCTGTACACAATACTGCCAGAAAAACATGCCTTTCCACTTCCTCTCAGCTGGATCCTTCCTACCTAAGGCATATGACTGAACCATCTGCTCAGACCAAAAAGCATCCAGCCCAGTTATCCTGTCTTTGACAGCAAACAGTAGCAATGCCTCGGGAAACAGTCTAAACCCATTAGCTAGGAAGTGTGCTTTGGCTGGTTCTTAGCATTTACATGCTGCTCCTACACAGAGCCAGAGCAGGTATTTTCCTGAACTCTTAGAAGGCCCAGGCATGAAGGCACCCATCCTGGGCATACCAGGGCACACACTAGGAATGTAATGGGACACAAGGGTGGTGATGCCAGGAAGGACAGCTTTCTCAGGAGCATGAGCATGATAAAACAGCAACTCCAACCTGAAGAAGCATAGAGTGCAATGGATAACAACATATCTGTAGAAAGAAGTGATGGGGGCAGACCATAGGTTAGAGAGATCATTTAACTTTCTCCAATATGCCTCTCTTGTTAGAGAAACTGAGATGCAAAGCTCCAGGCTTTCAGATCTGGAGCTCTGTGGACCCGTCCCTACTGTTGGCTACGACGGCAAACATCAGATCGGCATTTTCCTGATCTGGTACAGCAGCACACTTCACAGCAGTGGTGGAGAACATTTTTTTTAGTTCTTGTTTCTGCCCGTTTTGTTAGGGCAGTTAAAACTAGACTAGAAAATGTGTTGTTCTGTAAGCTATAGAGCAACATGACACTTAGTTTCTTTGAGATTTGTGTCTTACTGCTTCTACCTGAAATAACCGCCATGCCTCCTCTGGCTTGCCATCTGTCATAAAAGATCCAGCCTGGACAAGAAACTGCCTGTGCCGCAGCCAGTCTGGAGCTGCTCTAGGACAGCTTGGCCAGCCCATTCATCTGTACTGTCTGGCTGGCTGACTGGCTAGTGTGCACAGAGTGCTTGACCCCTCACTGCTGCCAAAGAGCTGAACTCTGCTTAACTCTCCCTCAGTGCAGTCCCTATCATGGGTCTCTCTCATTTACCTGGCAGCCAGAGTGCACGAATCTCTAGAAACTTAATTAACTTTCAAACTCTGCACATATGTTTCAATGGTGATTGCACTTGGCCAACGTGTCATGAAGTTATTAGAGGGAGGAAGAAGAGACCTGATGAATGCATGGATAGGTAAGGCAAGATAAAACTAATTTCCTGAGAAAGCCAAAGGAAAACAAGCTGAAAAGAATAAAGAAAAGCTGACTGTCGGGAACAAATCTGACAAGTGACCTTGGAAGGCCTCTTCTACCTTTAGCTCCTGAGAAAAAATGGTCTGGCAGAAGCTGGGGGAGGGGTTGCACACCAGGGAAATTAGAGGGGGTCAGGAGCTGTAACCAGGATTTTTGCTGGATCAGTAAAAGTATCACAAGTATACTACCCCTGCATTTCAGATATAGTGTATCTGTGACATCGCTGGCTTGGACAGCCTTCATCCTTAACTCATCTCAGAGTTGTGTGGAGTTTCACAATACCGGGAACTATGCAGTTAAATCCGGTGCATGCCTTGGAACATTAAAGCCAGTTTCTGAAAAACTAAGTGATAAGTATCAAGGGGCAAGAAAACTAGATTAAACTCAACTCCTGGACAGCATAAACACATGGGAACATGGACTGCAGAGACTATAAACACACCTCTTCTTGTGAAATCCTGCCCTTACACAGAGGAGTGGCTCAAATTTTGCAAAAAAGCCTTTGTTCAGAACTGAAAGTAGAAACCTAAATGATCAAAACTGGAAACTATTTGCTCTGCATGAACATTTTCTATCTGCGCTCTCAGACTAGAACCATTCAAACGCCAAAGGCATGTGTGTTGTCCTTTGGAACCAAAAAATAATCAAGACATGAAAAGTTCAAGATGGTTAAATGTTTCCTCCAGAGGCTGGGGATTAGAAGTCTGCGCAAGTAGCAGAGGATGAAAAAAAAAAAAAAAACCTAAAATAAAAGAAGAAACTCTTAAGTGACCTGACAAGGGAAACCTAAATCTTATTTTTAAGGGGTTAGGTTGTACTAAAGCTTGAAAAATTAAATCCACAGCTGTCTCCAGAGGACTATATCTCACTAAGAAAGCTTCAAGTAAGTTTATCATGTATCCAACACCTAGACATTGGACCTCAGGGACCACTAGGATAGTATTTCCTCTGGATTAGCAAGAAAGCTAGCAAGTGAAATCTGTATGAGACTAACTTTAAGGGGTTTTCTTATTATAAGATGATAAATGAAGAATGAGCATATTGGGAAGGAAAGTTCTTACAGTTTGTAAATCTAAAACATCCCCACTTTTTCTTTAAAAATGCACTGTTATCTCCTAAATTGGTTTTATTTGGTGACATCAGTAATTTGATGTTTTTATGAATATCATCCTCCCAGTGAGGATCAACATGTTCTTTATGAGCAATATTTTTAATATCATAATCCCCTTTATGAGGAATGCTTTTAATTTCAGAGATCATGAGCACTGGCATCGAGACAATATATATATATGAAAAAAATTCAAGAACGAAACTATAGGAAACACACAATGGATCTGGCACAATTACAGTGCTTTCCTCCTTCTGGGATTCTTCACTACTAGCCAATAAAGCCCAGGATATGTTGGAATGCTATTAATTAACTCACCTCGCTGTGCCTTGCCACGACAACTGATATGTCCCTGAGTTCCAGGGAAATCTTATGAATCATATGAGATGCAATACTTAGCCAGAGCTGGGTGAACTAAGGACAACTTTAATAGGTTAACTTTGAAATCTGAAATCCAACAGCAAATTGAGTTTTGTACAGAAGGCACAAAATAAAACTCAGACATCTATACAAATGCCGATGTTGGAGTTTTGTAGGATAAAGCACTTTTTAGTTATGTATGTCATGTTTTCTGTGTCTATCTAAATTACACTGGTGTGAGGAACAGACCACAAGACCCCACAGCAAAATGCCTACAGTCTGTGGATGGGCTACAGTAATCCAGTGTTATGCCATTCTGCCCACAAAGCACATCAGTGACAATGGGGTTTTCAAGTTCTACTGAAAATCCTGAGTTACACACCTATGTGCTACTCTGTGTCCATATAGATGTAGGAGGTGTAATGAAGAAAAGGCATACATAGCAAAATTAAATGGGGAAAGTTAAATGAGGGGAATTACCTAAACAGCTTACAGATGGTAACTAAATTAGTTGAAAGCTGAAGGATTGTTTTTTCAACACACAGCTCAACAGCATTGTAAAATTTCCATTATTGTAACCCAGAAGCTCACGAGAAATAGTAATTACCACAGCTGAACTCCTGGGCTCTCATATTTTCTTACTCACAGGCTGGCCAGACCAGCCCCCAATCCTTCCTTCCCACAGTCTGAGGTTTCCAGACTCCTGGAAAGTACAGCTGGGAGGGTGAAGAAATATTCTTCACCCCATGTTCCCTTCCACCTCTCAGGTCTCCTGTGCCCCTCATACACCTGGTTTTGAACACCACCACCTTCCTCTCCTGGCACAGTCTCTTCCAGGTGCCCCATACACCCTCCTGCAGTTCCTTCACTGTGTGTTTCACAGCCAGCAATCCCTTTGGCTGTTTCTGTGCTGAGCTGGCTAGGACAGCACCTGGAACACATGCTGCTTGCAAGTCACATTCACTCTTTCAGAGCCATTTTGGGAAGTTCCTCAGGAAAAGATACCTTGCCTGATATCATTCCACCCAGTACTGATGTCCTGGTGGAGTACGAGGTGGGGTCTAGGCAGCAAGCAGGTGCAGCCTTAAGACTCTCCTAACTGTGAAGGAAACGCAGCCACAGCCCCCACAATGAGCCTTTACGCTCTGCATCCTGCTTGTCATCGGCTCCCAGCTGACTGTCACATAACTTATATTTTTTCTCACAACTGTCTCTATTGTATACATTCTTCCAGTTTCCACCCCAGCCACACTGCCACGGATTGTTCTGAGAAGACCGAGTAGGGTGAAGGGGCAAATGTACTAAATCAAACAGAAGTACAGCATCTGCTTGCATTCCTGATGAGTCTCAAACTGACTCATCACACCCCCCACCCAGCAGGCTACTTTCTCTGTTATTATCAACCACAACATAGATTTAAAAATTACCATAAGAACAGAACCCGTGAAAGAATTTTACTGTACACTCATTATCCACATTCTCTTAGATTTAAAACCAGGAGGGACTTCCATGACCATCTAGTTGGTCCTTCAGTATAATACACACCAGAGATCCTCATCCATTGATCCCTGCATCAAGACCAGCCTTATCACTACCAAGTGGAAAGATTGCCTCATCCCCATAAACAGTATGAAGTCATCCTTCTTACCTACTGAGCACTGGAAAGACTTCAGCTGAAGTACTGTACCCAGGTTTGGGCATGGCTCTTCAAGAAAAACATGAGCTGAATGAGTAGCTTTGATACAAAAAAGAAATTGTTTTCTTGCAATAACAGCAGTTCAGTCCTGGATCAGATTCCCCAGGAAGGCTATAATGCACACCACTGAGGATTATATTAGTGATAGGAATAAGATGGATACAAATTACTTAGCTTGAGGCACAGGGATAGACTGAAAGATGTTGCTTCAGCACAATTTGCTATGAACCCATGAGTCTGTTTAAGTTGTAGCATTTGTTTCACAAAGGCATCTACTCCTGACATAAAGACTGGTAATAATGGGGAAGCATCCAGTCATAAATTCTAAGGGAAGTTATTCCACTGGTTAAGTGCTATCCCACTAAAATTTTACGCTTGATTTCAGGCCTGAATTTATCTAGCTTAAATGCCTCTCCTTGTGCTTCCACTCTGCTATGCTTCTCATGTGCTTTGGTTAAAATTAAGTGGAAGCAAGTACACAAATGCTGCTAGCTGCAGAAGGAGCAGGATTTGCCCTGATAAGAACAACAAGGCTAATTTTGTCCAGGATAGTTCAAAACTTAATGAAGAAGATTTTGGCTCTAAACTGTTGTGCAAAATCTTCCACTTTTTCTAAGGAAATAGCCATTGTCTGAGATATTTGTAATAAATGGTTGGAAACAGAAATTTCCCTTTTGAATCTGTTTGAAATTAGTAACTTTTTTAAAGTCAAATGTCACCTAAGTAACACCACTTCAGCTGAGGTACTCATTCCTTACTCTCCCTTTGCTTTTTTTTGACAAAAACTGAAAAAAAGGGCAATTATTTTTGAGCAAAGTAGAAAGAATTTGATGATGACACGCAGAATCCTTTTGTTTCGGAAAGGAGGGATGAGGAAGAGGGGGAATTCCTGATTTATGATCAAATATAGACTTGTTCAAGTGTAAAGGAGACCCCTTCTTGAAAACATTTATGCTGGCACTTTATTACTGTGGCAAAATTAAGCATGTGCTTGAGTGGTTGCAGAGTCAGAACCATAAAATGTCATAGCCTTTATAGCCATGAGTCTGCTTTCTGCCTGCTGCATCTAATAAACATTAAGAGGTGAAATTCTGTCCCCGTTGGGGTCAATGGTAAAACTCTCATTGACTTCAGGAGAACCAGGATTTTGCACAAGAAACCATCATTGTCACTGGGGCCCACAAGATGATACTAGCGGAGAGAGGCCATCTGCTCACTCTTGTATGGACACTTTTATATTTAATCTATGTCTTCCTTAGTCCAATTAAAATTAACCCACACTGAAAACACACCTTTGGCTCTTTGGATAGGGATACTGCATTTCAGGTTGTCTGTCACAAAATAAGCAGAAATGAAATACACAGATTCTAGCATACCATACATACTGAACATAAACACAGAAAACATACTGATGTATAGATGTGGTCCTTAGGGACATGTTTTAGTGGTGGACTTGGCATTGATAGGTTAATGGTTGGACTCGATGATCTTAAAGGTCTTTTCCAACCAAAATGATTCTACGAAAATACACAACATGCTGTTCTGCGTTACTCACAGCAAAATTTCATCTTGAAGGGTTCATCCCTTCAAGAAAAAAAAAGGTAGTGTAGCACCATTACAGTACATTTTATATCTTCCAACACTTCTTAGATCAGACTTGCTTAGGCCACGAGCAAACTGGTATTTTTCCCATAAGTAGCAACCCTCAAGTCAGGCGCTGGAAGTCTATGTAGATGGTTGCTTTGCCACATCACCAGCTGAAGCTGAGCTTGGGTACTGTATTCCTGCCTTGGAGGCTTGCGCAAGTCTGCACAAGCAGTTTGTAACACTCCAGCTGCTGAGGAGTACTGAGGCACAAGATGGCAGGGGTCAGTTTACCACCAGCTGGATATACTCACTCAGCCAAGTGAACGAGCGTACAAGGCCATCAAACAAGATCACTTTCATGGAAGTGAGCAATTTTGATCTGAATAAGCCAAGGGAGAAAACAGTATACCCTTTGCTCTATAATGTCTAGTTAAAAAAAGCTTGGCTTCTCTATGAAGAGGTCTGCTTCTTTGAAATTTTTCTTTCTACATCTGAAACAATGAAAACCTACAGCTAATTTTCTTCACTGGTTTAAATGAGCCTCAAATTGATGCATCTACTTAGGTCAATGTTGAATTAGGTACAGTATAAAATACAAATCAAGTTCTCCATAGAGACTCTTGTTTTCATTTTTGTGAAGTCTCATGTTTGAAGATAACAAGAGCACCTAGTATTTACCAGCATAATCATGTGTCATATTGAAAATTCCATTCTCTTGCACAGATGTCCCTGTCACTGCTGATCAGAAAGGTATTCAAGAATCACCTTGATCTGTGTCCCAAGATTAATTTCATTCAGAAGAGTTATGCCAGACTTTCCCTTTGCATATCAGATTTTGCTTTGCCTCGTCTCACTTCTTCCTTCCAATATAAACTTTTAAGCCCAGAGTTTATTATCTCCATACCTCAATCACTTACTATGTGACAGCACATCAGAACATCATCGTCACCATCCCCTGCTGAGCAGCCAGTCTAATCACTTAAAATGTTTCTCTGAAAGACATCCTTTCAGATTGATGTACTTTATTTTAGCTAATAAAAGGCCTTAAGGAGTTTTATACATAGAACTTGTAAAAATGAACTAGGAAAATATCTGGTAATCACTATTTTTCCCTTGAAATCCACCCATGTTCTTTTTTCCTGAGAGCAAGATGCAATCTCCAGTGGACAGATTACAAATCACAGGGTTGCTGTGGTGTTTTAATTCCACAAGAGAGAAATTAACCTATTACATTTTAACAATTCCATTTGCTATAGAAAAGCAGTGTTGGGGTTTTTTTTTTTTCACAATAATGTAAAAAAATCTCTGTAGGATTCAATGAAACTTGGAAGAAATCAGACCCCAAGGCATTTTCAACATGCAGTCTCATGATTATATACCAAAGGCCCAGATAAAGCTCACTGAAGCCAAAGAAAACATCTTTTTTGACTTCAAAATCAGGCTTAGCATCAGTACTTTTCAGTCGTAATGAATTTGTTTTATACTATGAGAAAAAATAGTAAGAAATAAAACTAAGTTACCATGAGACAGTATGGTGGGTCTTGCTCTGATATCACTAAGTGTATTCTCTCTACCTCGTTAAGAGCATCTGGCCACACCTTGAGAAAAAAAAAAGAGAATCTCAATATTTTGCATAAAAGTGTGCTTCTTCAATGACATGCAAACAAAGAAAATGTTAATTTCTTCATCTGCACTTACTCTACAAAAATGTTGCTATCCATTTCTTCTACACTTATTCTACCATATATTTGAGAACACTCCAGTTCTGCCTTTCCTCTTGTTCTGTTTACCCACCTGCTTCACTCCTCTCTCACTTCTTTCAATGCAACTTCCTCCACTGTTCTCTGGCTGTTCTGCTTTTCTCTGCAGCTCCTATGCTCTTTTCCACCCTTCTTTATATTCCCTCACTGAAAAAATCTTTTCTTCTACCTGACTGTAGAACAGTATCTTACAACTGCTCTAAGAAAAAAACCAAAACCCAAAACCACCCAACCAAAGCAAAAAGGAGAAACACAGAAATACTGCACATTCCAGCTTCTCTTCGCAACTCGACCACCCTTCTGCCTCAAGTACCACTCCCTCTTTCTCCTGCATATGCTTCTAACATGCAGGTGAAGGGAATCTCCAGGGTCCTGTGGTAATGCCATAAACCTTATCACATTACAACAAAAGGGATATAAAAAATTTTGTAAAGCCATGTCAACAGCTCAGGGAAAGGCTGCAGAACCAGACCTCAGCCGGCATTTGTTTTACAATTTAATTTTAAAGGAATCTACCATGCAATGCAAGGTTTTTAGCATTTGCCCCATGTGGTTTTCTAAACCCAGCATCAACTGGTTGTCACTGACACACAAAATTATCTGATCTTGGCGCTGCTTGTGGCTCAATTGCTACAAAGCTAAGGTATTTCAATTTGGATTTTGTCAGGCTGAGACAGGCTCTGCTGTCCTTTCAGGCCCTGACAAACAGCCAATTTTAGCCCAAACATCGTGGTACTCTTAACTGCAATAAATGTTCCTTTTCTCACATTTTTCAAGTCTCACGTTCTTTTGTATCATTCTCATCTTGTAATATTTGACCTACTTTTTCATAGGTGTCTACAACTGTTCTCCATTTGTAGGCATATGTGACCAGACTAAGAAAAGAAATTCTCAGCAAAATAGATGGAGATTCTCATGTCCTTAGTATTCAGGAAATATCAGACTATTTATTTATATGACTTCAGAGTTTAACATTTGGCTCATGCTTATCTGAGGAGCTGCTGAAATCCCTGAAGAACCGTTGCTCTGATCATATATACATTTTTCTTTATGACAGTCATTAACAGAAAATATTGCTGTGATAAAAAAAGGAATAAGGATAGTAACAAAAGTGTTAAGTTCTAGCAATGTTTTGTAAATTCATTGCTCTAAGGTAGCACTTGATATTTCACAGGGTACTTTATTTTTCCATTTTCTGTTAAAACAATGGCAGGGCACAGTATGGACACTGCAAAATATTTTTTGCTGCTCTGTTACAGATTATGAAAATATAAAAATTCTTGGCTTTCAATAGGATCAGTAGACATTAAGTATTTATTCTTAATATTTTGCTACAATAAAACCAGAAGCTTATCTACCTGACTATTATTTATTTCTGTATTACCCCTATAACTCTGGGTATACAGCCACTTCGGGTGTATGCAATGCAGCTGTAGTCCAGCAAAGACCACTCCAGAAAACAACACATGCATGATCTGCCCTGCATCTTACATGCAACTGCTATTAATTGCTACAGAGTGGTATTGTCCTTTTGTTCTGAAACTCAAACAACAATCCACGCTCCTCAAATAACTCTTGAAATAAATAATCTCTGCAAATCCCATGCAACATTTTTATTGAATTTTACCAAAACAAGCAGAAATGAAAAGCCTATTTTGAGAAAATACAGAGTTCAAAAAGCCAACAAGACACTGCTGCCTCTAGTTCTATGTGTTAGCCGTTTACTTTCTAACCAGACAAACAGCAAGACTCTTACGCAGCTGGGAATGGGCCTGGTTTACCTCTATTGTGGATATTAGAACAGAATGCTCAGAAGAGTCTCCATTCAGGACAGGACGCTGCTCTGATACAAACTTTAGTTAAACTCCAGCCCATTAAGATGGTTTTTTATACCTCTTGGATATGATGTCATTTGGTTGTTCTTTACAGTGGCTGGGAAACAAGGTAAAGTGACAGAGTATTCAGGTGCTGGCTGTGCGATATAACATATCCCAACACAATGGTGGCTTCCCAGACACCTGGCTGAGGCTGGAGCAACACCAGTATCACCCCCACGTCTCCTGCCAAGTCAGTGGATGAGCAACAATGCTGCTGACCCAAGAGGAAGATTATATTTGAAAACACCTTGCTGACTAAGGCTGCCTTAAGGCTGAGCTCAGCTAAGAGGTGGTGCTGAGGAAAAGTGACAGCTCAGATGGCCATAATGGGGCAGCGCACAACAGTCCCTCTTCAGTCCTTCCTTAAATACTGCAAGCAGAGACATCAAGTCTCTTTATTCCTGCTATTTGCAGCTTCCTGAAGAACCATGTATGAAACAGGTGGATCTCTCTGTAAGGGCAGGCCTGTTTCTTGACTCCCTCAGGGCTCAAGGACCTGTGGCCCTGCCCTACGTGGACCCCTGCTTTCCTCAGCACCATTAACTCTGCTGGAGGACCAGCCTCGACTGGCCTGCCCTGTGTGGGTCCTGCAGGCCGCCACGTCCCACTGGCCCTCCGGTGAAGGAGCAGGCAAACCCTGAGCCAGCAGGGGTCTGGCGACAGCCCCACGGTGGTGCTGAGGCTTGCAGGGCCTCGAGGGGGTTCAGCTACGCGCTGTGTTCTGCGACTGCCCTCACACCGGGGAGCTTACCTAGTGCGGCGGGCAGAGGCCGTTGCCCGTCATTGTGCCCAGAAGGGGCCCGGGCACAGTGCGGCTCCTCTATGGGTGTCAGCAGGGTTCGTGCCCCGGCCTCGGAGGAAGTGAGGAACGGGGCGGGGAGGCCGCCTCACGCCTCGGGCCGCGTCCGGCAGGGCAGCGCCTCCCCCATGCCTGCAGGGGGCGCCGCACCCGCCCCGCCGCACCCGGCCGGTACCCGGCGCAGGCGGGCTCGCCTGGGCGGACCAGCGCGCATGCGCGCTGCTCGCAGCAGAGCTGTGGCGGCGGCGCGTGCGCGCTGAGAACGGCGGGGCGGGGCGGGGTGGGGCCGGTGCTCACCCTGGTAACAGCAGCGCTGCGGGGCCGCGCCCAGTCGAGGCCTCTTCCCCCCCACCTCCCACCCATCTTTCCCTTCCCCGCCCGCCGCCATGCAGGGCGAGGATGCACGGTACCTCAAGAGGTAACCGGGGAGGCTGGCCAGGGCGTGAGGGGGTTGGGGGAGAGACGGCTGTTGTGGGGCCGAGGCGTGGTGGGGGCTGGGCGTGGGGCTGTGGGATTGAGGTGTGGCAGGTTGTCCTGAGGGGTGGGCGAGGCTGTGGGGTGGGAGACAGGTGTTGCGCGCTGTTGCTGGGGGGGGGAGGAAACGGAGATGGGGAGGTTATGGCTTGGGGGTGTACGAGGGAGCTGAGGCTGTGGGGCTGAGGTGTTTTGGTCTGTGGTGGGGGCTGAGTGGGAAGTTGTGGGGTAGGGGGGCCAGAAAGAGTTGTGGCGAGGTGGTGGGCGTGGGGCTGAGGTGCTGCAGGCTGTAGTGGGGACTGGCTTGGGATGGGTGGGAGGTTATGGGCGGAGAGATGAGAATGGAGAGTGTTTTGAGAGGGGAGGTCATGAGGTGGGTGGAGAGGTTGGGGTTAAGGAGTGACTGGTTTGGAAAATGGCTGGAGGTGGGGAGGTAGATGGGTGGGAGGTTTTGGGATGAGTGATTTGGGAATGGGAGATTTATCTGAGGCAGGCTGAGGGGTGGCTGTCTAGTCTGGTGGGCAGGAGCTTTGGGGACTGAGAGGCTGATTTAAGGTTGAGTGAGGGTGTTGAAGTGGGTTTAGGGTAGGCTGAGAGATGGGATGGTGGTATGCTGGTGGTAACTGGTTGGGGAAGGGTGGTAGTTTGGAGGGATGTGCTGTTTGGGGGATGGCTGTGGTGGCATTTTATGATGTGGATTTGGGATGAGGCACTGAGGTGGCAGCAAGGTCAGAGGAGAATAGATACTATTAGGAGATGAGTGGAGAGTGTTGTGTGGGTATTAGGGGTTGGGATGGGGCAGGTTGTTGCTTTGGGGAGCAGGCAGGTTTGGGGAGGGGATATTTGGCAGTAAGGGCAGGTTCAGGGTGCAGCTGTGAGAGATGAACTGATTTGGAGGAGGTGTTAGAGCATGGCATGGCAGATTGGGGGGTGGACAGGTGATGAGGTCAGATGAATGGAAGAGTTTGGGAGTTGGGATGGATCTGAGAGGTAACTGTGCTGTATGAAGTGCGAGATCTGGGTTTGATGTTAGGTATGTGATGAATGAATGGTGCCCTTATCTGTCTATTTGGCAGTGAGACCAGTCAGCCTAAGGAATAGGGTCTGAGTAGGGAACTACTGGAGCTTCATCAGTTGTTTCAGAACAAAAGTGTCACAAAAGATGTCAGGCCATCTAGGCCTCTCTTAAGATCTGATGTGTGAACAGTGTCGCTTTGTCTGACCATGCGGGTGACTTTATCTGTCAGGTCTTGAATCCTGTGGAGTTCCTGGTCTCTTTTTTTTTTTTTTTTTAACTTCCTTTCCAGTTATTAGCATTTGCAGAATTTGCTGTTTAGGCTGTCTGCGCTTTCCTTCTTTTGTTTCTTCGTCTCCTCATATGCCATGCATTAAGACCCATAATTAGAAACAGTGGGGGGGGGGAATTTTTGATAATGTTTGAACTGTTATCTGTATATAAATGTGATAACAGGTAAAAATCAAATGGGCACCTGTAATTAAAGAAACAGCTATTATTTTAGAGCAGTGCCTATTTTTAGCCTTGCATGTTCTGTTTGTACCATCTTATGTGATTTTTGGAGGAGTCTTCTTTATTTTGTAGTCACCCCTGCCACAAGTGTAGTTTTCTCTCATTAGGGAGCACAAACTGAAAAAAATATGCTGTGCTGTTCAACATGTCTAGGCTTGTGTGCAAGTCTGGTACTCCTCTGATCCCTATTTCCCTTTGTACTCCTACATGGACAGTCCCCCCTCCCATCAAGTCTGACTTGCTAGGATTTGTTATTGGATTTTCATGTTATCCACGTGGGCAATTTGTGCCACTTGTAGTTAGGATAGTTTGGTTTTGTGTTTTCCCCCTGAAGGAATTAGTTAATAAAGGGTATTCACACACCAGCTTTGGTTATGTGAGCTCAGCTAGCACAGCTTTTGTCTGTAGGAAAGGTCTTCCTTTTTAAACCTTTAATAGAGCAGGATTCTTGTCGACAAAGCAGGCTGTGAAATGAAAGGACAGGCTGATCTGTGTGAGAACTCCCCAGTGCATTGCTGCTTCCACCAGTTATAAGAACGTCTTATATGAACGTTTTATGAAGTAACTTACAAACTCAAGATGGATAGAAAATCAGTAAAGTAGATGTTTGTTGATTCGAGGGGGGATTGTTTCCTCTAAATAAAGGTGGTTGTTGTTGTTGATGTGGTTGGTTGGTGTTTTTTTGTGATGCTGGCAATCTGAATGCAGTGTTTTTCAAATGCAAAACAACTTTAGTGGTGGGGTAGTGCATTTTAGTGTAGGACCTTGTGAACTGCTTGAGGAAAGGGTTTTCAGGGAGGTAACTTGAATGTGAATTGATTGGTGATTCTGTTAGCTAGGAAATAGCTCAAGTAGTGAAGGTAGTTATCAGTGTGAGAGGGCAGAAAGTCTCTGCAGCTCTAAGTTCTTCAGCTTACCCATCTGTCCCTCTTGAGGAAAAAATTAAATATGGGAAATGCTAAAACTGTTTAAGCAGGCTTAGGCTGAGGTTCTGCTGGTTGCTAAGCTTGTCAGTGGTTTACTGCTGCCAAAAGGAGGAGGTCTCACTCCTTCATCACTGCTCATAGATAGGAAGTGTTATTCCCTTTCTATAGAGCACTTGAATTCACTTGCACCCTGAAAAACCTCCCTCTGCCCAAAACACGAAGAGCTTTCTGTTGGATTGCTGGAAGTGGCTGTTGAGAGGGTTTGATAAGCCCTCATGCTGAACCAAGGTGACTACCAGGAGCAGGGAAAACATGGGAATATTTAATCCTTTCGGCAATGATGAGCTGTTAGTTCAGCTTAGTTCTTGTAAAACCATACCAAATTCCTTCAAGCCCACTTGTTCTCTACCTATCCTTTTCTTTGTAACTGTAAATATTAGCAAGCTGTCGCTTAACAGAGGTTTGACTGTCAGGAGGAGTGTTTGCAGATGGGACCTCCTGGTAGGTCTGAATATGGGAGAAATATATTTGGGGGTGAGAAGTGAGAGACAGCTTTTTTTTTTTGAAATAGATTTGCCACAAGCTTTCTACCCTGCAGGGCTGGACCTTGTGAGAACAGAGAACAGGCTACTTTGAAGCAGATGCTTCATTACACTGCTAAAGAAAAAAAACATAATTCTCTTTTAAAAAAAAAATCTTAAGCAGTAATTGGAGTTCTGCTAGAGACTCACCAAGGAAGATGTTGCTCTTTGGCAGTGAGCTACATTTGTTTGCCCTATAGCTTTATGTCTTTGTAAGGCTGGTAGTTGAAATACACTCTTCCCACAGCAAACCTTTTTGTGGTTTCTGGGTGGTTTTGGGCAGCTGTATCTCAAGGAAAAGGTATTTTTTGCAGTTGTATTATATAGAAGGGAAAGCAGCCACCATAGTTGCTGGGTAGATGGAGACACACATTTCAAACATTCTCTGAAGAGAGTGGTTACACTGAAGGTTGCATCTAGATTTGCTAATATTTTCAGCTCTGTGAGGTTGAAGTAGTTTTCCCTGGTCTAACTGACCCAATGCCATAGCTAGCTGCTATCTCATTTATGCTGATACAACTACTGGTGAAGCCATCTGTAAATCTGTTTATTGACATGATCCGTCTTTAAAAACAAACAAACAAGACCAAAAAACCCCAAACAAAAAAACAACCAACAAAAAAAACCCCCAAAAAACCAAACACCCCAACACCCCCAAAACCCCACCCTTGCACCAAAAACCAAAACCACATTAGAGAGTTGTTTTTAATCTGCAGTGGTTTAGCAGCCTGGTTTATGGCATGGCTGTACATATTCTATTGGCAGTGCCAAGACAAAAAGGGGCAAGGCTTTACCACCAAACACAGAAATGTGTAACTGTATTCCCTGGAATCACTTAAAAAATCACTTAAAACCAGAAATGATGTATAGCTTAATGGCCTTTTATCTATGGCCTACCCTCATGGCCCTTGTATTTCTGCATGGACACAGAGGAGGAGAGAGCAGGGCAGGCCCTTTTGGCAGCGACATACCCAGAGTGCTTTCCTGGACAACACTTTTCCAAAATATCTGTAGCTGTAGTAAAGCACACAGACATGCTTGGTTTATACCTGTTGATGGCAGCTGTTGATCTGGTAATCCCTTGAGCCTGGCAACAAACACAATGAGGTGAAGCACGGTAGCAAAGAGCCTTGTGCTTCAGGAGGCAGTAGTAAATTTGAAATTCAATTTTTTTTTTGTCATTCACTCTTGGTAGATTTTTAACTGTTAAGATTGAGCTAAGCCTACCGAGAGAGTCTTTGAGGAAAAAATTCCTTTGTAAATGACCGTACTCATACCACTAGGTCAATGCCACTAGCGGAAGATTTTACAATGCTGACAATGTAAAGGGGAATCAACTGGGAAATTCATCTTCTGTACAAAATGCATCTTTTCCCTGATTGTAGTTCCTTAAGAGAGCCGGGAGACTTAGGAATCAAAACATTTATCCTGTTTCTTCCTTACTTGACTTCTGTGACTAAGACTTAACCGGTGGCTTGGGTGTTTCTGTACGTACTAGAGGCAATAGTCAAGAATATGCCACTAGCACTAAGCTTTAGTGCAGCTGTGTGAAATGAAGAAATATGGTGTGGAAGGAGGGCGATGCTTGGGTGTAGGGTCTGGATAAAACTGGAGACAGGTTGTTGTTACTTACTTATGTACTGGTATGTTTTCCAAGCTTTTAATTTAATCAGTAATTCTTTTTTTTTTTTTTCTCTTCATGGCAGGAAGGTAAAAGGAGGCAACATAGATGTGCATCCATCTGAGAAAGCCCTCATTGTCCACTATGAAGTGGAAGCAACGATTCTGGGAGAGATGGGAGACCCCATGCTGGGGGAGCGCAAGGAATGTCAGAAAATGTAAAGTCATAGCAAGTTCTGATAGCTTTTTCTGTTTTTCAGAGTCATAAATTCAATAACTCAAAGCATCAACAGCTTGTAAGAAATAATATGTTCTAATCATTACAAAACTTAATGCTAGATTAGCAGAAGGTTTAGAGGCCAGGAAATAACATGTGCCTAGGAAAGTTAACATCTAAAACACATGTAAACTGCTTTTCATCGATGTACTTTAAGGTGTTTTGTAACGAAAAGTGATTATTCCCATTTTATGTGATGGGAACTTGAGGTAGAGAAAAGAAGTGATTGGTTCCTACTCAAATGATGGTTAATGTTGGAGCAAGTATCTAACCTTCTGAGAGCCTTATGCTCTAGCTGTTGGCTCTCTTGTTTTGACCTGTCACGCCTAATAGTGATTTCACTACAGTATCTGCATTTTAGTTTTGTCTGGTATTTTTCTTTTAAGAGCATTAAAACGTTCCCATTGGAAAAGTCCAGAGAGCTATCATAACTTCGGTTTCCAAGCTGCAAGTTTGGACCTTTCCTAGGCTTGTTTTATCTCTATACTGAAGTCTCTTTGAAAATTTGAGCTCAAGTGGCTATGTGTGTGAGTGCATGTAAGAAGGATAATTGAGGAAGAAAGAGAATCCTTAAATTGTTTCAAATTTTTGAAGATACCAAAAATGTTCATCTGTTTAAGGATCAGCATAACTTGCATCTGCAATGTGGTGGAACTCCTTTTTGATCCATCCTATTATTAATGCCCACAGAAATTTCTTACTGCTTGTTGTTCATGGACCTGGCTGCAGGTCTGCCAGAACTATTGCAGACTCCTGACACTGCACCTGCGGGCACGGCAAAAGAAGTTTCCTGTGTAGTCAACACCCATAGCTGTTTCTAATTTTGGAATTTTTTTTTGTGTATGTGGTGGTACTTTGCCGTCCTGTGCACTTTTTTTGGGTGTATTGCAAATAAATTACTGGCTGCTGTGTCTAAGACAGTTATAAGGGATCTGTTCGTACAGCTGCATTTAGTGTTGCTGCTTGTGCTGGTGGACAGTTACGCTCCATCAAATCTGCTTGACAGTTACTTGCCATTTGGAGTTGTAGAGAACCACTGCTCTGACATTACCTCTGTAAGCCATGGCACAGGCATTGGGGCTGTTGGGATCATTTCTGCTTCAAGAAATTCCTGACTCTGTGAACATAAAACTGAAGAGACCTGTCTGTGTTGCAGCATTCGGCTAAAGAGTCTTAATGCAAATACAGACATAGCTTCCCTGGCTCGAAAGGTGGTTGAAGAATGCAAGCTCATTCACCCCTCCAAACTTGCAGAAGTAGAACAGCTGTTGTACTACCTTCAGAATCGCAGAGATGCCTCAGCGGGAAAAGGTAAATAATACAGGAACAAAGTAGCTTGGGTCTGGGGTGCTTCAACATTGAACAACTATGTGAGGGGTTTCTAGCTGAGACCCTAACATGCTTGATGTAGAAGTTTGGAGATAGTGGGAGTGAGGAAGATGTATAGTTAAATCACACTTGGAAAAAATTACAATCTTGGAGTAAGGTAAGAGGGAATTAGCATTTTAACAACCAAAGTTTATCTTTTAGGTTAGTTAAACTTAGTATTGATGCTTCTTACCAGCTGCCTTGTGCTTTACAGCAGGACTTTAGAGGTATGTATTCTGCTGTTTGGTGCAGTGTCTTCATATTGCATCTGCCCTTGCAGTGACATCAGAAGACTGTATGAGGATCTTGCTAGAAAGATCTGTCATCACCTGTTGCAAGGGTAGATAGTGTTCCTAGGCTGAGTTCATGCTGTCTGTAAAACTGGAGTGAGGAGTTTCAGTCTGACAAGCTTTAGTACAGTGTAGTAGACAGCTTGGGGTAATTCTCTTGTCTTGTGTTGTCAAGTTCCTGGTGAACAAGTTACTGAGAACAGTAATTCTCTGCTCTAATGCCCAGGCATTTTGGTGGTCCTACTTATATCTTAAACTTTCTGCTCAGTGGACAACTTCATATTTAGCATCTGATCCTGCATTACCTTGTGGTTAGCAAGGTTTCTTGCAGTCGTGAAATGGTAAGTGTTGTTCTCAGGTTGGATTCTTACCTTAATGGGATGAGTTGAAAACAAAGATTAATATTATTTATATGCTTTGATTTGTAACTGATTTGGGTGTTGTACCCTCTTTTATTCTGTATATATGTGTCTTGGTGTATCAAAGGGCAGCTTTGCAACAGTGTACAAGCAGAATCAAAGCTGCTAAGGTATCTCACCGTGGAAGTGAGTTTTCCCAGTCTGGACTTGCACCAAGATGACTGGCCTGTAACTGATCATTTCTACTGAGGAGTCAAAAGGCATCTGAGGGTTTTTGCTCCCTGTGGGCTGTTCAGCTTCAGAAACCTGGCATACCTTAGCTGTGTTAGTCTGAGAGGTCAGCTGGACACAAAGACTTTGACCTCAATTTAGCCAGAATGTTTACTATGAGAATACTGGATATGGTTTGGTTTTTTTTGTTTGTGAATATGCATACATAACTTAACTACAACAACGTTGTCTTCTCTACAGAAAAAAAAGAGAAATCCAGTAAGCCAAAAGATCCACCCCCATTTGAAGGCATGGAGGTAAATATTGGTGTTAGAAGAGAAATGTAAAACCCTTTTACTTCGTAAGTAAGCAGTTATATAAGCAGGGAGTGGGGGAGAGGAAATGCTGAATTCTAGGGGGTTTTTGCTTCTTGTTTCTTAAACAAAGAACTTGGTTTGGAAATATTGCACAATGGAATAAAAATCATCTCCATAAAGGGTAAAATATTTGAGTTGCATTCTTCCCTCTCCAACTATAGCACGCAGCAGGACAGCAAGTGAGGTCTGGAACATTGGACAGGACACAGGGAGTCATGTCTGAGCATCCTTTGTTTTTTGTAATTAAATCTTCTCAGATTTCCTGGTGTTCATTGGCAGTGATTCTAGATATGTTGAAGTTTTTTTCCTTATATTTTATTTTTTTGTAAGATCTTAACTCAAAGCTGTGCACTCTGTTGTGATTGATTGCCTTGAATTGACATTGCTCTTTGTGAAACCCCTACTCATGACTGCTTTCAGATTGATGAAGTTGCCAATATCAATGACATGGATGAGTACATTGAGTTACTGTATGAGGACATTCCTGACAAGGTGCGTGGCTCTGCCCTGATCCTGCAGCTGGCTAGGAATCCTGATAATTTGGAAGAACTGCTTATCAATGGTAACTTTAAAACCCAGTAACTTCTCTTAATGTTGTGCTCTTTATTTGTGCTGCTTTCTTCTCAAGGGAAAAGTAATTCACAAAGGTCAACTTGAGGTTTTCTGTAGTTTGCTAGGCTTTGCTTCTCAGTATATCATAAGCGGGCTGTCAAAGCCCAGTTGGATCTCTCTACAAATGGATGCTTCTTAGGCTGTTCTTAGGTGGGTCTGACACAGAAGTCTTCCTGGCCTCAGTAGACTTCAATCATTTTTTCTCATCCTAGTTATTTTGATGCTAAATGAACTTCAGTTGGCATTGCTGCTGGAGACAAGAGAATGTAGAGTTGTATCCTGAAATTAGGAAACTTGCTTTGAAAATGAGATTTCCAGGCTGACGTAAGAATAGGTGTCCAGTTTCCAAGGGAAATAATAAATGGAATGTGGATGCATCACTGAAGTATTCCACTGCATACCATACTCTTTTTTTTTTTTTTTTTGCTTATAGATCCATTTAAAAATCTTATCAGAATCCATGATGTTCACATTGTTGTAATTTTGTGTCTGCATATATATGTGCTGTGCCACGTGCATTTTGAGAGCTACATCAGTGTGGAATAGTGTGTGCTTGTAAATACATATGTGTATGTGTATACACTTTCTCACTTCCCATTGCCCCCTTTTTTCTGGGAGAAAAAAGGACCTTATAGCCTGTAAAGGTGTTGGACAAACAAACAGTAAAGGCAATCCAAAGCAGACTTCCAAAGTGATGGTAGGTTCATGTCTCGTTAATTTAGTAATTTTTTTTCTTGCCACCTTTCTCCTTTACTGAGCCCTTATACCCCCACGTTCCTCGAGTAAACGATGACTACAATATGTACGCTCCCCATCCTGCAATGTCAGCAAGCACAATTATTTTAAGAATTGGAATGGGAGGGAAATGGTAAGCCACCAGATAATGGCTTGTCCCCATGAGTTGTTGCGAATATTCTCGTGCTTGAAATTGCCAGTTACTGCTTTTCCTCATTCTGGGCATGTAATGTGGTGTATGTGAAGAGGGACTAGACAGGGGAAAGTGAAGGGAAGAGAAGTTTTTCAGAGAGGAAAAGTAAGCTTAAGTAACACAAGAAGAAATGTAAACCAAATTATTAAATAATACAAAGTTGCTGGGGTGGGGCGGGGGGAATAAATAGCATGGATGAAAAATGATAGTTGTCAAGGTAGAATTTAAAGGGGATTTGGAAGTGAACGTGGTTATGTTTTAGGTAGAGACCACACTGTAATATGGAACATACAGATGGGAGAAGTCATGAGATCGTAAGGTCAGTGGTAGTTTTAAGGTGACCTTAGTGTTTGATTGCAGTTTCTTGCATGCCATCTCTTCTTATGGTTTGTGACTGGATGACCACCCAGGGTACTGTATTTTAATTTTGTCTCCAAACAGAACTTGTGAGCAGTGCACCATGTTAAAGTGAGATGCTTCTGAAAATCTTCAGTTAGAAAACTGATAGATGTAGAATAAGGTGTATTAAAATTCTGAGTCTCTCAGGTTGAAAGGAGAGAGGTGAAATGCTGATGCTTATCTAAATTTTGTTTCCCTTTAGAAACTGCCCTTGGTGCATTGGCTAGAGTGCTGAGGGAAGACTGGAAACAGAGTGTGGAACTTGCTACCAATATAATTTATATTTTCTTTTGCTTTTCAAGGTAAGTGTGGAGTCCCTGTGTATGGGGACATAAGGAACTTCTCTCTGCTTTATGCCTTTTCATTTTTCTGCACTGCATTACAAAATGACGCTGAAACAAGAAAAAAATTTGCTGAGATGGAAACATGCTTGTTATGAATGACAAAATTGAGACATTGAAAGAACCCCCACAATGAGGTAATGTGTAGTAGAGCTGGGAAGAAACTAATAAGGATTCTGACCCATAGCTTATAGGCTGAGCTGCCACCTTTTATTTCCCTCAGCACTCCTACAGGGAAGAAACAGTATTCAAAATCGGAGTGAGTGTTTGCTCTGGTTAGGTATGCCAGTGTTTCAGCATACCCTGCCTAGAAATAATTCAAATGGAGTTTGCATTGCAACTTGATTTTAGACCTCTCTTGTATTTCTGGTGTATAGAGGGTCTTCTGAGGCACTTGTAATATGAAAAGTGGGACTGATTGGAAACCATTTTCCTTTACACATGAAAACTGGAATGTGTTTTTATTTTGACTTGGAACAAGACATTGTTGCTTGTCCTTCTACAAGTTTGGACAAAACATTCATCTTCTCAGGAGTTGTTTTTTTGTTTTGAAATAATTTTCCAATAGAGAAATGTTATAATGGGGCACAGAGTAAATACCTTTTTTAATACTTCATGTGGTGCAGTGTTGGGACATTGCTAGCATAGATGTCAAAACAGATTTGGGTTGCTTGCATTTATTTTTTTCCTCACAGGTGTTTTTTCTTCAATGTAGCTTTTCTCAGTTTCATGGAATAATCACACACTACAAAATTGGAGCTCTGTGTATGAGTATCATAGACCATGAACTGAAGAGACATGAGCTTTGGCAGGAGGAACTTGCTAAAAAGAAGAAAGCTGATATCCTTTTGATATGCTGGGGGCAGTCTGATGGCTTCTGACTTGTCTTGATAGCTGTTGTTAAGAGATGAGCATACAGCAGTAAAATTTTCTAGGAAGTGCAAACCATAACTGCAGATACGAAGAGGACCAAGAGCAAGAAGTTTGGGCTGCTGAAGAGATTAAGGTGAAGTTATAAAACAACACAAGAAACAAAAGTTTTATTTTGCCAGCAGTATGTCTTAGGAACACTTTTGCTGACTATTAGGATGTATTACAGCCAGGACTAGGAGGAGAAAAAGAAATCGTGCTGTAGGTTACAGGTGTAGCAAGCTGTTGCTGAGGTAGCATCTTTACACTGGCTATTCCATAGATCTCTTGCTTTTCACTAGTGGTTGAATAACACCTTTGAGGACAATAGTCATCTAGACTGTATAGCTTTTATCCAAACTCCTTAACTTCTGCAATTTACTTGATGAAGATCCTGAAAATCAAACCCTGAAAAAGGACTATGAGAAAACTTATAAGAAATATCAAGGGCTGGTTGTCAAGCAGGAACAGCTACTCAGAGGTACCAAATCCAAAGAGCAAATTATTTCCTTGTTGGTGAATGTCAGTAGAGGGTTCTATTAGATACTTGTTATAACGAGGATGTCTTAAGCATACTGAATGTGTGGATGAATATGGAAGAGCATTGCCAAATAACAGGGAAGATGCGTACTTAATTGAACTGTTTGACAGTATGCTGACAATTTTTAAAGTGATCTGTCAGTCTTAGTGGAAAAATAGCAGAAGTGATTCACTTCACTTTTCTTTGCTCACGATCTTGGTTTGGGAGGAGTTGGGTATTTTGGTTTTGTACATCTGTTTTGGTTTTTTTTTAACTTAGACTACCTTAGACTGTATCTGACTCAAGGTGAATAGCTTTCACTTTATCTCAGTTTTTGTACTAAAATACACTTCATGTTAGATTAACATGATCTGAGTGGCAAAACTTTCCTGTGAAGGGCTTTTTAATGGTTCCCACTGGAATTGAAAGAAAAAAAATATAAAAAGCTTCTAGTGATCATATTTTATCTTTCAAAGCCACTATTAGAATTCACCTTCTTAACGCATTCTAAATAGGAATAAAAAGCATTCATGGTCAGTTTCCTTCAAAATGCATTGGGAAGGGAGTGGAATGCTTCTGAATGTCTTTCCTTAAGCACTTAATGTTATGTAGAGACTTGTTTAGTTCTATTGTCTTTGATCTGTTGGTATGATTTGTATTGGACTTTGCTAGTTGCACTTTACCTGCTCCTAAATCTTGCTGAGGATACTCGCACTGAGTTGAAGATGAGAAACAAGAACATTGTCCATATGTTAGTGAAAGCACTGGACCGAGATAATTTTGAGCTGCTTATCCTGGTTGTATCTTTCTTGAAGAAACTCAGCATTTTTATGGAAAACAAAAATGATATGGTAAGGCTCGTAGCACTCTACTGCAATATTGTAAAGGTATGGACTCTGAAAACTTTGTGTGGTTGGAGGGAAGAGGGAGACATCTCTGTCCCCACCCTAAATATCTGTAGTGCTGGTTATCCTCTTTTGTTCCTAGTAAAATGAGTAAAAGGTAGTACAACATCCAGCCATAACATACTGCAAAAATTTTTTAAGAACTGTCATCCCAAACAGTGAAGCTACCTCAAAATATGATATGTGAAATTCCAAATTTTGAAGTCAGTACCCCAAGGGCTTGTCATACTCCCACTTCTGGAGATGCCTGTGACCCTTCCCCCAAACTAGACTCTTTTGACAACACATTGTCTCTGCCATGTATTGTCTTGGAAAGAGAGGTAGTTATCTGTTTGCACTTTGCTCGACTAGTTTACTTGTTTTATAGGTCAGCTTGGTCTTCAAAGGCACCTCACAACTGTTCCTTCACGCTTCCAGTAGCTCCCAGGAACTGGAGGCAGGTTATTCTTCAAAAGCTTTTTTAGGTGAAGTCTCAAACTTCTGAAATTGTAGCTTTTTTTTTTTTTCATGACTTTAAGCTTTAGGTAGCTCCTTCACTGATTTCCCAATGGCTTTTAGTTTATAGGTGCCTTCACTTCTGTGCCTTTATGCCAGTTCATTAAATAAAAACGAAAAATTTTACTTAACCAAGAGGTAATCTGAGATTACTGTCACACTTAGATTGTGAAGTAAAGAGATCTGTGTAAATGCAATAGAAAATTAATTGCATCTTTGTTACTGGAACTGTCATTTGCATGCATATGCACTGAAGACCACAGACAAGAGATATCTCCCGTATTTATATATGGGTATCCTATTTCTTAACAAAAGTCAGACACCAAGCATGCTTTTTGGGGGGAATGTAGACTCTTTATCAGGTGATTGGTCATTGATTTAGTTTATACTTGTGTTAGTACCCTGAAGGACTTCGTTAGGAAAATAAGAATTAACTCTCTAGCCCACTGATATGCTGGCATACTTTCCGCATTCCATTTGATTTAGTAGAAAGACAAATGAAACAAAATTCTTTAATTTCTTTTATGGCAGAGTGTTTTAACAGTTCTGAAAATACTATTGAAAAGGTTTATATGCTTCATGTCAGCTGTCTGTTCTAGCATTTCTTACTGATAGTAAAGATAATACTCTTTTCTCCACAGTATTATTAAGGAAAGCTACTAGTGAAGGAGGTGTTCTAATATTTATATTGGGCAATAATGCAAAAATGTTGAAGGCAAAATGAACCAAGACTAGTTGTACAATGCCTGATTCTAAGTAAAACTGAATAATCCATGTATATTTATAACACATTCTTCCCTTTGGCATTCAAGTGCTGTATTAAATTCAAAGCAGTGAAGTAGGAGTTCTTACTATCTGATCGGTTTTGATCAAAGGTATCCAGTCAGTTGTTTGATCACTGCACTATGCCATGTGGGAAGAGCTGTAGTTTCCTTTCTTAATGTTTGTTCTGTGTGTATTTATAACTGGAAGGCTAGTTATACATATACAAAAGTTTGAAGAATACAGCATAATTTTATATGCCTCCTCCTGTCCAAAGAAGATTCTGGGAAACAATCTTTTAAATGCATTCATTCTTTATGTCAAATAAATGCTGCTTAAAAGATAAAACTTTCTGAAATCTTGCCAGTCAATGCTCAGATGTCTTTTCTGGCTGGTGAAGTGAACATGATCTCAGGAACTGATACAACTTCTCAGTTCCTAGATTCCACTTTTTAATTTGAAAGTGATACATGTTTCAGGATGACTTTCATACTTTTATTAAATTAACGTGCAGGATGGCATGCCTCTTGTGAGAGCACATGCAAAGTTCTTTCTGGGGGTTCATTTGAAATTCATAATGAAAGGTCTCGGATTCTTTTTGGATGCCAATTTTCTGTCTGTCTTGGTTGGGTATCTCTTTGACTGTACTGTCAGTTGCTCCAGTGTTGCCTGTGTTTAAGTTTGTCTCCCCTCCTCCCCCCAGGCTAGTCTTGCAAGTGATGTCTTTACCGCATTCTTGCAGTATTCCAACTGTGAGGAATATTTCCAAGACATCTGAACTGTTTGGTTCAAAAACTTTTTAAATCAACATTATCCAGTAACCCAACCTAGAATACTTCAACCGCAAAGACATAAGAAAAACTGCTTCACGTGAAAATGCATTGACAGCCACTATTATGGGTACAAATTGGATGTGTATTTGCATACGCATACATGTGAATATACAACATGCTAAGAGGGCTTTTACATTGAAGACAAAGCTAAGTTTGGATGGATGATGGCTTTTTCTTTCTCTTGATGTACAGGTTGAAATGGATATTGTTGAAAAACTTGTGAAAATGGTACCCTGTGAACATGAAGACCTGCTGAACATCACTCTTCGTCTCTTACTAAATCTTTCCTTTGACACAGGCCTGAGGAATAAAATGGTACAAGTTGGTCTGCTTCCCAAACTCACTGCACTTCTAGGTATGTTCTCTTTTATTCTAATGTAGACTTCTCAACAGGGACAGTAAAGCTGTTTGCGTCATGATATAGTGTGCCTAAAGGTTGCTACATAACTTTTCTCTTTGCCAAAGAACTTTCTCACTACTCCCAACTCTTTATCATTTAAATGATCTTTTCAGATGCAGGCTTAAACGGAAATTTAAAATGATGTGGATCCCTGTAGATTTATTCCTAGGTTCTCTGAAACTGTTGAATGAGTCTTCTGGTCTTTAAAAATTAACTTTCAGAGCTACCTGAAAACTGTGTGAGTGACACATGGGTGATGCTTGTAATTTTGGGGAACACAGAGGAAACATAGCTAGCAAATTCATCGTGGAGTTTAGCTGATGGAGGATACCAACTTCCTCTCTTTTTTTATGGAGCTTGATATACCTGCTGCCTGTTGTTACCTTAATGGTCCAGAGATATCAGAAATTTTCCAGCTTTGTCAGTGTCATGGTTTTAGCTGGGATAGAGTTAATTTTCTTCACTGCAGCTGACACAGTGCTGTGCTTTGGACTTAGTATGAAAACAATGTTGATAACACTGATGTTTTGTTTGTTGCTGGGTAGTGCTTGTACTAGTCAAGGACTTCTCTAGCTTCCCATGCTCTGCCAGGTGCACAAGAAGCCAGGAGGGGAGGGGGCACAGCTAAGAGCGAATTCAAACTGGCCAAAGGGATATTCCATATCATGTAACATCATGCCCAGTATGTTAACTAGGAGGAGCTGGCCAGGGGAGGGAGGCAGCAATCGTGGCTGGGGGACGGGCAGCATCGGTCGGTGGATGGTGAGCAGTTGTATCGTTTGCTGTTCTGGTTTTTTTCCATTTTTCCCTTTTCCTTTTTAGTATATTATCATTATTATTGTCAATATCATAATCATTGTTATTACTGTTTTAATTATTAAACTGTTCTTACCTCAACCCACAAGTTTTCTTGCTTTTGCTCTTCCAATTCTCTCCCTATCCCACAGGGGTGGGGGGAGCGAGCGAGGGGCTGCGTGGTGTTCAGTTGCCGACTGGGGCTGAGCTATGACAGTCAGCTTCAACTCGAGGCAGTACTGGTTTTTAGACTTTTGGCCTGATGGTCTGTAATTTGTGTTAAGATCATGTAAGTACTTCAGATACAAGTGAAACTTTTTTGTCCATAGGGGGAAGCTGTGGAGACAATGAGAAGTTTGGAAAAAGCAGAGGATTGTCCGATTTGATCGTTGTACACTGGAGTTCTCAGGAGGGAGTTTTTATTCCTCCGTGTGTGTTCTTTGGCTGATACTATCTAGAAGCCACTTTGGTAGATATATTAAATGTTTAGCAGGATTTGGCCATAAGAACTGCTGAGTGCTCATTTTCAAGTGGGAGTTGAGGATCTTGTATTGTGGAGCCCTAAATGTGTGCAACGCTGATGTGAGACATGGTTAAGCTTTCTAAGATATGTTGGGTTTGGGATGTACTAACTCCAGTGCAGCTGGTGTATGCAGATGCAAGGAACAAGTGGAATGCAGTGGTGACCCTATGAGCTTTCTCCTCTAGCTTTGTATAGTCTGTATTGTATATTTTGCATAGCTTCATATAGTTGCATTGTTTGCCTTCTGAATTTTACATTCAACCTCAACATGGCCTTATTGCTGTTAAGTATACAAGTTAATACCATGAAAATGTACACTGCTTTGGAAGCCTTAATTCTGTCAATGTTTAATGTAACAGCTACTGATGTATCCTAAAATGTCTCAGATCTTTTTATGCTTTCTGCCCCACAATGATGATGATGCTTGATATCCTCCCCTGGGCTGAGCTAGGAGGAAGAAGAAAAATAGCATTTGGAGTCCCTCTTCTTTGTATTTGTTTTCCTCAAGGCAATGTTAGTTGACAGTAAACTGAGAAGTGAAAGCTGGTCAGGAAATATATTTCTGTCATTTGAGAGGATCGTGCTAGGTACTCTGGTTCAGGTTGGATTGTAGGCCTTTTGAAGCAGGACCTTGCCTCTTCCTTTTGTTTTGTACAGCAGCCAGAGGTGTGGTCTAAGGCTAGGGCTTCTGGGTGCTTGTCACCCTAAGCAATGGCATGACACAAATGACTGAGAAGTCCCTGCTCCCAGAAATTCCCCCGTAATATTAGAGTCACTTAACGGATGAGTTTAGGCTATCTGCTTTCTAGTGTCTGATCCTAATGTGGAGAGGAGAATTTCCTGTCAAATGCCATTTTCTCGGACTCACAGGTAGGCCTGTGCGGAAGGCTGTTTAGCTTGGAAGAACTGGCTGCTAAAATTGTATTCTGTTCCTTGAAGTGGCTGTTAAGGTCATCTACGGCAAGTTCGACTAGTACTTCCAGAAGCTTCACTGTCTGTTTGGCTCTTGGTGATTCTTTCCTTTACTTGGATGAGATCAATCCTTTTTCTTTTTTTCCCTTGTTTTTAGTAGAGGCATGTGCTGTTTACCCTAGCTCCTCCCTGTAGAATTGCTTGATAATTACTTTGCAGTGTGCTGGTTAGAAAATGAGGGTAGAAATATTGTCTATTTACTTGTTTGTTAAGCTAGCTCTGTGATTTGTGAGACTCTTCTGATAAGGTGATTCAAATAATTCTCAAATACATCACTGTGTATCTTGTCTCAGGGAAGCCTGCAACCTTAATAATAAAATAATCATGTGCCAGATGCCCCTCTTACACAGGTTACTTGGGTATTAAACACACATTATTCAAGTCAGTACCCTTCGGCTTACATTTGCAGGTCACCTTAAAGTGCTAACACATCTCAACAGCTGTTGACAAGTTACCATACAGCTCCTAATGCCAAGAGGTCAAGTTTGTTGACTCAGCCTACTGAAATTTAACATTTGTGCATGCTGTGCCTTTGAGACTTTAGCACTGGGTTTGAGATGAGTATAAATTAAGTGTACTAGGTGTTTAAAGGGAGAGTTGATATTGCAAAGAATTAAAGGACAGGATTTGTCAGGCAGCAGTTTAGGGCTGAGCACTGAGGTGGCTGCAGTCTGCAGTTCTGGAAGACGTGCAGCTTTCCCAAAGGACACTTAGTGGCTTGGGAGCAGGAAGGCTCTAAATGTAGGTGAAGACTGGAAGCAGAGGGGATGGACTGGCTTCAGCTGAGCTATCAAAAGAATGGACTAAGTATTGCATGGATATATTGGAGAAGGACCATCTTCTTTCTTTCCCTCTCACTCCAGAGTGTTGAGGCTGCTGTTGAAAGCATGGGCATTAGAAATTCTGCTTAGTCTTGGTTTCCATTTTAATTATCCTTTTCTTTTTAATAGTGCTAATGCCTGCTTCCCCACGTAGCTCTGCCAGTCAGTGCCACTCACTAGTTTTCATGGCTTCTCTTCGCAAGTCTGAAGTATTGTATGTGACAAGACTCCTCTTGCTCGCTCCAGGCACCCAAGTTAATCAACTACAGCTGATCTTTGTTATGCTCTGAACCTTAAAGAGCTGGGTGCAGTTGAGGGAGCTTTGGCTTCAGACTTGAGATCAGAAGTGGAGCAGAGCTGTGGAGGCCTCTGAGAGACAGCCTGCTGTATTCAGGTTTTTCCATACACAAGCTGCTTAAAGAGGTATGAAAAGAGATTTTGTTCATTTGTGTGACTTCAGTTCTTCAAGAAAACCTTGTAACTGAGTCACTAGGGCCTTGCAGAGAACTTTCTTTGTACTGGTAGCTTTGTTTTAGTACTTAAAAATTATATTTACGGAGTGATCTTTTTTCTTTGTACATTCTCTGTGTGAATGCTTTGTGTGCCAGTATATGTGAAGTATGGCTTCAGTGGATTACAGTGAGGATTCATGTGAATTCACCAAGTCGTTTAAACTAGATGTTTGCCTGAAATGCAGAAGACACTGGTTCAGTGCCCTCTAGTCATCACCTCAGAAGGAGACACCAAAGTAGCATGATATAGAATGTTCTGTGGAGGTTTGCTTTGCTCTTACAGTGCTCTTATTTTGCTTTGCATGGCATAATTCAAGTGAAGCAGAGTAGAGGAGTGACTTGCTGCAAATATAGTAGAGTTTGGTGGTTAGCGTTTTTACTTGGGGAAAGTATTCTCATTGAAAGGGGCAAACGTAGAGCTGAATTTTAAGAAAACAAATTCAGTTCCTTCCTTTATCCCTGTGAATGCCCTTCCACTGTTAGAAGGGAAATGTTATCCTCTTTCATAATCCTTCCCTTGGATGTGTGATTGGTTTCTAAAATAAATGCCCTCCCAGCAAACCGAAGAAAACATTGTCTACAAAGAAGAATAAAAAGCCCTCACTTCTTGTTTGGACCAGATCCACTTTGTTTTTCAGTTAACGGGCCAAACCAAATACAAAATTTTTAGTACAGCTCTCTTAAATATACGCACAGCTTGTGATTCACATTCTTCTAATAAGGGTGCTATTTTGTGCTGTGTCTGAGTGGTTTCTTAGCCTTTGTGGAGTGAGACAAATCTCCATGAGAACAACAGGCCGTTTGTACAGTAGAACCAGTTGAGTGCTGCCGTGTATGTTATGGCAGGCTTCTCGGTCGACCCCCATTCCAAGGGAGCTTCTGGCAGAATGTGGGTGTGGCAGGCATTACTAGGGTTTCTGTGTCCACCCATGAGTGAGTTACTCCTCTCAAAAGGATATAAATGATAGGGAATGGCGCGTAAGCTGTTAAAGGGGAACAGTGTTGCCGCTCAAAGGGTAGAAGCGGTAGGTCTGGCTGCATGCAGGGAGAAAACTTTTTTTTTTGATGATGTGTGCATTCATCCCTTTATGCTGTTGGACAGTTCTTAGGTGTACTGAATGCGTATTGTCTTGAAATGCCACTTCCTTTTTCCAGCACAGGCCACACTTAAAGAATGAAAACTCATTTATGCTTGGAAGTCAGAGTAAAGTGTCTCTTCTTTGCTCAAAACCACTAACTGCTTTTAAAAATCGAGGGCTGGTTGAGCACAGGTATTGGTGAGCTGAAAAGTGGGTGGGCCACAAAACAGTACCAATGGCAAATCAAGCCCAAATTAGATCATGGAGTGCAGAAAGGTTGTGCGTATGGCTGTGAAACTGTTACACAGCGCCAAGGTGTTCTGTCTTAAAAAAGACTTTAGGTGGTGATGAATGCCTTGGCTTATGTTTTCCAGTATGGATTACAGTGACTGAAAGTTGGCTTCATGGATTTGTATTCAGCCAAGTAGATGAGTATTTGTTGTACTACACTCTGAAATACAGTATGATCAGTCTGAAGTAACAATAGTGTAGTTTTGCTAGTCATGGTATGTATAGAGCCTATATGACTTATTAATGTGAGTATCCTGGCCTGATGTTCTTCATTCTTGGTGTTCCAAGTCTTAGTATCAGTTCACAGAGAAGTAGTAGCCACCTGATCTTACACAAAAGATTAAGGTCTGTGCAATAGTTAGCAATGCCAAAGTAGGTCAACATTTCCTATTATGAGTTCTTTATTTAAGCTGGAGGTAGCCAGAGCAGAGGGTGACTTTGACAGTCTGATTTAGTCCTCGCTGAAGAGCCTGTCTTCACTAGGTTCGTTGATAGAATTTTTGAGAGTTTTATTATCTAAAAATCTTTTCTGGAAACTGCTGAAATTTCTCTAATATTTTTCCATTCTTTACAAGTTAAGTTTAATGAGCAATCAAAGAATTGCCAAACAGTTGTATGTTGGGTTTCTTAACAATCAAGTCTTGATATGGTATGCAGCCAAGATGGATTATATGTCAACTGCTGTTTAAAAACCCAAGAAGTACTTTGCTCTCTAATTAACGGAGTGCTGTGGGGTTTTAATGTTCTATTCCTTTTATGAAAGTTTCTTTTAAGAAGGCTTAAAGTAGATGTGTTCTCTTTATGAGTTCACTTGGCCTTTTTGTAATGAACTTATTATGGAGCTTCACACATCTGTTGAAAAATGGAGCTTCTTATAGGCTACTGCAGTGTTTTTTTCTGACTTTAATAGGCCTCGTTTATCCTATAAAGAAACATACATTTTCTTACCCGATCAAGTGAGCAAACAATAGGGGTCAGATGTGGCAAAGACCCTAACAAAAAGCACATGTCCAGCCATCAGGGTGAGGTGAAGTCATATCGGGATTGCTTGAAGTTATTAATGGCAGTAAAATTTATGCTTCCTCCTGTTTTCCCAATTAAATTGAGAAACCTTTTTTCCTAAGGTGGCTCTGCAGCAGCTGGTTCCAATACTTGTTGTGTGAATATTGCCTGGGGTGTCTCCATTCCTTTATAGTAGAGGCTGACTGAAGCACATTAAGTAACAGTTCAACTACAGGGACCAGTCTGTTGGAAAGCAGTAATTATTGTGGGATTTATTTTAATGGTAGTTTTTTCATCATTTATGGTGAGTATGGCCATGGCTTAAAAAAAATAACAACCCAACAACAACAGCCCAACAAAAAAATCCACAAAAGAAACACAAAATAAAAACATCTCTTAAGGATTCAGAAGTTGAATGTTATTAGAAGTGCAAAAAAATGTAGCATGTCAAACTTAAGGGTAGCGTTGGGTGCACAATGTGTCTTAGAATCCAGCACTTATTTAGATACCATAACTATGGATTGGACAGCAAACTTTAGTATTATTGAAGAAAAATTGACTTCTGATGTTGAGAAATGTAGAACTCAAAGTAGAGAGACATCATTACTGCTAGTATTGTGTTTGAAGCAGAAATAGAATCCCAGCTAACTTTAAGGTAAATCATTCACCATATCCCTGCTTCATGCTGCTGGTAAATTGTATTGAATTATCAGGAAAGAATAACTGAAATTAATAACATCATATTTTTATATAAGCTAACAAGCTTTTGAAGTGTATTGTCTAAGATTTTTCTGACTCCTTTGACACTGTCAAGTTGGAAACTGTTTTTTTTGCATTTTGTATCTACTACAGGCAGATCCTTGCTAAACCGAGCACGCAGCCTTTTGACTGAGGTGAGTGAAAGCTCATTTCTGCGGTGCGTTGCTCACAAGTGCACATGTGTATGTACTGTGCTATTAGCTTTGTTCAACAAAGAGTATAACTTTGGTATAATTCTAGGAAGTAACTTCGTGAGTGTTGATGAAAAATAGAAATACTTTTGGCAGCAGCAAGGACAGGATTGGAGAGATGGCAGCAATCTAAAGATGAGGGAGCTGAGCTGCTGGAAATTCACTAAACTGTTGAATGGGAAGGATCCCCCTGAACCTGTATTTCTACTGTGGAGCTTACAATATGTGACTGTGAAACAATTAAAAGAATTCAATTAATTACTTTGCATATTGCAAGAGCAAATTAATACTTAGAAGACTAGATTTACTTTTTATTTCTATGTCAGCTGTTGACATCTGAAAGCTTTCAGGGCATTACTTGGATGCCTAAAGCGTGACTGAACAGAAACCACCAGCTCTAGTTTCTTGGAAAATCTCAGTAAAGAAGAGGTGGGGCACTGCTACTAGTCTTCCTAATCTTTACAAAGCCTGTATGAGGACCAAGGTAGAAAAAAGAGGAGGACCTTTTCCAGAGCCCTTGTGAAGCGTGCAGGCAGAGGGATAGTCTCAAAGGATCATGAGGAACAATTTTGCAGGTGTAGTAGTCCCATAGATCTTGAGGTTTTTACAAGTCAGACATAAGCGGGAAGGTTGTAATCTGCTTTCCTTTTTGGAAATGTGGAAACATCTTAACTCACACGTTTCTGCTAAGAGTTTCTCAGACGATCTGCTCTAGTGCAGGAGGCCAACTGCAGATGATCCATGTCTGCAATTGCTGAGAAGTCCTTTGTCAGTTGATAGTATTATCTTCAGACCCTTTGAGCTGAAGGGGGAAGACATATGCTAATGTAAAAATTCATTGCACTATACTAAGTATAGTGCTAGTATCTCTATATAATCATTCTGTTCCTTTGGTCTCTGACATACAGATGCTTTGCAGGATGGGTTATAATTTTATGTATTTGAGTAGTCTTGTTGCGTAAAGAACTTCATTTGTGAGGCTGGGGCCTCAAATATCTTTTTATTCTTTTTGGAAAAGCTATCAGATCTGTGAGAAACTTGTAGATAATCAGTGAATGACCTTTTAAATAATAAAACTGTGATGTTTTCACAATAGGAAGAATACAATTTAATTGTTTATCTTCCAAGACTTTGCCAGTAAGGGTATGCTTGCACAGGAACAGTATCTCTTGAATAATATGGAACTTAATTCTTGTTATCTGGAAGACTCAAAAGCTCAGCCAACGTTTAACTCAAGTTTTTGTTCTTAGTAGATTTGATCCTCAGCTTTGTGCTTCAGCAATGTTGGAACATGGGGGAAACCAGTTTCCATTTCAATGCAGTAAATCATCACTTTCTCAAAGTGCAAGGTAGCATCCTGCGTTAGGTTTTTTCCACCGTTGAGCAGGAGTATTTTGAAATACAGCTGCACCTTCCATTCAGAACTAAGGCTGCTCTGCTATGGAGCTGTGCACCCGCAGAGCCAGGAGCATGGAAAATCTCCACCTATTTCCATTCCCGTTGAATTCCAAACCGGAAGACTGGAAGGGTGGTTTTAGAGCAGAGAAGACTGAATATTTTCTAGTAATTGTAATTGGAGCAGTTGATGTAGTTTAATGGAATAGAGTGCAGCTATGGCATGTCCTTCTGTAAATTTCCATTTAATTGTATAGCATTTAAGTTATGTAGCTTGATGGAAACATCTAAAGGAAGAGCTTTGCATGGAATTTTCTCCATCTACTTTGGAAGTAGATGTTTTCTTAGTTTGAGTCAAACTAAGAACTACCTCCTCTAATTTCCTGTTTCTTGTAATAATGGTAGTTAATTCTTTTTCTCTCTTGCTTTCTTCCTTGATCATAGCTTGACCCCAGACTTATTTCTTTTGTGGAGAAAAGAGAAGTAGCTCTATCTTCTTCCTTCAGGAATAATCCTATTGCCTCCTGTTTTCTCTCTAATCTGAACTTCTAATTGATTTATCTCCAGTTTGTGCAGTATGGGATGTTAAAACCAATCATGTTCCAACTTAGGTGTGAATTCACATACATTCAAGTTCAAGTACGATTGTAAGACATTCTGAATAACATTTTTTTTCTGTAGGAAGATCAAGCCTCAAAAAAGGACATATCTAAATGTAGCAGTATGTTGTCTACCCAGTGGCTATGCTTTGTCTTTTGAGTAGCAATACTGCAGTGAGGTGTTGACTATATATTTTTCAGTCTTTGTGTGTCTTGCATAGAGTTCCAAGCAAAGAAATGGAGCTGAGGGCTCCTCCAGATGTGCAGCTTCATTTTTGTCCGTAGCTGTAACATTAAATAACTCAATCTAAATTAGTCATTTATTAGTCCTTTGGCTTAGAAGTCATAATTATACTTATTTGTTTCCTAGAAAAAAAAATTGTATCCATGTTTCAGATGTGGCATGTACTTAGTTCTTTTGGGGACGGAAAAAAAAACCCAACCATGGTGAAATCAAGATTTTAAATTAGGCTTATGCTACGAAGCCAGTTTCAAATAACATAAAGGTGGCACAAGAGGGGTGGTTAGTATGTAATTAATATCATAATATATTATTTACAATGCCTAGTCTCCTTGAGTATGAGCAGATTTGAAAATTCTTTCAGGTTCTCTTGATAAAATAAGCTGATATATCCAATACGATTTATATTTACATATGTAAATCAAACCAATATGTGTCTAACCCACACATGGAATGACTTACTCCAACTGTTTCAGAGCTGGTTGCAAGGAATAATGTGGGAGAGGTAAGCAGAGATATCTTTCTGCCACTTTTTTCTTAAGATCACTGCTAATTATGATACGTGTGAATAAACCCCTTGATTTCAGTGTTTTCTGATAGCAGGGTGAGACAGTGTATAGATTTGATATTCAGTTTGTGACATTCTTACCCATCTATATTCTTATTTGCCTAATTTTACAGCAGATTTGACTTCAGAGTATCAGAGCTTGAAACTGAAATAAAGATTCACTCTGCCATTTTAATAGGTATTTACCTTTGAGTTCTGGCTTTGATTTGTATAGTTAATGTTTTACACATGAGTTGGATAGGGTATATTTCATATCTAATGTGGAGACATTGATGATTCCATTACAAATGATGGCTACTTGAATTACTGATAATGTTACATTTAAATAATTTAGTCCATAATCTATATTCTCATTTTTACTTTAGGATTTGAAAGCTAAATGCTGCTACTGCAATTCAAATTGGCATTTCAGTTTTACAGCTTTAGGGTTTCTCTCTTGTTGTCGTGGTGTTAATGGCGTGGGGTGTTTTTTCATTTTAAGCTCACAAACTCAACCAAAATGAAGGACCTGATCTTGTGATCAAGAAATTTTTTTTTTCTTTTGCTCCTGCTGCTAGTACCATTTTGATCATTAACCTTAGTAAGAATTAGGCATGGAATTCAGGCGTTGGTCCACAGAACTGGCTTATGGCTTATTAATGTTCAAAGGCTAAAAATCTGAAGCCATTTTGAACTCGGAACCCATCATGTATTTATTTCCCTCTCTAATTTGCAGAAAACTAGTTGTGAAAACAGCCCGAGGGACCTGATATTTTTCCATCCCAGCTGCTCCAGCTGAACTACAGCTGCAAAAAAAAAAAAATCTAAGTATTGTTTCTATAAACTGTTGAGTGTATTTTATAACACAGTAATTCCCACAAAATCAGTAACTGCAGTTAATGACCGGTTTGTTAAGGCATTAACTGCACTCAGCTGGGAATGACCAATTTCTCTGGAATGGCTATATAAGAACTAAGGATAATTCAGTAACACTTTCAAATAATTATTTGGTTAATTAATGGTAAATTCTTGTGGAAATCCTATCAAAGTACTTGTGACCCCCATATTTAATATCCAATGAGTTCATTATGATTCATGTTTTATTGCCATAAATACCAGAAGAATCCATAATGACTAGGCCATTATTTTCCAGGGCTGCCCTTACTGCTTTAGGCCATTTGGCTATTCCACCTTCAGTCATAAAAAGCTTGATGCTCAAACCTACCAGCAATTGTAGGCCGCAACTTTCTGGCACCCCACCAAAACTTTGGTGATTTTTATTAAAATGGCAGAGATCTGTGTTTTCTGTTCTTTTCTTGCTTTTTCTAGTTAGGGGAATAATTGATGCCTACTGTACCAAGTCATAAGGAAGTCTTTCTTGCAATGTCTGCTTTTTCATGTGTGGCATTCAGTAGTGGTCAAAAATAGCAGAAAAGGTATCACTTCCATGCTTTGGAAGGCTGTTCTCCAGCCACGTACTGGGCAGGGTTTGAAATTTTTACAGCCAGTTGCTAAACAATGACTGACTTAGGGCTTCATTTATTAGCATTCAGATAAGCATTCCAAGTATAAAATAATTAAAAAGTGATCTTGGTACTGGCACGTTCAAGTAATAGTTAATAGCTGCCAGTTTATTCCCAGAAATATAAAGTCCAAGTGTAAAAGGATGGCATTTCGCCTGTTGGTGGATTTTTTCCAGTTTGTTGCTTCTTACCCTTTTATACAACCTTCAGCCTGCAAGATGATGCTTAGTGTTTGAAATGTTGTAGCTGTTTAATCTGTTGTCTTCCTAATCTTAGACAAACTAGTTAGGCATGGTTTCTGATAATTTCCAGTAGGCTGTACGCTTCTTAATTGTGTGTGAGTGTGCCAGTCGTTAAGAGCCAACTCATTAAGAGTTCATTCAGAGAAAATGGTTTTGAATTCTAGGTATTTTCAGATTTTTAGCTTGTGTGTCTAGGTCTTTTTGATTATTTTTGGCTGTTTAGAAACCAAGACAGTGCAGTCATTCAGCACTGGTACCTAAGGTGTTCTTCAGGCATCAGAAAAGGATTGGACCTATGAAAAATGGGGAGAGAAAATTATGCAAAGAGTTTCTTCTAAAAAAACAGGAAGCCTTTGCTGCTACAGTAGGCTATTTTATTTGAAAATAAGCTACCAGTACTGCCAAATACCAGGAAATAAACTGCTATTGTGACCAAATGTAAGGCTTTATCTTAACTGAAGCTTTGCTAAAATGAGGAGGAGGGGGGAACCATCAAGGACAGAGGTTAAACAGATAAAGTAGCATCATTCTTGTGGACTGCCTGCCAGTTCATACCTGCTGGCAGACCTGAAGGTCTGGTCCAACTTCACTCTGGTTTGTTTTTCCTGTTACTGTTCTTTCCTCTCTTCTATACTGGTGTGCCTTTTACTTCACATACTGTTTCCTGCATTATCCAGCAAAGTGTAATTTTAATTTGAGTCTTGATGTTTGAGTCTTAAATGGAGGCATGGAAAGAAGTGTTAAGAGCAGTGTAAACAGGCTGGGTTTTTCTTTTCCTAGCTCCATGAAATTTGAAGGCATAATTTACTCTTTAAATTTTTATATTTACTTAGGAGAAGCCTTTAGCAAGCCTATGGCAAGTTTTTTTTTTTCATGTAATTGTTGGATTCAGAATGTCACTACAAGTGAATATGTAGGTAGGATGATGGGTCACAAGAGAAACACAAAGATGATAAACGCTTTGGTTGAAACAGGATGGGTATGCTCTAGCAGCTATACTACTGTCTGGGCTTTTATTTTAATAGCCAGAGTAGCTTTCAAAGTTGGGTATTATTCTTTCTCCAGCTGTTAAATGCGTGGAAGGTTGTAATACAAGTCAGTTTTTTCAAACAGGTAAGAATTCAGAGGGATCTGAAAGATCAACTATGTTTTTAGGCTCGGCATGGGAAAGAATACTTCACTGTTGTATGACAACTGCCAGACGGGTTTCATGGGGCTTTTCTGGTAATTCAGTTTTGAAAAGGCACAAATTTGCATTCTCAGGATAAAGGCATCATAACTTTGCTGCTTAAAGGAAATTCCAGCTCCCAATGATGTATGCAGAAGAAAAATTTAACTGTTGGTTGCTGTTTGAGGTCTTGATGTTTTGCCAAATTGTTAAACAGATATGTTCTAACTTAGCTTAAATAGAAGTGGGAGGTAGGGTATTTCTGATCAGCTGTATAAGAACTGTGAATGCATTCTGAGTTGATGACCTTATCACATCCTGGTCTAACTAATATAAATATTCAGACAAGTATTTTATTCCATATATAGCTAGTATCCTGCTAATGTAGGGCTAGAGGACAACCCAAGAGAATGCTCAGCACAGATTCAGAAGTGAGTCAGGATCAAACATGTTTGTGCTGTTCTTAAACACTTGTATGCTTCTCTAAGTTGGTGTTACAGAACCTTTCAGTTAAATACTTCACAACCTACTCACATTAATTGCTCCAGTTTTTCTTGGAGAATCTTTTTCTCTTTAAGTATTAATGTGACAATACACTATTGTCTTTTGAAACATACAAAGCACAAAGGGCACCCACAGGATAATATTATCGTTTAGGCTAATGAAATTGTGTGATTTAGGTGAAAGTACTGAATGCCTTCTACAACACTTTTTAGTGGTAGTTCCTATTTTTCTCTCTAGCATTGGTGCATTCTTTATTGTTTCACTTGGAGACAAGCTTGTTGTTTTCAACAGGGTTTTCTACAGCTAATTCAGCATGACATTTGATATTTAATTTCCTAGCTGGAAACTGATGAAGGCTTTCTCTGGATGCCTTGTCATTGTTAAGTGTTCCTTTCACAAAATAATTTCTTACAGAGTGGAGTTAAGGAAGTGTTTTGAGGTGCTGGAGAGAGGGGGAGAAGTTAGTGTTGCCTTTGTTCCCTCTTTGCACAAATACATTGCTTGGATGGGCCAGGCGAAACCCTTTAATTAATGTTGCCTTTCTGTTTTAAATTTCTTCTTTATTAGGATTTTTGTACTTTTTGTTCTCCCCCTTTAAATGTTTACAATATGTAAAATACTAGACTTCTATTAATACAGATTTTTTTTTCTCCTTCTAGCAAATGAAAACTACAAACAAGTAGCAATGTGTATTCTGTATCACATAAGCATGGATGATCGCTTTAAATCAATGTTTGCATACACTGACTGTATCCCACAGGTATGTGCTTTCATATATGATGAGGTGGTAAAAGGCATCTCTCCCTGTGCATGTCTTATAGCAGAGCTCGCACTGACACCCACAGGTGAAAGTGGGAACAGCCACAACGCTGCCGAGCCGGTAGTGAACCTACTCCTTGGGCATTCTTGACTGTTCTTGCTGTCTTTTAATGGTCCCTAAAAAAGGGATAGGTGACACATTCCCTGTCAGTGCTGCCAACACTTGCTGCATCAACGAATTGGTAGACATGCAGGTGACCTGACGAATTTCTACAGATGATCAGGAATGCTTGAAAGATTAAAGCTTGAGCACAGCAGGTTCTTGGGGAATCTCATGGGAAGTATTTCCTTTACCGTTGTAGACAGCATTCTTTTCTGATCCCATTGGGTATCAAAATTTCAACGTCTCCAGTGTTACAGGATATGAACTGGAAACCAGCCAAGCAGTGTTACGTTGCTGCATGACAATTCCTTTTCCAACTACAGGCATGCACAACGGGGGAGACTTGAAGACTATGCAAGACTCTTCACTGGTCATTTGGGCTACAGTTTGTTGTGTAACTTTTTGTCTTTGGTCATAGTCTTTCATCTGAGCACAGACACAGTACCACTGGGTTTTGGGATTTGTTTTGGATTTGTATGTATGTGTTTTGTGTTTTGTTTTGTTCTTTTTTTAATAGAAGTACTAAATCCTCTCACTGATCTCTATCTCAGTCCTGATGAGGCTGGAGTTGAGAGAGCCTGCATTGCATAAGTGTAGAAGCTCACTGGTAGCTTTTTCAGAGTTGCACCATGATATATTCTTTCCTGCCAAACATGTTTTTAACATCAAACACATGCAGAATGGGAAGTTGCCGTGGAAAGTTTTCAGAATGTTTCTGGTCATTATCTCATGACAAAAATGGTGATGTTTTTCTAAATACAGGAGGATTTTGGAGAATAGAGAGGGGAGAACTGGTGGGAATACCTAGTATATGTTACAAAATGGTCTTGTAAACGTCCTGCTGTCTTTTCTGCCACAAGAAGCAACTACATGTTAAGGCTTTTTTGTGATAAGGGACCTGCTTTGTTCAGAGAAGCAGAACTTGTGAGTGAAACACAGTGCATGACATGCTTTCAGGGAATCTTGGCAAGGCTTTTAGAATACCCAGTGCCAAATCTAAAGGGCTGTGGAAACTTCAGTGATATCATACTCTGAGCTTTGGTGAACATCATTGTTCAGATAGGCAGTGGCTGCTCAAAGTCACTTGATAATAGCTGTATCCAAAGACTGATGGAGCAGGAAACAAGTCCACTCTCCTAGCTGGACTTTGGCTATAACTATAAAATTTGAAGATACCTATGGCTATTGATGCTTCAGCGGTCAACGTAATTACTCACAGATCGCATCTGCTGACTGTTCAAAAAGGACAAGCTGGACAACCAGAGCTTAAATTTTATTAATGAATGTTCAAAATTAGGACAGTCATTAAAGATGACAAAGGTAGCAGAAAACATAGGAAAGTGGATAAGAGATCGGGAGACCAAAATGACCTTTGTTAAAGGACTCCCTGCCATCTGCTTCTACCCTGGAAAACCAAATTCTCTTTTCAGTAGTAGTATGTGCCCTTTTGTGGGCTCATTTCCTTTTGAGGAAAGGTGTACATCCAAACTGGCAAGTACTAAATAATGAATGTTTAGTTGTTTTAGAAAGTGATTGGAAAATCCATCCCCTGTTGTCATTGTGAGGGGGAGAAGTGCTTGTCAAAGGGCTTGCACATGCTGTCCCCGGTAAACATCATTGTGGATTGTAGGAGTTAGTGGGTGCTATTCTAGTAACAGTTAAAAGTGAGTATTAACAGTTCATTCTTGTTTAGACCTCAGCAATGCGTGTTTTGTTTAAATAGGTGCAAATGCCATCCAGATGCTTATAAAAGCCTTTATTGGTAATAACCTGGCCAATCAAAGGGCATGGTTAGGCAGTGATGTCATGGTGATATTTAATATTTTACCGCAGAGCAGTGTGCAAGGTTCTCCACAGCTACCCACATGTTTTCCACCACCGTTGTCCTGCTTGGCCTCTCTTTGATCTGTAAACTTCTTTTCAGCTTAATGCTGGTAAACGTCCTCTCTTGACAGCACCCTTTGCTCCTGTCCACCATTATCTGCTGAAGTTCAGAAACCAGAGCATCACTTCAAACAGCAGAGTTAGGGAGTAGCCGGTCAGGAGAGATTCCTGAGGCATGCAGTTCTGGCATAATCATTCAAAGATGTTTGAGCTGGGCTTGGGGAGGGGGTTGGACAGAGGTGTATGTGAACGGAGAGCTGTGGGGGTTGGCCTCTGGTCACTGGTAAATAAGTGAAGGCAGGTGCCAGAGAGTCTAGACACAGTGATTTCAGTCCTGGTCTGTGGTATCTGATACTCAATATGGGACTTGTCTGATTGAACACTACTGCCTCTTCATTGCACATGCTGCAGTCTTTTTACTGCCTTCCTGTTAAATCAGTAAAAGATGACAATGGACATAGTAAAAGCAGAACAAATTTAATTTTAATATTTCCTATTTGGCAGCAATTACTATTCCTTTTGAAGTGGCACAAGAAGCAATCAAATTAAATGAAGACATAATGGGAAACATGGAACTTGTACGAAACTATTATTTTAAAATTTGAAAGGGTTTAATTGAAACTAGATATATTTTTTCTTTTTATAGAGAAGTAGTTCAGTAATTAACAGTGTAATCCCATCTTGTTAAACATCTAATTTCCACAGATTTTGTATTGTGTAAGTAATGAGAATGTTTCCCTTCAAATTATTTGAAGGGTTTTAAAAATCTGTTTTTAAAGGTTTTGTAACAGAAGAGTTGCAGGGGGTGATTTTTTGAATGCTCATGTTATACTTGTTAAGTGGCAACTTTCTTCTCTGGTTAATTCACTCTTATGTGACTGTCAGGCTTATGGTTTTAATAAACTGGGGATTTTATAAGTTCTTAAAACAACCTAGGGAAACCCGATTCTACCTTTTTAAGAAAAGGGGGAAGAAATCAGTGATAGCTTTTAAATTAGTACCTGAAAGTCCCAGAAAAAGAGATTAGTAACTATGTTGTAACCTAAATATGTTGGGGCTTAGGGGTTGGTGTTTTGGGTGGTGTGTTTTTGTTTTGTTTTGTTATTTGGGGTCCATTTGGAATGACAGCCTGCTATCTGGTAATAGAGAAACATAAAGAATTGCTGTAGTAAAATACTTTGGAGTGAAATTCCTGCAATCCTATTGCTTCTTCTTTCCCCTCCCTCTAAATGGATTGTTTACGTGCTTGCTCTAGTGTTTAATGCATTACAAACTGTCTTACCACCAGGGGGCAAGCATACAAATATTTAATGATCACTTGTTGCTTTCTTCTCCCCCACACCTTCCTGACAAAAACTGAGCTACTTTTTTTTGTATTTTATGTCCTGCTTATATTCAGGTTCAGTTGTTTCTATTTCCAGATCTCAGTCTTGTCATCACGCTGCTTTGCATTATAGTGTTGATGTGTCTTACAAACTGAGCAGGTTTTAGGAGCAAATAGGGTGATATCCTGCAGCCCCTGATTGAGGAAGCCGTGCAACTTGTCTGCCGTGGTTAGAAACAGAGCAAAAGAAACTGACGTATTTGAGTCGTGTTTGTATATTCAGTGTGCCATTACAAAAAATGTTCCTATTGAACAAAATGAGACTAGATATATAGCCTGTGATGTAATGGACAATACAGGTGCCAGGTCTGTAAAATGATGGCAGTCCATAGGTTATTTGCCTAAGGAGTCATCAGGGAATTCACTGATGGCTAGTGAATGGTTGGAACAGTATTCCAGGTGATTGCTTATGTGAAACCAGGTTGTTCTGTCCCGTTAGCAAAAGAATAGAGCTAGTACCGAGAAGTCTTTGGTATACAGCAGTGTTCAACTCTAGCAATGGATGCTGCAAAGATAAAGCACGTCGTTGCAGATACAGTACAGCTAATCTACTTATCAACAGAGTAATCTCAAAGCAAAAGTGTAGTGGAATTATTCTGCAATTAAGTATCTGTTTACAGAGTCAAAATTTTATTAAAAAACTGGGTATTAATCCAACTATCTGTGGAACTGAGTTTGGGTTTTTTCTATACTAAATCTACCTAAACTTTCAAAACAAATTTATCCATTCACAAGTTTAAAAAACAGGAAAAATAAAGAATTCAGTGGTAGCAATAAAATGTAACTAACCGAAGTTACTTTAAGATGATGAGTGACTGCCATTTTTGGCACTTTATAAGCATTGTTATCCCCAAATAATGGAACTATACATCTCGTGCCCTCGACCTTTTATAAATTTACTGTGCCTTTAGAAATGCTGAATATTAATTTAAGAAAAAAAGCTACTGTAGCTGACATCATAATGTTGCTCTTCTAATGCTTTGGCAAGATTAATGACTTAAGCATGTTTGTGTTTTTGGCAGTTAATGAAGATGCTTTTTGAATGTCCTGATGAACGAGTTGACCTGGAACTTATTTCTTTCTGTATTAACCTTGCTGCTAACAAAAGAAATGTGCAACTTATCTGTGAAGGTAAGCATACTGAAATTTTACTGTGTTCTTGGAGATAAAACCACTTTATATATATTTATTTTTAATATACTTTTATATAAAATTATGTATATTTGAGTTACTTATGCATTTATATATGTATCTGTAATTTTAACAAATAAAATGCACCTGTTTGGGTAATGTTTGCAGCATATGCCCATATCCTCCCCAAAATTTGTCTTGGTGGCAGACATGACACTGAGTAGCCACGTATGCCCACATCTCTCATGTGCATATAGTACTGTAAAACACACAGATGACACTACTCTGGGGAAACTATGACTGTATGGAAAGATCAAGGTTTTTTTCTACTTGGTGCCTAAAATCCATCTTCAGCTAATCAGTATTTCACCTGCCAGTTCCAAATTGATAGCACAGTACTGTTGTTTGGTTGCATCTTTCCTTTCCATCTTCTTTTTTTTTTTTTTTTTTAAATTGAGCATCTTCTGGGTTCCAGAGTTTTGTTACGTGGTATAGATGGGTTCTGCGTTTCATTCAGTAGCTCTCTAGGTTGCTTTTTCAAGTTTCATCATTTTCATACTAGCGGCTTTTAGTGGAACATTATTATTCAGTAGCTCTAATTTTAACTTGTGCTCAAAACTCACTCTGAACCACTATAATGAATTGCTAGTCTTTAAAAGGGTCAGTTGCAATCAGTGGATTCTATGGCCAGCAATTCCAGTTTAAATTGTCTGCATAGCTATGTAGAAGGGGGAACCGGGAGATACAATTTTATATTAAAGGTAGAAATTAAATTCAAGCTAGTAGAACTTATTAGATAGACAAGGTGATCTTTTTGGAACATTATGGTAACAGTGGGACTTGCCCTGTGCAATCAAGTACTTCAAATCCGAGTATGTCTTGTATTCTCAGGTAATGGTCTATGTGACTGGTAAATGATCTTGTTTAACTGTAACAATGTATTTATTCCATGGAGTGGGGAGAGAAGTACCTGAGCTAGTACCAACAGCTGTGCTGCATCTCCACCAACTGCACTGATAGGATAATGGTTCAGGTCTAGAACCTTTCTTAGTCTGAATAAATAACTAAGCACACCTGAAGCATTGTCCTGGTTTCAGCTGGGATAGAGTTTAGTTATATTTATAATTTAATTAAATTATTATTAAATAATCCATATTCTATTTAGTTAGACTTTTGTTATATATATAAAATATATAATTAACATTTATTTATCTGACTTTAAGTATCCCACCATTACATATGGTTATAGGAGTTGTTTTTAGAGAAGATACAGAATTTAAACAGAGCAGGTCTTGTCATGTCTTTTCACCTTTAACTTGGAAGAAGAAATAGTTCCTGTCTAGATTCTTCATTTTTTCCTTTTAAGTTATTAAAAGTTAAAGGTGTGGCTTTTTTGTGTGTGGTGGTGTTTTTCTGATTGTATAGTACTTTCCTAATTATTTTTTTATTTGGAGGATTTCCAAGGTGTGTTTTCCTTTTCAGGAAACGGTTTGAAAATGTTAATGAAGCGTGCTTTGAAATTTAAGGACCCATTGTTAATGAAAATGATCAGGAATATTTCGCAGCATGATGGGCCAACTAAAAGCCTGTTTATTGTAAGTCCTATCTATTACCTAATGTGCTCTCTGATTCTCCCTACTGGAAAAGGCTTTGGAGAGCTGCTGTGTTTTGTCTTTACAGGGTGTCCAGTTTAAATTTTCTTGGCTGTCGTGGGTTCATTTATGTTTTGTTTTATAAGGCTATCTCAGTTGGTAAATCAGGGTTTGGAACCCTCACAACCGGGAAAACAAGTCTTAAGCTGTATCCAGTAAGTCCCAGTTCCAAAAGAAAACAAAAAAACCCCAACCAAGTAAACAAAAAAAAATCCAGCTGCTGGAGTGCACATCATAACAATTAATTATCCTAAATCTCTGCTTTTAGAGCTAGAGAACAAAAGAAAGTGGGTTTCTTTCACTGTAACAAGTGGCTTGTATAATTAGATAGTCTAAAATTTTGAATACTTAATATGCAGTTAACCATGTAAAGCTGCCCTTTCAAAAGAAGGGGGGAAACACAACATCCAAATTGTGGAAATTTTAAACTTACTGTTAAAATCAAGATTGAATATCAGATTGTCTTAAAGCAGTATGGAATTAGTAAGTAGAATCCATGACTCCCCTGTTAATGTCCCCTAAAAATCTTGTAGTTCTTCCTCAAAATCTTTAGGAAGAGCACTCCATTACTGTTGCTAGTGCAGCATGGTGTTCACTATCTTCTCTGCCTTCTTTTCTATCAGTTTTCTCAAACTTTGTGTAATAGCTACTCTTGGAACATGTGAACAAATTATGTACATCTCTTAAAAGTGAAAGGATGGAGAAGGAGAATGCTGAAATGTTTTCTTGGATCATTCCTCAACTGAAAATGAGAACTGCCTTATTAGCCCTCATTTCAGGAGAAAAGGCTACCTAGCATTCTTTTGAGAACTAGTTTTGATTCCAAGTGTGAGTTCTTCAGAACTCCAGATTGTTCACCTGCAATGTTTGTTGCTGTATTTTCTTTAGGATTATGTTGGTGATTTAGCAGCTCAAATATCAAATGATGAAGAAGAAGAATTTGTGATTGAATGCCTGGGAACACTTGCAAATTTAACCTTACCAGATCTGGACTGGGAACTTGTGCTGAAAGAGTACAAACTGGTTCCATACCTGAAGGATAAACTAAAACCAGGTCTGTTCAGAGTTTGGTTAGTCTTTCAAAGTAGCGTGTCTCGACATACTTAGAATGCTCTTTCAGAGTAGAGTCTCTTTACTTCTATAATTTGTGATTATTTGAGGAAGCATAACATTGATCATCAGAATCATATCTGCAGATAAATACACTACTGCAGCAAGATGAGGAATTTCTAAGAGGTAATACTTTCTGCCTTCTGACTTACCAGGTTCTGCAGAAGATGACCTCGTTTTAGAAGTGGTGATAATGATTGGAACAGTTTCTATGGATGACTCTTGTGCTGCTCTGCTGGCTAAATCTGGAATCATTCCTGCGCTCATTGAGCTTCTAAATGGTAAATTGCCATGTCTGACTTTAGGTCTTGTTTTTCAGAGAAATTTAGTTGATGTAGCTGTGCTGTAACTGAATGCACCATTCATTTTCTCTTGCAAGGCAGGGGTAGGTGTTTTGTATATGAAAGGAGGAGGTATTACTCTGTTACTGATAGAGATACTGACTGGTGTGGTCTAAGATTTGATTTTTAATTTTTTTTTATCCCCACAACTCTTGCTGCAATCTGCTCTTTCTGCTTGAGCTGGGGAAAAAAACACTCAGTTTGCATTGTCAGGAGATGACATCTCATGCATACCACTGAACTGTTTAGCTGACATGTAAGAGCTGGACTTTCTCTAAGCATCAAGAGCTTCTGGTGGTAAGATCTGAAACTGTGGTTTATCTTTTTTCTTGCAGCTCAGCAGGAAGATGATGAGTTCGTCTGCCAGATCATCTATGTATTTTATCAGATGGTCTTCCACCAAGCCACCAGAGATGTCATTATCAAGGAAACCCGTATCTTCTTAAAGATTAAACATCTAGAATTACAGTGCTTAAGTTGCCATCATTGATGTTTGGCCAATATTTCTCTTGCATAAACCTTCTGATCGGAGAGGTTTCTTTGTAAATGGTTTATTTCAGCTGAAGAAAAAATCCAAGTGTGGAGGCATGTAGAGAGGCTGCAAGATTAATAGTAGAGATTAAAAGTTAGTTGGCTTTATTACAGGGAGGGGGGTAGGAGAGGGATCAGAGAACCAGCTGACCCCTTAGTTCCTATCCAGTCTGAATTACTGTATGAATTTGTTTTGCAAATCATGGTCCATAGAAAAACTTACACAGAGCATAGACAAACTTCTTGCACTGCACCATTATACGTGTGCCTGCTCTGTATTTTTTGTCCACCTAATTATTCTCTGAATTTTATGTTTGGCATAAGTTTCCTGACTTCTTCCTACTCTGGAGACTTTGATTTCTGTTCCTGGCTTTTCCTTGTTCTCCTTTTTTCGCCTGTCTGTTGATCACTGAATCTGTTCTTCAGTTTCCTCGTGCTGTGGATCTATTCAGGTTTTTTGTATGGTGCTTACAACTCTTATTCAATACTTTTAATGATTGCTGATGTTAAGCTTATTCAGGTGATCTGAAGACTGTGGAAAGAGACACTAGCTGTCTTTGTGGGCCCCAACTGCATGTTAAATTTTATTGAAAGATAAAGAGTAGGTGGAATGGGGCCCATGTAGGGATAGCAGATTAGTGATTACTTTGCTAACAACAGAAATAGCTGCTACTTAATGTCCTTTTTCCTTTGAGCTCTGTGGAATATCTGAGCAACCGTTTGGGATGTTGTTCTTTGTTTCTTGCTTAGACTCCTAGGTGGCTAGCTTTAAAAATAAAAAATTTTTTTTGCGTGCCTTCTTATATCTATAATGATAAAGCACCAACATTTGAACAACACTTTTCTCATTCAAACTGAATGAGACTAGTATTGATGGTATCATTTGCACACTGGGTTATCTTCAATAGTTTTGAAACACATGCATTGGAAACCTTTTTAAAAAAAAAACCTGTCTAATGATTACAAAAGTAACAGTCTCAAAAGATAAAACCATTCAACAGAATATATGCCTTTTGGACTAACACATTAAGTGCATGGATTTCCTGTGACAGATCAGAATGTATTTTCTTTGTAAGGGACATGTGATTTTTCTTCAGCAATTTTGAAGAATACTTGGGTATCTTAAAATGTGATTTAAAAAAAAAATGGTTGGGGGAAGGCTGCTGAACTTCACATGTGTTGAAAAATTCCTGACTACATTTCTTAATGAAATCTGCAGTTGGAAGATCCCCAGGATGTGAAAAAAAAAAAAGCTTTTATCCTTAACAGTTTCTTCCCAGAGGCTCCAGCATATCTTATAGACCTGATGCATGATAAAAACGCTGAGATTCGCAAAGTTTGTGACAACACTCTGGATATTATAGCGGTAGGTCTGATTTTTTTATCATCTGTCCTTTAAGAACCTCTTTGCATTAGATAATTCTAAAATAACTGATAGCAGTAACCTGCAAATTGAGACTATTTTTCATCTGCAACTTCCTAATCACATAGGTAAAAGGTGAATTTTTGGGGGACAATGACAATTGTTAATCTAGACTGTGTACCATACTTCCAAAAAGTACATATATACTTTGAAAATTCATACCAATTACCTGTATGCTACAGACACTTTTAAAGAATGCTTTTATACTGAATCACATCATGTAATTATGTTAAGCGTTCGTTATTTCTGAATTCTCCAGACAAATGGCTTTTGTTACCAAGTAGCTTTTGATTCAGCTTTTCTTCATTGCCCGATGCCGATACTTTTTTTCAAAAAGAAAACGTGGGAGCCAATCCTAAAGCTGTCTGTCTTCTGCTGGGGAAACAGTCAGTATAACACTGAACTTTTTAATATCATCTTCACCTCTTGGATAGGTTTCCTTTAGCTACATGACTTAATTTGTCCAGCAATGCATTGATCACAATAAACTCTTGGGATGTTGTTTTGGATTAAACTGCTAACTTGGAAAAAAAATACTAAATTATGAAGTGCTATTGCTTTATCAGCTCATATAACATGTATAATCTGCTTTTGGGGATCCCTGACTCTAGAATCATTAATATTTTCTATGGTGTTCTTCACTGAAGACATTATGAAACTGATTCCACATAAAAGCTGCATTTCATTGTTAAAATTCTTCCTGGCCTGTTGTCCTGATCCACTGCTGGGTTGAACAGTTTGGCAGAGGTTAAACCCCCTTGCTTTCCAACTGACCTCAGATAATTATGGGAGGTTGGGGGCGGCTGGGCTTAACTTCTGATTAACTCCAATGTGTTATTGTGACTAGGTTCCTTTTACATTCTCGGAAACAGAATTAAGACTCAAAACAGAGTCAAGTGCCAAGTCACTTTATTTTGCCAAAAATATATATGGGAGAGAAAAGCAAAGAAAGAAGGAAAAAAATGAAAAAGGGAATGAGAGGGAGGGAGAGAGTTGGGACTGTTGTGATAGCTATAGCTATCACTGCAGATCTGTGGCAGTCCGTCCGTTCTGGGCGGGGGGAGTCTGGGTGTCCTGTGCATCTTTGAAGCCGGTGGAAGGGCGGATGTTCCAGAACACCTCCCACGTCTCTGCTGGTTTCCCCTTTTATAAGGTTGCTCTCTTGCACAGTCAGTAGCTGTTCTGCATACCCACGCCTCCCACTCGCGGTGGGGTGCATGCCCAGTACTGTCACTAGAGGGTGCTTGAAAGTTCTAGAGGGTCTGAGGGCCCCCCCGCGTATGCTGCCAGTCGGCCTTAAGCCCGGGCGTTAGGCACGGAGGATGAGTACTCCGAGATAGTGGGGCGCACGTTCCCGTCAGGTCGACCTTGCTGATTAAACTGTTCCGCTCTGCTGCTGTAGTGATCAGGCTTTGTTAGAGGAACTTGCCTGCCAACAATGTTGAGACAAGTTTCTAGTCCCTGACACCTGTTTAATTGGATTGACTTCTATTGACAAAAAATTTCAGCACTTCATAGTGTTTTAGGATTGTACAGACTGTGCATCCTTTTGTATGTAGAGCAGCTATCATGAAATTAAATATTACAGCTGAGGAGAACTTAACTGTGATACAATACTGGTGTCTCTGACTACCTTAATGCTTTTCCTGTCATCTACTTAGTTCCTTCTTCAGCTGAATTACAGATATTGTAGCTTGTTCTCTGAAAGGTTTAATATAATGTAAGACCAAAGTTATGCTGCACAATACGATAGTCTATTTTGTCTTTTTCTGTTATATTCATTAATAATGCCTTCTAACTTAATATTCATCTAAAAAGTAAAATGACATAACATTTTCTGTGTTGGAAATCTTTTTATCTAACTCCGGTTTTGCTTCATGGAGGTATGGAATGAAAATCGTGCTCCACATCAAGAGTTGCTGTTGACATTCATTAAGGGCAAGATTTCAACACAGATGATTTGCATTTAGTGCTTATTTATGGTGGGCATTTTTTTCAGCTTACCAAGATCAGTTATTTCCAGGGATGAGTCCAGTGGAAACAGTAGAAAGACTTTTATCTTCCGGGTGAGCCTGGACAAGCCGAGTGCTTCCAATGCTTGTTTTATCATGGGGCCAGTGCAATTCCCAGGTGTCTCAGGCGTTGATTTGCTCATATGAGGGAGCTTTACGACATGGTACATAATTTTTCAGTTACTAGATACTATGTTAGTAACATTTTTAAGCAACTTTTATTTTATAGAATCTAGGAGAATGACTATAAAGATGTAGCTTCATAATCAATATTAAGATGTACTTGGCTTTTTCTTCCTTTTTTGCTAGCCATGAATAATTGAGGAATGCTATGATAATGGATGGGAAAGGTTTTTCAACCTGCAGGAAGCACTGGACAAGACTTCTAGGGCCTTGAGGAAGAATAAAGGGAGGAAATGAAGTGGTACTGCTGTTGTTGGGGACAGGGAAGAAGATATCAAGCACAAGAGTAGTTTGGCGGTGAACTATTTGTTTTTCCTTTGGTTGTAGAGCAATGCCACACTTAGAAAGATAGTTCCCTTTCTGAGAAGGCCTTTTTAGCTTTATTAGCTAGCTGTTGTGTTATAAGTTGCATAAACCGTAACTAACACCATGACCCTGTGGGGAAGGGGAAGCACAGTATGCCCTCTTCTCTGGAGCACAGAGAGAACCACTAGTTGATTGCTTTCTTGGCAATGTTGTAAGCTGGTCGCACATTGTCTTGCAGTAGCAAAAATCAAAACACATTTTAGATAATGATGGGCAAAAATATGAAACAGGAAGTTTTCATAACCTCAGATCTTGATAGGTGTTCTTCCATTCAGCTCAGAGGATATGGCAAAGCAGCCTGTAAACACAGAGGTGTTTGGTTGTGTGGCCATTTTACACAATCAGTGCCTTCTGAGGTGTCTGAACAGACAGTCTCTAAGATTGGTGAAACTTCTTATCTGTGCTAAATCCCCAACAAGAAAAGCTTAAGTTTTCAGTCTTGTTGCTCCATACATGCTGACAGGATTAATTCCTCTGATGATCGAAATCAGAAACTAGATGTTGGAGAAAAGAGATTTGAAAGTAATTTCTTCTCAGGGAGGCAAATGTTCCTTTCACTCGTCAATAAGCTCTCTATATAGAATGATTGAAATAACACTGAAGAAAATCAGATGCCTTATAAGCCTTGAGGGAGATATGCCTTCTGTAGTAAAGTAATTGTCACAAAAATTATGGAAATGTTACACTAGTGATGATTTGTTTAATATAGCTTGGCTGGACTCTGCCATTGATGAACTGAAACAGATGTGCTGCTTCAGCATAGTATGTACTGGGGAGTCCCAGCTTTGCACTGGAAGATGCGAAAAATCCCTTTTGTTGAAAAGAGTCTGCGTTGATAACTTGGGAATGCTTCAGTCGCATGTCATGTGCTGACTCTTGACACCAAGCAGCTAGTTTAGTGTACTTGTACACCTAAAGCAGGACAGGTCATATGGCTCATCTGAAAGCCTGGAATCAACAGCTAGTATAAGTCTTAAGCAAATGAAGTTCCTTTTTCCTCTGACTCAGAAGCCTGGGCACCTGTACCTCAAAGCTTGTGGAAAGAAATGTCAGCTTACTCAAGGTGGTTTTATTCTGTTCACCTCAGACAATATTATCAAGAGCTGATGGGTTTATTTTTCTCTCAGGTTTCTCATCCTTTTTCTGTTCCTAGCTCGGTCTTACGGCAGTTAAATTTTTTCCTCATTTCTTCAAAGGATATTTAATAAGGCATAACCAGATCCTTGGACTGGGTAGTCCGAGCCTTCCCCCTCCCCCCTTTTTCCCCACTTTCTTATTCAGTGTTTTTACAGGTTTGAATCCAGGCCTGCTGTACCATATTGTTCCCCTTACGACCGAGTGGATTATTATGCTTCCTGCAGAAGCAGAACTTCTAGACAGCTACAGCATTGTCCCTGTGATTTAGGAAGGGCCTTATGCCTAAGGTGTCTTTCCAGCACTTGTTCTTTGCCCCATTTTTAATGAATGCCAGACAGCATTTGCCATATATGGAAAGCTGTGTTAATGAATGGCTTGCATCTTTCCCTGTTGAATGCCTTGACCTAAATCCGCCATGTTGGGAATGCTGGAATTCCACATAAGAAGCAGGAATGTCCTTTGAAGCCTCGGTGTGCTGGGGTTTGGGGCCAGCTGTGGAAGATGTTGGCCAGCTCCCTTAAAATCAAGGAAGATCAGACCACGGGGATTTGGTGGGAGCTTTATTTGAATAGGCAGCATGCTCTGAAAATAGATAACCTTTGACTCCAGCCTGGTGTCCTCTTTCCATGAATAGTGTTGTAGTCACTCCAGGAAAAAAGGTTCTCCCTTCACTTGTCAAGACTTTCCCCTCCTGTGCTGTCTCTTGTTCCCCCATTTTCCTCTAACAATCATCAATACAGAGAGGTGGGGAGAAGAGCAGCTAGGGTGTGGGGCTGCAGGCTGAACTGTTGACATGTTTTCACTGAATTTCTGCATTGTTAAGTTTCCAGTCAGTCTACATTGGTGCTGGTAGCTTTTTGTGGCAAAGAGTATACACCCAGCAGGAAAGGGTCTACCTGGACTGGAAGAATAACCACGCTGCAGGAAGAATAACCACGCTGCAGGAAGTGTTAAATAGGGTAGGCATGTCCTGATTGGTTTTGTCTTCATGGAAACTGATCTTGGACGGATTTTCTTCTGGCATTGGTGCTTGTTCTTTGGAGTTGTAAGACTAGGGAGGTGAGCCAAACCACCGATGTCTATTACTTTCATAACAGCTTGCCAATGGGATACCTTACATTTCTCCAAAGGGTGGTGTAAGTTTCTCTTTAGCTATTGACAACATAGGAACCCTGTGGTCAACGTGCATTTTATGTAGGCCCCTAAATTTAGGGGTATGAATGTTTAGTCTTTTTTTCTGCCTTGCCATTAGTTTTGTATCACAGGTTTCTCTTAGCTTGCTATCAGAATATATTCAGTGATGAACCTGGTTGTGAAGAATTGCCTGTGGGTTGCACAGGTGTAAGTGGTAGAAGGGTTTACTTTTTTTGCTCTCCGGTGGTACTTACGTAAGGTGTAGTTGTCATAGACACCTGCAGAAGTTGATCCATAACATCTGTTTCTCTCCTTGGTTTGTAGAAGCACATAGTTCAAATGACATGCCTAACTTTTGGATAGCTAGACAAGATAAATTCTTTCTTTCTTAATAAAGGATTAATTTAACCTTTCATGTAAACTGTGTTCTAGGGGTGGCTAAATAATGAAGAATGTAACATATCACCAACTACAGCCTAATGAGCATTCTACTTACTGTATAGCAGTTTTAGTATGAGGAATCACATAAAATGAACCCCTTTTACAGACCCAATTAAAGGGCAACCACATTAAAGTGAAAAGGAAAATCTGTTTTTCATCAGCTGTGAGAGAACACAAAGCAGATCTGTGTAACTCTATGTTATCCTATAGTGTGTTAATCAGATACAAGGTGTGACGGAAGCCAGTGACAAAGGGGACCCCTGATAGGGAACAGACACGCTCTGATAATAGGCCAGTTAACGCTTCATAATATTTCAATGGTTCAGTAGTAAACAAAGTTGGAAGTAGAACTTCAAAAAGGATGGCACATTCCTCGCAGAGTCAAACCATACGTCTTCTATGATGCTTCTGGATTTATGGAAACCGAATGTTAAAAACAGTGATGTCAGGGAGCTCCAAAGAGAATAAAATCAACCTTCAGGATTCCTCCTTTTATGTTTCTGAACGTGCAGTATTGGGGGGGGTGGGGGGTGGGGGTGCAGGGCGTTGGAGAATAGGCACATTCTGTCCACCTTCTCGTTCCTCCACCCACTGCTTTTTGAGTAGCCTACCGTTTAAAAGGACTGGATGGCACAAAGCTATGTCTGTGTCTCCATGATGTTTTAGTTTTCTGGTTTCATTTTTGCAGGAATTCCTTAGAAAAGGTGTGCTTCATGTGTTTAAAAAACAAAACCCAAGCAAAACCAAAAAAACCTACACAAAATAAAGAAGAAGAAAAAAGGTTTTCAGTAGCTCAAAATGTAATTACTGGAAGACTTGCTGTGTTTTAGGGAACTGGTTTGCTCTAAACTTCTTTAATTTGGTTTCTTTGTGCCTTTTGGCTGTAGTCCTGCATTTACAGCTTTTCTTCCATTCTTCCATTAATCATTTACCCAGTGGTGTTTCTGCATATTTCTGTGGAAAAATCTACAGACATATTTCTGATCTAGCAGTACTTAACCTCAGCACAAAAATGTTCATTTATGTAAATCATTCTAGATTATTGCAAATAATCCTTTTCTATGATTGCTGCCAGAATGAAACTCATGGCAAAACTGATCATTGATCTGATTCTGGTATGGTCACTTCTTTGTTCTTGTTACTCTTTCATAGCGGAACGCAAGGTACAAATGTAACAATGTAGCCAAACTGCTTGATTGGATAACTTGTGATTTTTAAGTAATGTGTGGATATACTCAATCTTACAGCTGCTAATTTGCCATTCAGTTGCTAGTCGTCTTTTCCAAAATTTAGATGAATGATTGAGGTAAAATACCTGTAAGCTTTAAGCTTCTTAATATAGGATGGGAAATGTAGAATACATAGGAATATTCTACCCTGTTGTCATTGTCTAAAGAGAAAATCAGTTAGGATCTGAGGAGTGTTAACTGATTTTTTTTTTTTTTTAGGATATAAGTTGTTCATGTCTCTTTGTGACAGATATTCAGTGTGTTCAAACAGTGATGTGGAATGGAACAGCGATGTTGGGCGAGTGGGATTCATTTGGGGTTGTAATTTAGGAAGATTAAAATATTTTCAAAGTGCATTTCTGGTACATGCAAATTAGGTGATTTACCTGCTGGCCTTTCTGCTTTTGAGAATGTTTAAAGGTAAACAAGGTAATATAAAAGGAATTCAGCTTTCCCACAGATTAGTCTAATTTGCTGTTTATTAAAGTTGTTTGTTTTCCCCCACTTCTTTACAATCATGATTTGTGGGAATAGTTTCCTTAAAACTGCAGTATGATTTCTGGCAGTTACAAGGTGTTTCTCTAAATAATTCACAACTGCTGGAGGCTGACATCTGCCAGAGCTAAACTGGGGGCTAAGGAGATGTTTCCAAGATGCTGGTCAGATGTCATCATTGGAAGTCATGCCCCTTCATTTTTTTTTAATGGGTCATTTTATAAATCCCAGTGATGAGCTTGCTTTTTCCAGGGAAGCTCTTGTTTTGCACTGTTACTTCTAGTCTTTGTTTTTAATTGAGAGTTGAAGTGGGGGGGGGAAAGATCAAGAGGCAGAAATAGCATGAGATGGTTTTTCCAAACAGTATGAGACATAGGTGTGTGTTTGGGTTTTTGGTGTTTTGGGTGTGGTGTTTTACTTTCTTCCTTCCTCCCTGAGGTTGCTGTGTTACTGTGTGGCTAACAGAAATCTGGAATTTTGCTTGAGGTCACCAGGCACTGAGATATGTACAGATCCCACAGGTGATACCTGCCCTGTGTGTGGAAGTTACGCAGGAGACGAGGTTTTGAACAGTACCGCTTGCGTGCCAGGGTGGTGCAGAGGGGAATTAGGAAGGTCTAATAGAGTTGATCAGAGGTAGAGTTGGAGAAATCTAGAATAATCCCACAGACTGATCAGAGTTCCAGATCTGCAAGTACTTGCATGGATGTCCCATCAAAAGGAGTTTATGTTCCGCTTTAGGCCAAGAGAAACAAATTTGTTTGCCATTTCTCCAAGTAAAAGTTTAAAACCCCACTGCCATAGAATAAGGGTTTGTGATTGCACAATGCGACGTGATTCCCCATGAAATCTTGGGTTCTCTAGGTACTTGCTAAAAATGTCAGAGAAGCTTCTGCCAGAATGCCAGGACCAGCTAGTTTTTGTGTTATGAACCAATCAGAAGGGTGGAAAATGCGCAGGGTAGAGTGTGTGTTAACTACGTCAGTTTAATAGCAGTGAAGACAAGGTAGGTTGAATATTAAGTCAGTTTAAAAGCTCCAGTTCAGTCTAGGGGGTTTCAGAATTTAACCTGAGCTACTAAGCCAACTTACTCTGTCTTCACTGCTATTTTTTGACTTCTGGTTATAGACAGATCTGCTTTTCTTTGTCTAGCTGGAGCAGTTTAAGAAACTACCACTTCTGCAGCCAAGGCATTGTTGCTAATTGTGTGAATGCTCTTCATCCCCTTCAGGGCTAAGTAAAACAGATTTTAAAAACCTTAAGCTGCTCCAGCTAGATCTCTAAGGAAAGTCTGTCTAGATTATGTGGGAGTAAAACTATTTTCAATTTTTCTCTCCTCTGTAGTTAAGTTAGAAGACAGTGAAGTGGGACCTGTTTCACGAGGATACTTCTTCCCCCAAGTAGAAACACTTCGGTTAGGAATGTTAGTCTTGTTCACAAGCCTTTGATTACAAAAATACTAACCATGGTGCATTATTTGTGAATCTTCCCAAATTGACAACTTCTGCAGATTTCATATGTTGGTTAGTTTCCTATAGTTAGCTGTGCCCTATCTTTCCAGTAATATTGAGAAAAACTGAGTATTATCCACAGGTCTTTGTTGACCCAGTGGTAATCAACAGCCCACATAGTCTGCTCTGTTTAGAAGAGCCTTCTAAACAGCTGAATGCAGTGACCATAGGCTCTGCCACTTCCTTCTGATGCTCCTTTATATTGAATATCCCATCACTTGACCACAGTTAGGCTGTAATCCAGATTGAAATTTCATGCCTGCATTTTGTTTCCATAGTGGCTAGAACCTATATCCCATTTTTCTCAGCTTTCTGGAGAAGTTCCTCTCAGATGTTAGTTTTTTATCTTGGATTCCCATATCCTCTGTGTTACAAATGTTGTGTACCATTTTTGTGGGTATTCAATACTAAACATAGAAAGCCATTATAAAATTCAACAAGAAGTTTGAAATCAAATCCTGTCTTACTAGAGCTTATGAAGCAAAATAAAGATTTAGTGATTATTTTTTAATCACTTTTTTTGGTTGTTTTCTAGTAACTAGTCATCTTAGTGAATGGTCATCTAATGAGGACGTACAGGGTATTTGGCCAGTGTTAGTAATTACTGACATCCCTCTGAAAATTGGCAGTAATTGGCACTTCTTGATAAAGCAAACGAGGAGTCTGTGATGATGGAACTTCCCTGCTCAAAGCAGGAGATTTTTCTGGTGGTGTAAAGTTACAAACCATGAAGGGAAGATTGTACTGCTGCATGTACAAAACCAGAATAATGTCTAGTGCTTGCAAAATCGTTTCCTTGTTTGCTCAAAGTACTCTGTGAACTGAATAGAGGATTTAAGACACTGAGCCCTGAAACTTACATCTTTTGCTGACATTAAATTCCTGCGCCGTTTCCTGTTAAACCGAACAGCTTTCTCTATATGTCATCCTAAAATATTGCATGGTGATTTTTAACAGGAATATGATGAGGAGTGGGCTAAAAAAATCCAGAGCGAGAAATTTCGATGGCACAACTCTCAGTGGCTGGAGATGGTGGAGAGTCGGCAGATGGATGACAGCGAGCAGTATCTCTATGGTGACGATCGTATTGAGCCCTACATCCATGAAGGGGATATTCTGGAAAGACCCGACCTCTACTACAATGCAGGTAAGGCGGCAGCATGTATTACTGTTCAGGACTGAGATTGCTGCCTCTGTGTTTGGAACAGGAGCTTGACTGGGGGCTTTAGAGAGAATCTGCTGACTCAAACCAGCAGGACAGTTACCCTTTTGTGTCACTGGGAGTAGCACTGGTGCATGCTAGCTGGGGATGGGCTTGGTCTTGTTAGGCTGTTAATGACGGATTGCGTACTGGATATCCATGACCTTAAGTGTTACAGGTCTTCAGAAATACAAATAGATCTATCTCAGAGCACTAATGGACCATGATGACTGAGTTGAATAAAGGTGGTCCAGCCTTGTTCTTCACACCTATTTCTTGTGTCCATAGCTTGTTTGCTTTGCAAACACAAACCTTTTCGCATCCCTGTTCGATTTACAGCTATGGGATTTGATGCTGAATTTTGTTCTGCCTTATGTTTTAGTTCTGTAATGGAATTTTTATTGCAGATCTTGATGCAAGACTTCAGTTGAGCCACATCAAACTTCTAGGTTCATTAGCAGAGGCAGTTATTCTGTGGCTTTCAGCTAACCTGTTTGTATGACTTTTGCTGTCGTGTATCCAGGGAAGTGTGTAAATCTCTTAAATACTTTTTTTTTAGTTTCTCATATGAAAAAGATTTATTACTTGACAATTTGAAGATCAGTTAAACAAAAACCCCAAAATTATTATTCAGAAAAGTAATGTTCTTATTTGAGTTTAACCCTAATACATTTTCTAAAGAAAAAAGACATTTCTTATAATTTTGCTTAATCCTATTAGTAGTGTATAATGGCACAGTTCTGGGGGATCTCAAGTGGAATCTGCTCTGTCGCTCTCCTTCTGTAAAGATTTTGTAGTTACTAAGAAAATAGAAGTTGCCATACTGGGTTAGGACATGATGTATCTAGTCCAGTATTGCCAGCTGTTTCAGAGGAAGGTTCAAAAAAACTCTGCAGGAGACAGTCATGAAATAATTTGCCCACCGGATAAGTCTTCATAACTAGGGATTGGCTCATGCTGTCCAACTTGTGGTTTTATATCCTTTTCAAACTCCTAGATGACTGTGTGCACATGGATTTTTTTTTTTGTTTTTGTTTTAATTGCTGGGTTTGAGTCTGTGGGTTTTTTATTTTCCACTTAAGTGTCCAGTCCTTTGCTATGAAGCATGAGTCACAAAACTCTATGACGCTGGATGAATTTGCAGGAATAGTAATAAGAAAAACAAAACCACTAAACCCCATAAGCTTTACTTGTAGTTCCTGTGAGAAAATAGTTGTGCAAGATCTCAGTAGCATTTAAAAAATTATTTTCAAAGGATATCAGAACTTAAGGATTCTTGTTCTTCTGCTTTTGATTACATATGTCAGCCATAGCAACTCGCCTTTTTAGGGGTATGTTTTCCCCTTTTGAATCCTGTAGCTTTATCTTGCTCTACTAGATCTACAAGGTTAGCAGTGTGTGCCATGTGTGGTATGGTACCAGGGACTCTTATTACATCAAATCTTTCAGGCTTCCTAATTTAAAGATGTGCCAGCATGCCTGTTGTAGTCTCCCCTTTACGGGTCTTACTTACAAGCCTTTGCTTATTTCACTGGGCCATTTCTTTTCCCAATAGTGTGAGCTAGAGATGGAGTGGCACCAGTAATGCTGCACTTCCTGGCTTTTAATCATTTACGTTAGAGGCTTAATGTTATTTGAATAAAGATTTTTGTGTTGGAATTGGTATTTGACCAGGAAGGAGAGGCAGATTTCCAGTGATATGTTCTGCAGATGTTAGAAAAGTGCTTTTGTTTTTAAAGGTGTAAAAGTAGGTGATTATATTCAAAATACAGATTCACTTCTTGGGTTCCTTCCGACAAGTGCCAGTAATGGTATGCTACTGAAGTCTGCTAGATTTATAATTTTGAGATGTGGCCAGAAGGGACATTATATTCCTCTGAAAAGAGTATGGATTATTGTACCAATTGGAGTAGGCATGTGGTTTTCTGAAGGATAGAGCATTACTTAGTCAAAAACCAACAAAAATACAAATCTTTGTGCAATCAGAAATTAAATGCTTGTATTTCAATTTGATAATTTTAGACATAACCTGCACTGATGGCTGATGTTCAGCACAAGTCCCCCTGCAGACATAATAGTTCTGGATTTCACTGATGGCAAGATGAGTTCCTTATTGCAATGATATACCAATATCTCTCTTGCATGGTAATTTAAACCTGCATGGAAAAACTTGGTAGAATCTTTGAAATTACCTTCGTGAACTTGGTGTCTCTCTTGCTCTGAAAGTACATAACCCTAATTTATGTTGAAATGTACATAACATCAGATGTCCTTTAACTGCATAATCATATTATATGCAGCTGATGCTATCCATGTGCTTTCATTTTCCTATAAATTCATGTGAACCATAACCCTGAGTGTTATGGTTTGAATGTTGGCACTCTTTACCGAAGACGCTTTGAGCACTCGTAGCTCTAGCCTCAGAGTTCAAATGTAGTGCTTTCTTTATTAGTATAGACGGTTTTAAGTCTGCTTTCAAATAAGTTTTAAACAAACCTGACTGTTTAAAATACATAGTCACTTATATTGATTGGTATTGATTTGAAACACTGCAGGAATAAAAGTGCTAATGTTCCTCCTCATTTCTTTTCTGTGAAAAATACAGAATAGGTGGTGAGATAGGAAAACTTGGCAGATGTGTTAATAACAGCCATTTCAACTTTCCTTCCTCTTCTTTGGTCATTTTATATCCATATGATGTCACAGAGCACTCATGTCTTGCTGAACATGCTGAAAGACAGTAATATCGATCTGTGCCAGACTTCTTGCTTGTCAAGCGATACTCCCTCACATACTGTATACACATGTATACAATTAGATTGTAGCCTTGTACAGCTATCTTATGCTGCTAAAATACAGTCTGATCATGGCTAGCAGTTTTCATTTGCAATCTGTTGCGTTGTATTCAGTCACTTTCCCATGAGGTATTATCTTCTAAATGAATCTCTGTAGCACCTCATCAGATGTCTGTTAGAAATCGAGATGTGTCAATTCTATTCCTTTTATCATTTGTCACTATATTATCTTCAAAAAACATCAGGTAAATTCATAAAGCACAGGGAGATTTGTTTGAATGCCTGAGTCGTCATCTCTAAACCCATGTGTCTGTAAGTAACTTTCCACTGCTTCCTGCACAGGCAATTTTAGTAGTTTTGAAACCACAGAGGTTAAGCTAAGTGGCCTGTGGCTCCCTGGATCTTATCTCTCTTTCTTTAAAGTGGAATGGCATTTGTAACTTCCTAGTCATTAAGAATATCTCTCTCTCTCTCTCCCCCCGTGTTAAACTATTAAAGTATCAGTCTGAATGTACCTGTTTCTGCCCTAATTTTATTGGGATGCTTTCCACACTGTGAGTCTGGGATTGTTTTCATAGAGTAATGGAGACAAACTGATGTAGGGTCTGTTTTAATGAAATAACTCGTTTTATCTATTAGAGCCTAATACTGATTACCAGGTAAGAACTGTGTCCTTTAATATTAACAAGAAATGTGTTTTGTGAATGGGGGCAGGAAAGAGTTAAGCTGGGCTCTTGTTCAGCTGGGATCCATTCACTGACTTTACTTCAAAGACACTCTGGATTTACACTGATGTAACAGAGGGAAAATGTTAGCCCCTGATTTTCTTTTCTTCCTTATAAAGCAAGCAGAGGCCATGAAGCCTTTAAGGAATACTGCTGGCTTTACAAATGTCTGCATCTTCATGTGCCAGTGTTTTAATATAAAGGAAGCAAAAGAAAACTGTAATCTATGTTCTTGAGGGGATATCGTGAAAAAAATGACTTTTTTAGGTAATAGCTAGAAGACATTAAAATATGGCGGAGAATGAAAGAAGCAGGTTTGAAATTGCTTTCCTGTCTGTCTTAACCAGTTTTAAGAGATACAGTGGTAAAGGGCAGAATCTGAACAATTAGGACCTTTGCTGCTTTGCTGCATTTCTGCTGCTGGCCCAGATTAATGTTTGACCCTTCTCATTACTTTTTCTTGGGGTTCACTCTCATGATGAAGACAAGATGGGTCTTGATATAACCTCTACAAGCCTGAGGAAGAAAGGGTAAGAGAATGTTTCTTAGGTAGAGCTTTTTTCAGGGCAGTAGACTACACTACTTGGAGTCCCATAAGGTTTTTTTTTTGTAACTGAAGCTGCTGTTTTCCAGTATTATTGTTGCTTGATGTTCCTCCCAGAAATATTGCAAGTCGCTAACAAATTCCTAAGACAAACCAGCACAGGTCGTGTTGTCACTCGCCCTGAAGTCATGCTCCTTCGTACAGTCACTATGCCTTTCTTGATTTTATAGATGGCCTAATAGCCCCCGATGGAGCGGTGAGTCCGGATTTCTTCAGTGATTACCATCTTCAGAATGGAGACCTTGTTGGGCAGCATCCCTTCTCTAGCAGGTAAATTACTCTTTGTGAAGAACATGTATAATCCAACAATGGCTATTCAAGATTCTTTATAGGGCTTAATTTGTGTTGCTCAACAGTTGCCCTCACTTCAGTGTAAAACGTTCCTACTGCTAAAGCAGTTCTAGTTTGTCTTCTGAATCACATTTCTTTCAGCATATTAACCTTCGCATTGTAATAACATTGTAGCTTTCCAAAAGCTGTAGAATAGAAAAGTAAAACTAGAACACACAACGAACTGCATGTTATAATTACTCAGATACTATTTGGACATTGTTGGGCAATATCTAGAGAGGCTTGAGATGCTGATTACCTAGAAGACTTTTGTTTTCAATGTTCTTAAATTGTTAAAGATGAGTTTCTCAGCTGCCAGAACTATTTCTGTGGGTTTGGTTTTTTGCTTTTTTTTCCCTTAACCTAAGTCTTCCCAAGGTATCCTCAGTTAGATTACTGATGGCACTTGCTTTGAAAATTTGCTAGATGAGCAAAAGATGTCAGCTTAACTTTTGGGAGACATTTCTCTGAATTCCCGCTCTGGTCAATGACCTTTCCTCTGAATGTTAGCAAGCTGTTCTAGTTTGAATTTCTGAGTAGACTTCTCCCACGAGTTCAAAAAAGAAAAGACTCATTTCAAAGAAAGAAATCTTCATAGATGCTGTAGCATTTAGGAAATGCATTTTATAGAGCATGAATTACATGCACTCATTAGCAGGAAATATTTTAGACACTTTACAGTCAAGGTACAGAATTCACTTTAACAGGATGCTATCTGGACATGGCCAGCTCTGTGGTTGAGTTGTTTCTTTCTGAAAGAGGAATGTTATTTTCACCACTTACAAACGGTGACTAAAGTTTTAACATATGAGTAACTACCAATATGTACAGCTGAAGCAAAAAAGACTTTTCTCCCTTACTTTGGCTTCTTGTAATTGTTGAAGGGCAGTAGATGGTTACATTTGTTTGTTTATTCTACCTGTGATGCACCAGAAAGCTGAACATTCAGCAAGGGTGTGGAATGGTGGTAACATTTTTAAGAAAAAAATTAAAATGCTTAGATTAGTAAAAAAGGTAGGACTTAAGAGATGGATCCTTTTGGAAAAAAGGAAGTGTTTATACTCAGTAAGGATCAACTTCAGACTAGCGTGTAACCCTTTGTATGGAGCCTATGTTTGGGAAGGGGATACTGGCACTGATTGTTTCCAAATGTGCAACCTTCATTTCAGAGCATGCAGATGATAAAGAAACTGAGGGAAGTATGAGCTGTGTGCTACTCTTGGAGTCTTACTATGTGACTTACCATTTTCATCTTTAAAATAGACACATAACCCAGGAGATCAGATTTCTGTATTAACCAGAACGTTGTATGGGTATGTGGTCCCAACAGTCTTCACGCCCCCCTGGAGGTGGGGGAAAAGGTGTGTATGATGAAATTTGCAGACTTCTTTGTTTCCAGTAAACTCTAGATATAGCCCCAGTCAAGATGCTCTTGTTTTCCCAGAAAGCTTTCAGCTGGGAGAAAAAAAAATAATCTTGAGTGTCCTTGGGTAAAAGTTAAGGTCACTCAACCTCAAATTTCAGTCCCTTATGAGGGAGCTACCTTAGTAAGCTGCTTTTTAATCTGATTGTATTCCAACTAAAATGAGTAGCAAAATACATCTGGTGTATACCTTATTAAATTAAGTATTTGTAGAATTTTCTTGTAATGTCTCAAGGCATTTTGGAGGCTCACCTCAAGAAAGAAAACATAAAAACTGCAGTTTGGCTAATGACAAACTTGGTAGTTGCCTGTTGATGATAGCCTCTGTAAATATTCAGATTTCTCATTAGAATTCTGTTTTCTAGGAAGACTTTTTTTTCAATATGATTGCTCCATGGATTTATCTGCAGTCCAGACACACAGTCTAATTGGAAACAGTGTGGACTGCTGCAAATGTTCTGTCCTATTTGTAACAAAGCAGGACTGAATTGTTTGATAGAATAGATATTGGCAGTCAAACGGCGAATCCTAGTTTTCAGATGTGTGTCATTATCGTTTTGAACTTCTTGGCGCCAGAAGCCAGGATTTCCTGATGCTTAGAGGTAATGTAAAATGCATTAGTGCTCCAAGGCATGAGCCATGGAATTGCCAGTCCCATGAGTTTGGAGATTCAGACCCTCCCTTCCCCAAATTTGAATTGGTGTTGGAAGGTAAAACCATACGTGCTAGAGAACCTAATTAAAAATAATAGCAACAAGTCAAGGCTCTTTATGTGTTATATAGTGTACATTTCATCCATACCAAAACATAATTCTAGGGTATTTTTATGCTTATAGTTTAAAGCTAACAAGAACCTTATGTTAAGGATTTATTTTTAACCAGTTCCAGCTTTTAATAAATCAAGATTTTTGTTATAAAAATGGCTCATTTTTCTATTATTAATATTTGAATGTGGTTTTAGAAACTTTTTAAAGAAAGCTGAATTATGATTTGCATAGACAACTAGCAAGTCAGTTACTATTAAACATTTTTTGTGAGTTCAAGGAGAAACGGCCTGATAATGAGTAGATGCTTATTTCTGGTCTTTTCATTTATTATACTTTTTTATTTGTTATACATTTATTTGTTGTGCCTGTGTCTTCTAGTCTTGGCCTCTTATATTAGACTTCTTAATTCTGTAATAAAATGGTTGTTTGCTAAGCAATGCGGTGAGTTCTGAAGGAGCCTTTTCTGTCATTTAAGACCACCCTGTGAAATTTTGAGGTAGGTGACAACCATGAGCTGACTTCATGCTACTTAACTTTGAATAATCTAATCTTTTGTTCTCCTTTCTGCATTCCTGCAAGGAAGACTTAGGATTATGTTAGCTGTTTAATTTCTCTGAGGTTATTTTCTATCCTTGCAATATGCTCAGAGTAGATCAGGACTTCCCCTTGCCTCCAGGACAGCCTAACAGGTCAGCCAGGAAAATTCACCCTTTTAGTGCCTGCGTGTCACTGAGAAGCTGAGCTAGTGTTGAATAGTGTTGGTGTCCCCAGTGCCCTACCAGGGCTTAAGTGTGTTCTGATTGCCAACCTCATTTTTGGGGGCCAAAGAAATGGGTCCATGAGGAGGGGTTTTCAAGGACCACAATGAAACTCAAGTCACCTTGAAGATTTTCCTTGTAAGCAATGTTTAATACTACCTGTGCAAAAGAGCTCAGCTCACAGCAGCTGCTGTATATCAGATTGTTATACCAGTTATACTGCAATGACCATATAGTGAAAACCACATGCTTCCTTGGTTGTAGGATGCTAGTTCTAGCAGATGTCCAGGGCAGCCTCTGCCATTGCAGTTCCACCATGTTACATTCAGGAAAATTCAGGGAATTGGAGCAGCAGCTGTATCCAGATGTGCAATTGATGAAGTGGTCGACTTTCCTGTAACCCAGCAGGGATATCACAGCCATCTCCTGGAGAGTCCTTGTCCCAGGAGGCACTGGACCTACATACTTAGACCTGCTGCACAGTCTTAGGCAGGTAGGGAAGCCCTTTTTTGAAGTCAAGAGTAAAACAGGAATTTAAAGAAGTTAAGGTATTTATAGGCACCTGTGCTCCTTGGGTTAGCACATAGGGGGATATTTTTCCCCGCATAATTTTTTAAGAGGGAAGCACAAAGTAATAATATTAGCAGTTAGAACATCTACAGAATTGGCAAATTAGGTGGAGTGTCTTAGGGGCTGCATTTTTTTAAAGACATTGCCTTCCCTTCACAGGGTTTCTTGGACTTTCCTTTGAAACCTAGAGCACTGACTACTGTCAAGAGTTGAGAATGATGCCTTGTATGGTTGGTTCTGGCATCAGGATGTACAGAACAACTTTGAAGGGAATTGTAAAAGTATCTAGCCCTAAATTCAGTTTGTAGATTTGCTTGCATGCTTGCTATTCTGGACACATCTTGAAGCAAGCAGGGCTAATTGATGTTTCTGGTACTTGTCAGCATAAAGAGAATCAGCACATAAGCGAAGACCTGGAAAGTTGGCTTTTTTCTAATACTGCCACCCTCACTTTAAGGGCCCAAGGCATTGTAAGAAATAGAAATGCTTTGTTTCTGGTAATCTAGCTTGTGTGTTTTGCAGCTTTAGTTTACAGCTCTTATTTCTTTACTATATTCTTAGTGGAGTTGTACTGTTGTGTATGGTGCCTATAAATAGAATGATTTCAGAATATAATACACAGAAGCAGTGATAAAATACATAAACAGCATCTCTTGTTTTCCTCAAAGGTTTGGAGCAGAATGCAACAGATCATAAGGTATGTTTTCCATTCAGCAGAAAATACATGGCTGAGGAAGTTGTTCTGACAGCTTGTATCCAGGTTTTTTTCATTGGCTAGGAAAAGATTTTTGTGATTAGATTACAAGCTTTGAATCATCTTACTGTCTTTCAGAAGCAGCTGGGCATTAGGCAGAGATTTGAAATTTTCATCTGTTATTAAAATCTGTATTCAAGGCTCCTGGTTCTGATAACTCTTAATATAGAGTGAAAGTTTTATGATTGTAGCAAACAAAAATCCCTCACCTTTAGCTAATGTGATGACAGCTTAGTGTCTGAGCTGCAAGGGAGAAAGACCAGCTGAAAGACATCTTCAAGAATCTATAGTCATTTATCAAATTTTAAGCACCTTCTAGAGACTAATTACTTTCTTAAGAAGCAAAGATAATAGTGATGGCAAAGTATTTTATAATAGAGATCAACAGTATTTTTCTTACCTGTTGGGGAAGAGACCACTCTCTAACCTTTCCCAGCTCTAACTAGATAATGGTACAAACTTTAAGTGCAAAAGCCTATCTTTTGTTAATATCTTCACCAGAGTTCCCAAATCCTTTCTGTGTAGCTTTAGACAGATTAATAGCTAGGAGTGCTGGAGCTAGCCAAAATGTTTTTCTTACTTCCCGAGGAAGTTTTCTCCAGTACAGAATCCTTTAACCTCATTGTAAAATGTAGCAGAGCTGCAATTGCAGAATCTTCATTTTTGCTAAGACAAGGCCTTTCCATGTGTGTGCTGTTCCCAGCGCATGCGTTCGCATCTCCTCTCAACAGAGATCTGATTGAAGCTTCTTCAGGAAGCAGTGAGGTTTGGCACGTCAGACAAAACCAGTTTTATGGGGTGACTGTCTGTCTCTGTCCTTGGTGGAACAACTTTCCTCTTGCCTGGATTTACAACCTAAAACTGTAGCTGTGTTTCTTCTTCTTGCTGTGGCAGGTCATTGTGATATTTTGTGAGCTAAGTATATGGAGCCAGGGCCTTGCAGGCTGCTCTGCGTTGGCTTCAGTTAAGCTGTGTCTGTGTCTGTTGTTGGCAAGCACAGGCATGCATAACCAAGCTGTTGTGTCTTGAGCTGACAGAAACTGCAGTGATGTGGGCTTCAGTAACTTAATACATGGTCATAGGTCCTGGTGGAAGCACAAGGAAGACTGTTACTGTGACTTAGTTTATCCCTAGCTAAGCTACCCACATGTAATGTCTGCATGTGCTAAAACTCCACATTGAATGGCAATAGTCATATCCATAGGCTTTTTTGCTTGGGTACTCTGATGAAAATCAGATGTGAATTTTCATGAGGGAAAGACTTAAGTATGCAGCCTTCCATTCCTGTTGACTCCTGCGATATGGTGTGAGCTCCCAGTCGTGAGTCACAGCTGAATAGCTCCAGGTCAGGTACAGGAACTGCATCGGGTGCTAGCAAATGCTCACTTTGTGAATGTTTATCAAAACATTTTTAAATGGTTGTACCTTTAACTTATATGCTACATCAACACTTATAGCTGTCTTCCATATAGATCCTCATCTTCAGTTAGATTTGCTAAAAGCAGTCACATGTTGTACTTCTCAAGCATTCAAGTTAGGATTTTGTCTCTTTCTTGCTTTAGTTTCTAAGCCCTGCAGGACATATTGCTGATAGAAAGAACATTCTTCCTAAGGAAAGGACTGAAGGAGTTGGTGACCCTGCCATGGAGTATTTCGCACCCATGTTGTATTTGAGTAATGTGCACAGTTTATTTAGATGTTTGAATGTTCCCTTCCTGGCCTTTCAGTAGCTAAGTGCCATCTTGCAGGCTATGCCTGACGGTGAAAAACTAATACATTAGTAGACAGCGAAAGTGAGCTGCCTCAGGCAACCCTTTACAGCCATCAGTGGCAGAAAAAACTTTGTTTCATGGTTCTTGGAAAGATTAACTTAGATAAAAAACATGTTCTCATGTGGGGTCTGTGCAACAGAAGAATTGAAAGTACCCACATCTCTCTCTCATCATCATTTGAATAGAGGCAGTAATGCTTTCCTGTCTTAGAGGTGGACATATAGTGAGTATAAAATCTTTTAATTAATAGAAAGAAAAGCTAAGAGAGTACAAATTATTACAATATGATTCTACTTTCAAACATTTTACCATAGTCATATTTCTCAGTCCCATGCATTACTTTTTCTTTTCCATACTTAAACTCTATTTTAAAAACAGAACCAAACACTTTTGCCTTTGCACTGTGTTCAGCAGAGTTGTACTCAGCTTCTACCATTTGGACACTATTTAATTTGCATTTCCCAAGAGAATCAAATTAGATTTTATTAGTAAATTGGGCCTATAACCTTGTAGGCAGGTTTTATTAGTTTATCACACATCAGTATTAGCAAATTGTAAATCCCACTGAAACGAATTTGAAAAGGCCTTAAAGAGAAGCCCAGAACCAATGAAGTTTCTGGAGACAAATAAGGGGGGGTTTTGGTTGTTTTGGGTTTTTTTGGTGTTTTTTTTTTAATCCCACAAAAACATTATTAGTGGTAGCAGAGTCATAGCTTGTTTTTATCATATTCTGTTGTCCTAACTGCCTACATGTTAAGTTTTAAAAAGCTGAACTGAATATGGTCAGGAGGACTTCACTGAATTCCTGATATGGCTCTATATGGCTTGACCTAACAGAGCTAAAGCACACTTCTCATGTGGACAATACAGCATTTACTGACCATTCATGTGAAACAGGTAAGTTTCTTTTTGTTCATCAGCAGCTGTTCAGGTAGTACATGTGCCTGGAATGAGAATCTTGCATCTAGACGATAGTTATAAGGAAGCAGGAACTGCTGCCTTTTGGAGGGGTTTGATCCACAGTCTGAGACAAGCTTATTGAAAGACTTGATTTCTTCAGAGCCTGGATTATGGCCTAAATAAAAATTCAGTGTATAGTTGTTTTCCTTCAGTACTTAAATCTGGGAGTGGTGCTTCCAGAACATGCATGCTTCATCGCTAAGCTTTTGAATGAAAGTTTGAATTTCTTCATGTCTAGTTTGTAATAATTTGTTTCTGCACTACTACTAAACTAGAGCTTTCTTTTTCCTGTTTTTTTAGGTAGTGGGTCATATTCCCTGCTAGCTGTCACTTTATCAGTGTTTTCATACTGTCTTCTCAAAGCCACATTTAGAAATTAAATACTGCAACCTGATCATATCATCAGTTTAGGTGTCACTAATATGTATTTGACCAAATTATGCTGTTATGATGTGGACAGGTTTTTTAGCATTTCTGAAGACCAGGAGTTTAATTATTCAAGGGGAAGAAGATTTTTCTCTGACCCATATTAATCAGTGAGATTTTCCCAGTGTTTGGATATCCGTGCATACTGTACTACGAAAGGATTAGGGCCCAGCACTGCCTGTAATTTGGGAAAATCCAGGTGAGGACTATATTCTTCATATCTAGTATTCTATATACAGCAACTTTTTTTGTGTGCTTGAGTGCTTATTATTATTATTATGTTCTTAGACTGTATCAGGAGAAGCTTCCAAGCAGCTTTCCTCATATCCCCCAGCATTAAGATGATGTCCACAGTGCAACACACAGTCCTTGCCCCAAAGAGCTGGTAGTCAAGACAGGCAGGGAGCCAAAGGCAAGGAGAAGTGAAGTTACTCATCCGAAGTCAGGTGCCAGAGCCTGGAGTTAGAGCGGTGCTCTCCCAACTGCTCTCGCAGTGCCCCAGCGACAGGACCACACCACCTCTCCCCAAGGTGTGTGGTCTGTAATCATGAAGGATCACATTGCACTTGTTTCATTTACTATAAGAGCTGTTTAACTGCTCTGAACAGTTACATTAATATGCTAAGAGATGAAATAGCTTGCTTGAATATTTTAAAGGTGCCATTTTTTCAGCAAGTTGCAGATGCCATTTGGGAAGACAGTGAGCATTGAGGTTTTAATGCATTTCAGCTCTTTTGGAATATAGGATACTTGAGCCTCTTTCACTTGCAGTCACTTCTCTTTATATTTTTTTAGTTGCTTTTTTACTGTATTCCACCTGCAGTTGGCCTCATTTAACTGACGTGGTTTAGGTGTCTATTAAGAATTTTAAAAGAATACCAAAATGCTGTAGCAGTTAGCTCAAGTCCTTTGGAATGTCTTACCAAAAAAATCCCCCAAACCTGTGTCCGTCTCTTCTGAAATGTAACGTTAATTAATTCCCACGTTCTGTCTGCTGCTCTTAGTCCCTCCAGATGTGCTACTAGGAGTAGACTGGCTCCCTGGTTACAAGCCATCTGGGCTCTGTAAACTGATTTGCACTTATATTAAACAATAAGTGAACAGAATGCGGAAGAGTTATTAAAGCAAATGTACATTGCTTATAAATCTCAAAGTAAAATATTAAAACATAGTAAACGGGAATGGAATGTGCAAATGAAGACCTGCTTGTTTTTAATGAGTTTAGCTGTGACCTTCTCGATTTCAACCAAAAGAAAAGAATTTTATTTTTCTCTTAAAAAAAAAAAAAAATAGAAACTATAAAACTGCTTACAGAAGTATCTGAGACAAAAACAAGGAAATATAATGTTCTAAACTTGACTGGTCCAAACCACTCAAGCTGCTGTGACAGCTCATAAAACTGAGAGTAGTTTTTAACTGGACTCTGTTTTACATTGCCAGAGTGAATTTTCCTTGCAGGAAGTAGCCAGAAGGTTTATTTAGTTTCCAGACTGCTGCTTTGATCTTTCCATTCTGTCACTTCTCAGGTTACATAGCCCTTTTTCACTGCAGTAAATCTGCAACAGTTAATGAGAATAAAATTTCCTCCTTCTCACTGATCGCATGCTGTTAAATGCCAAACCACAGCCAGCAGCATATTTGCAGAATTCAGCTGCACTGTACAAAAACAGCACAATCAGTTTAATCTTGTTGTTTCTGTAATTCATTTTATTGAGCTTTCCTTTTTCAAGTGACCTATTTTATCAAGACAAGTGGTTGCAAGGCCAGACCTGGAAGAAAGATTTAAAACTGTAATAAAGTGAAGGGTGTTTTGTATGCTACGTATAAGCATGCTCACAGGATTCAAAATTAAACCTATAATGAATAGTTTTTAAAAGTCCCATGTATCAATAGAATATTTCTTATGGTTACTATCTGAACTGAACATGTGCTGTGAACAACAAGTCTTTAGTATAAAAATTAATGTAACACATTAATTTCTTTGCCAAATAGTTAAAATTGTTTTGATTCTAAAATTTCTCAATCTGTGCTTATCAGCTTCAGCTATTCAAGAATGATGACTGAACCACCCTTCTCTCTTCCTTCTGAAAAAGTTGTTTGTTTGTTTTTTTAAATGTCATGGTTTTAACCTCTCTAAATTACAAGGTTTTTTTATTTGCCTTCTGGGGTTTGAGCTTTTTAAGTTTTATTTTTTTCCAAGACTCCCTGCCCAACCTTTGGCCTGGAAACATTTTAATTTTTTGTTCATTTAATTGAAATTGAAATTCTTGCATAATAATGCTGCTCTGAGGTAGGGATCTCCAAGAAAATGCTCCACATCTGTATTTGTATCTGGCTTGTTCCCTAATATATCCAGTGTTAGCCCTAAGAAAGCAAGCAGTGAGAGACACTGAGATTTACTTCCTCCTTAGTTTACAGTAAAATCACGACTGATTTGGGATAGATTTTGACAAGATTTCACTAGGGCCCTGTGTTGATCTATCAAAGTGATTGAAATCTGGACACTCAGCTATGGTGGTAAAAAAATTTAAAGTTTATTCATCAGTTATAACACTCCAACTGCATTTGCTGTGTGCGCTCTGGTGAACACTGCAAATCCCCTAGTAATGTTAACTTTCAGAAAAGACTTTGAAAGCTTTTATTGGCTGCAGCTGTAAGTCAAAGCAGAACAGATTTTTTTGACTCTCCCTCCTTCATTGCCTCTAGCATCTGGATTATCATCCACACTGAGTTGCCTGGTTCTTGGTGCTGAGCCCTGGAGACAGCACGACTCAGCCAGTAACCTGTTGGCACAGCTTTTCTGGGTATTTGTGCACAAGAGGGAACTTTTCCCCTCTATTTTTATTGAAGCAGAGAGCTGAGTGGCAGTTCTTGGGCTTGAGGAGCTTATATAAATATGGAAAGGAATAATTCTTCAGCTACAAGTGCTTCACTGCAGGGCACTGAAAACTTGCATTTCCACTTGGGCTGTTTATCTCAGAGTACATTTTCACAGTGACCCTGCTCTTTAATCTAGCACAGAAAGTAAGAAATGCTTCCCATCTGGAAATGGACAGGCTAGTCAGAAGCCTGTGGAAGGCAGGGACCAGATCCTGAGCTGATCTAGTCAGTGATGCCAGTCACATCTATGAAGTTGCCACTTCAGGATCTTGCTCTGCTCGGGCTGTTGGGTGAAGCTTCTGTACCCAACATAACACTGACATTGCTGGAGCTCAGTAAGAGATGCTTGAAGCCTTCCCAAGCCAAATTACTAGTTATATTACTAAGGCAGTGTACTCATCAGTTTATGGAGTTGCCACAATACTTTGGACTGCAAGGAGAGAGGGGGAGCGAAGGACATCATCTTTACTTTTTATTGCCTGTTCCTCAGGGCTTTTTAATTTTAGTTCTTAATTAATTTTTAAGAAAGTGATTTATCTAATCGGTGAGTTTGGCCAGTTGTTGAGCCAGAAGCACAGGAGATGTTTCTGTCAGGCTTATCATGGAAAGTCAGAACTCTTGGTTTCCATTCCAGCTCTGACTGTGCACTTGACCTTTTAACAAATCCTGTGCAGAATAGCTGAGAAACTCCCTTCCGCGTGGTAGAGCTGTGAGCCTGGGCGAGGGAATGCTGGTGAAGTTGTCCCGATGCCCTTCAAAGAAACACGACAGCTACATGAAACAACTTGAGTTCTGGAGTTGCTATTTTGTCTGCTGGCTGTATTCTTGGTTGTTGCCTTTCTAGCAGATCAGAAATACTCTTTTTTTTTTTTCCTTCTTTGAGTGGTGTTACAGAATAAGCAAGTCTTTTCTGTCTACAGTCTAATCTGAGTCTTCTCATCACTGCAGTTTGTCACTTGATGTCTTTAATGTTTGGGGTGTTTCTTCTCTCAATACTCCATCTGGGAAACTGAGGTCATGGAGAAAAGGAGCAATTTGCCCAGGATTGCACAGCAGGTAATTGACAGAGCAAGAAACTGAGCCCAAGTCCCAGGCTGCTTTCACAGATCTGGGATGGCAAGCACTATGGCTTTCAAGCAAGGCTCTTACTGAATTTGGCTAAGCAAGGTCATTTGTTTTTACTTCAGTGCTTTCTTACTATCCAGTTGGGAAATATATATTTCTTTTTTTTTAAACACTGCCTCCCCACCAGTGAATTTTGGCATGCTTATTGGCTGGTGCATAGCTGGAGCCTGACACAGAAGACACACTGCTCATTTCTCCACAATTGTCAGTTTTGCATTTGCTTATAATTAAATGGCAGAAACAGCAGTATTGTGCTGAGATACAACTGGGCACCAAGTCCAGAAGCAACTGGAAACTTTAAGTCATTAAGTGCACTGAAGAAAGCTGGATCACATGGAAGGAGAGACACGATCATTTCCATAAAAGCTGTATCACGATGCACAAGGGAGCTAAAGTATTATTGCTCAGGTTCATTCTGACATTTTCTATTCTTTGAGCAGTATTACTATTTAAATTACTATTTAAGGAACATTAATTTTCAGCGCTAATGTAGAGATGGACTTGGTATTTGATGCAGTGCCCACAGTCACAGTCCCTGCCACAACTCTCTTCCCACTCCCAATAGAAAGCATGGGGGGGTGGGAAAAAGCTTCACAGATAAGGGAGAAAAAAGTTGGGGCCACGAGAGGCAGAATTTGAGAGATTTGTGGTTTATAGTTTAACGTCATTGCCAGTAGTGGGAGAATCTACAGTTACAGGATATTATATAAAGAAACATTGTTTTGTTGAAGGCTTCTCAGTTGTATGCTGTTTCTCCATAACCCACGGTTTGTGCTCTTACTCTGAAGGACAGAGAATTTATGGTCGGTGAAGCAAAGCCAGAGATAGCTGGCATGTAGAAGTAAATAGGATCATCTTAATCACTAGACTCTAAGCAAGGGGAAAAAAAACAACCAGCTTTATGCCACTTCCTGGTGCCTTCCACTCTTTCATGACTGGTGTTATGAAAATGGTATTCCATTCAGTGTTGAGCTGCCTGGGTACCAGCAGAATGGCCAGAGAGTCCATGGGTCTCACAGGCTTTGAGCCTTGGTTAAAGTGTGGTGGTTAGCTGGTACTTGCAAAGGATTAGCTACCTATTTCTTACTTGTAGGTCACTTAAGAAGCTGGAGGCCTGTGTTTTTTCTGTGGAATTAAAAACATTTCCCACCCCCTGTGCTTGGATGCATACTGTGCCTCAATCCTCACTGTACAATGGGTCAAGGCCTGGATGCCCTCAGCTCCTCCTGCCTTTTGTACCCTGGTCTCTATGCAGAGGAACCTCACTGAGGGGCGGAGCTGCAGCATTCACTAACCAGTCTCCTCATCTGGCTAGCAGGACTGCAGCCTCTGCTGCATCCCATAGATGATTATACTGCCCTGCACTGCCATCGTTGTCTTTGACCTGCAGTCCAGTACCTTTCATCAACACTTGAAAAAAAGCCACTGAGAGGAGGAGAAAAAATATGGACTTTGCTGCTAGCACACTCCTGTGTCTCTTGTTGGCAAGGATAAACAATAAACTGCATCTCATTGTACAGGTTATAACGCTGTCTTTGTCTCAAGACTAGAGAATGGTGCACTATTTCTATGGCTTAGGTACCTCCTGAGGGAAAAATACAGCTTTCAGTGTTCATCTGAACATAGCTTGTTTTGTCTGTTACATGTAGGAACTTGATAGAGCATTATAGTTTACAGGGGTTTATGGCATGGAACTTTATAAGGCATTATAGGATGGTAACTGTACCGTAGGTTATCAACAGTGCTGTCACACACAAGTAGATTCACAGAAGGGAAACATTAGGACTTCAAGGATGCGCTGCATGAAATTCTGAATGCCTGCCTCGGATGAGGTGGGGGATGTTTGTAGAGTGAAGACAGTGTTTTTTAGAAACAGTAATATTCAGTGTATTAGGGTGTATTAGGTGTATAAAGGGAGAAGGTACAGAGGAAGTAGAGGGGTTGCTATGAACTGTACTGCTGTCAGGCTTCTGAAGGGTGCTCAAAAACCTCCTTGTTCAAGCCCCATTCTCTGATATTCAAGGAGTTTTGCAAAGCTGCAGGCGTGATCAGTGGCAGCAAGATAAAGGTGCCTTGGGTGTAAACAGGGGCTGCATATTTATGCCCGCAAATAAACCCTCTTGGCAGCTCACCTGAGCACGTGGAGAACTTTTGAGTGTGATTCCTTCTTTAAGGAGTTGGTAGGGTTGCTGATGAGTTGGGAAGTAGTGTTTGCTTGGTCTTACGAAGGTCAGAGGACCTAGTGAATTATAAATTTGTAGGTGGGGTTGTTTGGGTTTTTTTAGTAAAATAGATACTGTTTTAATAAAACTATAAAACTTATATCCACAGTGCGTAGCTGAGAACCTCTCAGACTTGAGGCTGGTATAAACCTTGTTGCTGCAGAATGAAGAAGGAGGATTGACAGGGTTTTAGAACAGGTTTAGGATGAAAAGAAATGTAGCAGAAATCGTGGCTGTGGTGGAAGCACTGCATGTGTTTAGCTTGGCTTTCATTTTCAGTGGGCAGTGTTTTCAGGATGCTTTAATTTTGGGCTTCCAGCAATGAAACTGATAAGCTGAAAAGGCTGAAATTTGGGCCCTAAAGCCTGCAAGCTTCTAAACTGGTATTTCACCCTCTGAGGTGAAGAGACTTTTCCTGGGCCACCTTCACCTGCACAGGCAGTCAGTCTTTTACAGTTCAGTCTGGTACAATTCTTGCCATACTGCTTCACGCCTCTTTCATGAGTGTGCAGGTCTGTTTCCCAAGCGGTGTTTCTTGCTGGGATCACTCTGAGATCTGTGCATCCTACCGGGGATTTCCAGTTGAACTTCAAGGGGTTAGTTTTGACCAAGAAGTTCCCCGGTGACCTGGGACTTGCCTTTCTGAGGCCCTGCTTATGCTGGTGGAGTTAGTACCTGTTTTAGAGCAGCTTGTCAGCACCAGTGCTAGTAACAGTGTGAACTCTAGCGTGGACAGGCTCAGGTGTCTATCGCATCAGGAAAATGTAAAGCAGCCTTGCTCCGTGGTCAGTCTGCACCCAGGTGCTAATTACCCCAGCTCAGACTAAGCTCAAGAGCAGAGGTACCTGAACAGGAACCCCAGCAGAGGGTCGCTGGCAGAGCGCTCCCTGTCTGAGGCTGCCAAGTCTTCCAGACATACCACAAAGCCTATCTGGTCTCTGAGGCACTGGGCGCAGGAGGGAGTTAAGGAAAGTAAGTATTTTGTGGACACAGTGGGATGCTGGCTGGCATTTCCTGCTGTGAGGGGGGACGTGACTGGTCTTTACATTTTAAATTATGTCAGGGCACCCAGGATCCTAGATGGGCATATTAATTTGGATGTCATGAATCAGAGTAAGTATCAATAAGCAGAGCTGTTAAGAAATCTCTCCTCACTCATGCACATCAGGAACGTTTTCCTCTTCGGCATGTGTTCTTCAGTTCCCCAGCAGTACAAGCAAATTGGAAAGTTCAGCTGTCATTTGGGGAAGGTCATAGATCACACTAGCAGCCTGGGTAATCCAAGAGGTTTTAAGTATCATAGCATTTAGTTTAAAGTGAAATTTGCTCTGACAGGGGCTGGCAGACCAATAGGAAAAAGAAATATTTGTGCTTGGAGAAGTGCATGTGTAGAGACCGCGAGTATAACTGATGGCTGGAAGTGATTTCAGTCTAAAAAAAACAAATCATTAAGAGAGTGCATAGGGGTAAAATACACAGTTCATATTTTAAAGGGTCTCAAAGTGAACCAGCAACTGAGGTTAGCAGTACATAGTAATTAGCTGTGCTGTTCACTGTTTAACTCCATCAGTTCCAGGCGTGGTGGTAAACTTTGCACAGGAAAACAGTTGTGCTTTGATGACAGGGTTAGTAAGCACCGATCTCTTGTGTGCATGCGTGCAATTTTGTGAGATAAAACTGCCTTCACCTGCAGGTGAAGGCAATGGCAAAAGTAATTTATTGGAGGAGTTGGTTGTGGTGGTGTTATCTGTATCTGCTACACAACTGCAGGGGTTGCATGCACTTCTGCTAGGTACCCAGTTGAACAGGCTGGCTAATGAGAGCAAAAAAGACCAATTTGGGGATGAGTATTGTTGTGTCAATGGCATAATGATATGTCCCTAAGTTTTTTGGGAAGAGAGGCTGATGCTTGGTCTGCTGTGCACTGAGTTTCCCTGTAGATGCTGTATAAGTAAGGCCAACAACATGTTTTTCCTAGGAGCAAGTTTTGAAGTTGCTGGTATAAATCTAAGAACACATGGTACAAATCATGGTCTCGGGAGGGAAATATTGTTACCCAACAAGTGTTTACAGCCAAAAAGCTACCATCTTTCCTGGCTCTGCCCTTCTGCTGTTCTTGGCAGAAGTGGCAAGGATTCATCAGGACTTGGTTTTTAAGCCCGTCTCCACCTCTGTAGGTTATGCTTGCAGAGTCATTGCTCTTGGCCTGCCAGCCTCATGAGTAAGCCAGACTTCAGTCTCCAGATGCGTGTTTGCTGTTTGGTGGCCCTACCCCTCCATTACCTCCTGGGTTCAATAGCCTTTCCCTCAACTAAGAGGACAAGCTTTTTGCTATAGGCTGCCAGCACAAACAATCCAACATAGGCAAAGCTGGTACGTTTCAAGAGCACTAACATGTAAAAATGAAGCCAACTTTTTCTTGAAGCATGGACAAGCCTTCATTTACTTAAGAGAAATATTTAGATAGGAGAGAGTGATGATTTGATCAAGGTGTTTTAATGCGGTTTCTGTTCCTTTCTTTTTTTTTTTAACTGTCTGAAGCAGTTATCAGCTGATCCATCTCTTCCAGTTTTCTTCAGGACACTAACATATGTCTAAACCATTTGGAAATAACTGATACTCCTCAAAGTTTAAACTCTAGGGATCTTTACCTAATTACTTACACATTTATAAAAAAAAACCTATTTGCTGAGAATGTGATTGAAACCATATTTCCCCTGCTCTTATTATCAATTTAAATACATTTAAGAGTTCTTTGAATAAGGATTACTGAACGGGAACCAGCGGGGAAAGTGCTGCCTGCAGCGATGGAGACCCATTGCCACCTCGTGGCTCGGTGTCATTATTACACTTCACCCCACAAAAACCCAATGTTATTTTAGTTTAGTAGTATATAATGGAGTGACCAAAACAAGTTCTTGAAGCTCTGCAACACCAAGAGAAGCTACACTTACATTTAAGAAGAAAGTCCTGCTTTAGGACATGGCTCAGGCTGCTGTATTTGTTGTGTCTCTCTCTGCCACAGGAGACCTGAGGATGGCTACTGTTGTCTCCCCTGTGAGCCAAGGCACGGCCCCTACTAGCTTGACTCACAGCCCACTCGCTCACCTGCAACCTCTTTCCTGAATGAAGTTTTCAGTAGTTAGCAGAAGTGCAAAGAGCTCCTATTCTACCATACTAGTGATAAGAAAAACTTATCCACAACTAATGTTATAGTCACAGAAAAAAGAACACTGACAGATAAACCCAGAAAAGCATTTTTTGTTAAAATATCTTTTAATTTAAAATCAACTGTAGATGATTTAAGGATCTTTGGAAGAAAATAATGGAATTCCTGAGTTTAAAGGTGGCTTTGAGGGGCCCAGCTTCTCTGCAGTGTTACACATGTGTGGCATCACTGGGAACTTGTAGTAGTACAACAAAACTGGACTCTGCACTTCCAGATTGCAGTACGCCTTCTTTTGGTATGTTATTAACTCCTTGTACCAACAGTACTGAAAGAACTCTTTTAACGAATCGGCATTGTTTTACAGTAGTTATTCAACTTGTTTCCTGAACTGCCAAACAAATTGGTCAGCTTCGTGCTAGGTCCTCGCTAGGTTGTTTGGAAAAGCTTTGTGGCCTGTAGTCAGAAAGCTATACCATAACGGCAGCCCATGTGAGGTCTGTCTGTCTAATCCCTTTGCAAGTCAGTAACAGTGGCAGAAGCAGGGACCATCCTCTGACTAAGGTGAGTGCAGGGTTTGGTGTTTCTGAAGATGAGAGTTAGATACAAACAGGATTTCTCTTAATCCCTTTTTCCAGGAGCCTTCTAAAGCTTCAAGCCCACTAATGAGAAAGCTGTTGTTTGCCAGGTACAAAGGAGGGACCTGGAGAGGGTGCCTCAGAGGTCACCAGCTGATTTTGTAATGGGCTTGGAAAAGAGTAATAGGACTTTGGAGTGGATACAGGAAGGAATGGGTGGCCAGAGGTGGGTGTGGAACCAGAGGCATGTGTTCACGTAGCTTTGCACCACTACAGGGTACATTGCTCCACCGCTTCTCCTTGCAGTGCTGAAGGGACTGATCAGCCTTTAAGGTCAGACTGATAACTCTGTGTACGAGTTATGAGCCAGGGCGTTGCCAATTCAAATACAGAGAGATGTGGGAATAGCAAAGCACTTCCAGGGCGCTGCATTTCTCAAGATACATCCAGGTGAAACAGAAATTTCTTTGCAGTTTGGCTTGTTGGCTGTGTCCCCTTCCTCTCAGAGGACAAATCTCAGCCTCAGACCTTCCACCTTCACGTGATTATCAGAACATCCCATGAGTGAACTAGCTTCCTGAGAAACCAGACACCAAGGATCCTTTTCCAGGACCTTGTGGAGGCACAATCCGAGGAAAGTATCTTCGCAAGGACAGAATGATGGACATGGTTCCCCGCCACTTCAGCTGAGCCCATTCAGTCCAACCAGTTCAGCAATTCCAGCCTTTTGCTGAGCCAGGGCCTGGAGCCCACCCATTGTATATCTACTGGATGGGTCATTCTTTCCCAGCCTTGACTGTTGCATAACCCATGTTCCATATATGTAATTGGCAGTAATGAGGTTCAGCTTTTCCCCACTCCAAAAGCACTTTGGTTCTTTGTTTTGACAGTCTTCAGAGGGAAGTTCAACTCCTTTCAATGCATCTTTAGTCAGACAATAAATCAGAATCCTTTTCCATTTGTCCTTTTACTGAAGTGGAAGTTAAAAAGTGACATAACTATGAACAGGCAGTAATCCAGTATCTTAGGCAATGTTCATTTTTCCTCTACCTCCTGCACGAGAGTTATTCTTGAGCATGAAATATGTGCCACTTTTCCCTACGCAGTTCTTGTGCTTTGGTATCTAATTCATTGCTGTGGGATGTTTTAGGTGTAAAAGATACTGTTTTAATTGAAAAATGAATAATTCTGTCTCGTTAGTGCATAGCCTTTTAGGATATGACGAATTCTTTCTGCCATTTGGCTGTCAGTCTTGTATCGCACCAGAAACACTGTCCTTTACTGAACTATGTTGCTGTGCCAGATATTCTCTTTCTCATTTCTAGCTCATATTTTCCCAGGGGCTTCAGAAATGTACTGAAGGAAGGAAATCAGATTATTCAGATGTGCTGTGTAGGGCAGGGTTACCAGTGGGCTTGGCCAGAAGCATGCTTGAAGCCTTTCCTGAAAGACACGTTAACTTTAACGTACAGATCCGAGTCACAGAAGTGAAGTCCTTTGCCAGTAAATCCATAAAAGGATAGAAGAGACAACTTCTGTCTCTTCTGGGATTTCTATTTGACCTCAAAGCCCTTCCTTGACAGGACTTGTGTTGATTTCTCTGCAGCATTTATTTTCCCACCACGGGAGGAGGAGACAGGACAGTGCCGGCTAGAAGGGGAAGATGGCTTGCAAAGTTGCCTCACAAAATTACCTCCATGGCAGGAAGAGCTTGCCACACCAGCACTAGTGCGCCTTCCCTACCATACAAAAACCTACAGTTTCTCTCTCCTCTTTTATTGCAGCATCGGAGTTGATGGATTTGGTCAATCACCAGGGGTCCCTGGCCGCCCAGCGACTGCTTACGGTTACCGCCCGGATGAACCTTACTACTACAGCTATGGAGCACGATAAAACAGCCCGCTCTGCAGTCCAGGATGCTGCCACCTGCCCTGGAGGAACTAGCGTGTGTGAGGCCAGCAGTATATCTACCCATTGGTAATGCATGGTTGTACCATGATGGATCCCTCGTTATGTATCCTTTGGCATGTGTAGCTCCAGATAAACCTAGCCTTTCTGGGTCCAGTGTTTTAGTGACAGTGTTTATTCTTTGGTTGCTCTTTATCATTTTTGTACAGTATTTGCTCTGTGACTTAAAAGCAAGAATTGGAAGAAAGCTACTGGACTGGAAAGTGTCACATTATGTATATTAAGCTACTAATTTAATTTCTATTAAATATAAAAACTAGTGTGGTCAGCAGTGGTGAATGTGTTTCTAACCAATGCTTTGTTTGCTTTACAAGGCACTTAAGAATGCTTTGTGTGAAGTGTGTTTAACATGGACTGTTTCCCTCTCACACTTAAGTAACAGGAACAGCTTTAAGCCCCAGCATCTCCTGGCACTGCCTTGACATGTAGTCCAGTCTTGGGTCTGAAGACTTTAATGATGGAAAGATGGCACAGATTCACTCCCCTGAGCTTCAAACATTTACAATCTAGTTTAAATGTTTGAAAACATTTAAAACTAGAAAATACACTACAAAAGAATACCTTTACCATGGTGTTCAAACAGAGTTCTGTGGGCTGTGAGAAGACAGCCCACATCCTGAGGAGTAGCAAGAGAGAAAAAAAAAACCACTGTAATTTGGCTCAGAATCCAGATGCAGAGCCTTCCTCCCAGCTTCTCCATCCTGAAATGCAAATGCATCCTGTCCTTTGTGTTCACAGAGTATAAGCTGGATCTAAGCACGAGTCATTGCCTGATCAGCAGACACAGCCTGAGACACGTTCATGCTGCTGGACTTATAGTGTGGTGACTGCACTAAGCCATGTTGTGAAACATGCTGTGTGCAAACAGAGTTTAGGCTAAGCTGTTCTTAAGTTGTGTACCCCCACCCATAACAGACACAAGAAAGCGTATGGAAATGCCCTCTCTGCCACAGCCGTCAGGACAGCAGTTCAAATTTTCACTTTTTTTTTTTTTTAAAAAAAGCTACCTCTACTTTTTTTTTAATGGCTATTGGCTGTGGGAGCTGGGGTTGTTTAGCCTGGAGAAGAGGAGGCTGAGGGGAGACCTTATCGCTCTCTGCAACTACCTGAAAGGAGGTTATAGTGAGGTGGGGGTTGGTCTCTTCTCCCACATTATTAGAGATAGGATGAGAGGAAATGGCCTCAAGCTGTGTCAGGGGAGGTTTAGATTGGGTATTAGGAAAAATGTCTTCACTGAAAGAATGGTCAGGCATTGGAACAGGCTGCCCAGAGAGATCATGGAATCACCATCCCTGGAGGTGTTCAAAAAACATGTAGATGTGGCACTTCAGGGCATGGTTTAGGAGGCATGGGGGTGTTGGGCTGGCGGCTGGACTTGAGGATCCTAAAGGTCTTTTCCAAACTTAATGATTCTGTGATTCTATGATTTGTAGAATTGTTCCTCTTCTCTTCTCCCTCATTTCTGGCTTAAACAGAAAACAGACTTACATCAGAGCCTGATATGACTAAAACGGTAGCTAGTAATCCCGTACGACTGGTGTATGTGCTAGGAAGGTGATCCTCAAAGGCATGGGGTGGTTTAGGAAGTTGACAGGCTATTAGCCTTATATTTTAAAAATATCTTTGAAATCAAGATTGTTTTGAAACCTTGCTTTAACTTTTAAAATTGTTGCAGGTACTTTTATTGCACTGTTACTCACTATGTTTCATACTGCATGACTGGAAACAGTTCTAAAATTAGTCACAGTATTTCCTACCAGTTTTCAGCCTCCTCCTTGTGCTGGCTTCATGCTCATGGCCTCGCTTACTGGAGGTAGGTGGAAGAACAGCATTGCCAAGATTAACTAGTATTATCTTAAATAATTTTCTATACAAATTTGAATTCATTCTTACGCAGTTTCTTAGAAAATGTAAGATCTTACTAGAAACACTGCAGAAAACTTGAATAAAACTAGTGGGTTTCCAGTGTCATTGGTCTGAGGCCACACTTCATCTGCCTGGCAGTTGTGCCACATTTAGTCAAAAGCTTTCAGATATTTTTATAGTTACAGCTGTGAGAGAAATTACCCAAACTGTGTATTCACACACAGGCTTTTCTTCTGAGACTGGCACTTGCTCATCAGGCTTTTCCAGAAAATTGTGTGAAGATATTTAAAGCAGTTCCCCCTCTCATGGAATGCATTTTGGGGGGGGGGGGGGATGGAGTGAAGTGGATCCTTGGAGTATATGCAAACTATCAGTGAAACTGAAGGAGCCTTTACTTAGAAGCTTCAGGTTAATGAGGAACTACGGTTGAGCTTCAGTGAAGGGGTGGGTGTCTGTAATTGCAATGCAGTTGTGACCGTGCTGAGAAAAAATGGCAGTGGAAAAATCTCTGGCTGCATTTTTAGTATTCAGTGTTAGGAGTTTATGAGAAAAAAATAAAAGATCAAGTATTTGTAGCTTTGCCTGGCAGCAGCTAAGAGAAGAACATCATTTATCTGCAAGCAGAGCTTGGTAAAAATTACTCAGCACTTAGTAGCCTGAGGACAGAGCCTGCTAGCCAAGATGAAAACCAGCTGCGCCACTATATTCTCCATGGCAGGAGAGAGGCTGATTTTCCCTTTAATTATAGTTCCTGAGCCAGAAAAGGAGGGGGGGGGGAATATCAGCACATAGACTTTTCAATCTATATCACATTTCCTGTGGGTGTCAGAAGGAGACTGGAGAGTCTGACCTGTAGGGTAACTTTTTAATTATCTGTATTTATGGATTCAGTCCCTGAGTACTGTATCCTGCATAAAATGAGGCGAGGAGGGATCTGCTTTCTTTTAGCAACTTCTACAGCTTTTGTCTTTTCCTCCTTTTCCTGGTTTCTCTCCCTGACATTGTATAGCTTCTCTTTTCTTCCCCTACAGCAGCAATCCCTAACCATCCCAGGAGTATCCTCTTTCCCAGTCTGCTGCTAATTAATTCATTAATTTGGTTAGGCAGGTGTGTTAGATCTAATTAGGCTGCACAGTTAATAGCACCATGAAATAAGCATAGGCTGAGAAGTTCATATGTCTGTTAGCTATTATTCAGGCCTTCTGCAGATGTACAGTATAGTTTCAGTGAGCAATCTACTTAATGCAGCAGCCTAAGATCTTGTTTTAAATTATTATTTGTACCACACTGGTATTTAGGAGCCTACTAGGGCAACAGAGGGTGGGGAGAAGCAAAAGTAAACAACCTTGGCCTAGAGAGCTGACAAAGGACCTGATTCAAAGTCTTCTAAATGTTGGTGTGAGCATGGAGCTGTCTGATAACAATTTAACATGTGCATTTCATTCTGAAATAAAACTACTGTGATTCTGTTTGATTTAATTACTCTGGATTAAATGAAACAGTAACAAGATGTATCTTCTGGAATAAGCAGGGCAAGCTCTGCTTAGATACAAGAAATTTCAAGCCACTCTGGCAGGTTCTTTAATGGAATTCCTGTAATATGCCACTGGTAAGCTCTGCTGCCCACTCTTCATGGGAGAAGGCTGAGAATAGTTACAACCTTCACTCCTTCTGTGACCATCCTCAAGAAAAATAAAATACAGTGAAGCTGACTTACTGATGCAACTGATGTTGCAGCTGTCAGCCCTTGAATTTGTTGTGATCTGCTCATTTTTCCTTAATGAAGTTCAGGAGAGAGCGCCCAGGCAACAGGAGGTGCTGGAGCTGCCTGCATGTGCGGGCCGTGGGAGACGGTGCTGCGTTGCATGTGGGTCATGGGCAGAAAGTGACGTTTGCAAGCGGTCACTCTAGAAACCCACTTGAATGAGAACACAGACTTTTCTGGAGTTGGTATGTTGGGGTCCCTGCCCCCTAAAAAAAGGAACCCACTTCTGATTATTAAGAAAATGAGTACTTGAGAAATATCCTTAGCTGCAAAAAGCTACTGTAATGTAGCTGTAAGTAACACGACTATGCGGCAGGAGGACATCATTGGAGAAGACACCGGCTGCAGTTCCGGTTGGTGCTGGGAGCACCACCCCAGCCCTATTTCTTCCCTCTGCCTTTTCCAGAGGTGCTGTGGCCTGAAAGAGGAAGAGCTGGGGAACATTTCTGCAGCGCAGATAGCGGCTGCACCAGAGTCTGCTGGACAATGCTCCCCAGCTGTCCTTTTAGCCTTACATGCTCTGCTCCACAGATGGGCTTTTTGCTCCATCCTCTTCTACAGTTACCAGCTGTCTTCTCCCTTCACTGTACCAATCTTTTCTTGCCCAATTGACTTAAATAACCAGTTACAAACCTAACGAGGCACTAAGAGCTCCATAATCCTGCTAGATCCCTGTCTACTCTTCCTTCTTTTGCCCCGGAAAGAGAAGGAAGGGGGTTCACACCTGTCTCACAAGGTCCTGAGTTATTCTCTGGAGAAGCCTACGTTGGATGTTCTTAGGAAGGGCAAGTGGCAAAGTGTGAAGGACAGAAGCCCAGCTCGTGTGTCTGTACCCAGTGCAACAGGGCCCTAAGCAGGGCACACGCCTCGGGACCTCTTCAGTTTGAATGAAATGATGGACTCACATAGGAAAAGTGGATAAAGGGAAGGAGAGCTGCTCCACAGAGGCCGCCCAGCAAAGTAAATATGCCATAAATGGATGCAGGGCAGCCAAGACTTGCTTTTTTCCCCGAGCGCCATGTGATTTACGCCACAGCCTGAAGCCTGTGGCCGGAGCCAAGTGCTGTGAGTAACTATCTGTTGGTGCTTATTAAGAATTCTTTTGTCTTTACCTGCAGTTTTTCAGGTCTTGTCTCCTGCCTTTCCTCTGCCACAAATGCACACACACACAGAGGACACATAAATCCACACTTAGGCCCTTGAATAAACTGGGGCAAGGAATGCCCACAGTTCCCTGTTTTGCACTTTGGGGCCTGGACTGTTTGTCCCATTTAGGCCAAAGTCTTCAGATCTTTCCTACCTCTGAAAGATGGAGGTGGTGTGCCTGAACTTCATTTTAGTCTCTGTTCCTGTATGTGTTATGTCACCCCATACTCTATGACAGATTTTGTCTCACGCACGATGTACGACCCATTCTACTTTCCTGCACCCTCTTCCTCCCATCATCTCTCTGCTTCATTTTAAAAGACCCAGGTCATCTGGCTGCCAGTACACACCTCTGCCCGAGGAGCAGACTCTTCCTAGCACTCTGCCCCTTTGTTAACCCTGGTGGGCCAGCTTCTAGTGCACAGCAGTGGAAGAAAGCCTTCCTCTTTGCTTGCCTAAACACATCATGAAGCTCAACTGAATGGAGTTTGGGTGTGGATCTGAGGGGATCCCTGTGGCTTTGTTGTGCTGAAGGGACTCCAGCATAAATGAGCAACTGACTAGCAGACCTGTGTCTCTGGGAGTATCTGCACTGTCACAGAATCATTAAGGTTGGAAAAGACCTCTAGGATCATCAAGTCCAACTGTCACCCCAACACACCCGTGCCTCTTAAACCCATGCCCTGAAGTGCCATGTCTGCATGTTTTTTCAACACCTCCAGGGATGGTGATTCCATGACCTCTCTGGGCAGCCTGTTCCAATGCCTGACCATTCTTTCAGTGAAGACGTTTTTCCTAATACCCAATCTAAACCTCCCCTGACACAGCTTGAGGCCATTTCCTCTCATCCCATCTCTAATAATGTGGGAGAAGAGACCAACCCCCACCTCACTACAACCTCCCTTCAGGTAGTTGCAGAGAGCGATAAGGTCTCCCCTCAGCCTCCTCTTCTCCAGGCTAAACAACCCCAGCTCCTTCAGCTGCTCCTTACAGGACTTGTTCTCCAGGCCTTTCACCAGCTTCATTGCCCTTCTCTGGACACACTCCAGCAGCCCAGTGGACTGGAAGGCTCACTGGGGAGGTGGGGGAAGGGTATTTCTAAAGAATACGCTCTGCAAAGTTAATGCCAGATTTGACAGTACCAAATTTAATGCAGGCTAAACTGGTGAGGTTTAGTTACTAAAGAAAGCCAAGGAGTTAGCGCAGCTTAGACCACCTTTGTTAAACACGCGGCCATTGCCATTAAATCTTTGTCTAGACAAGGCTGCGGGTACGGGGTCTGCTGCTGGGCCCTGCTCACTGTAAGCGTTGGGTTCAAAACGATTGAACAAACCACATCCTAATGCCCTGGCGCTGCATGAAACTGGAATAACATTGGCGATATGAAAATAGCGTGTGAAAAGTCCAGACCTCCCACTGCACTATAGTAATTCCTTTCAACGTTCGTTCTGCCGTCCAAAATACTCACGTGAAATCTCTCCCCGGAGCCACTTTACCCTGCAGCATAGAGAGCAATTAGTTTTAATGGCATTAAATAGATCTCCTTATGATGCACGAGTTACACCTCCAAAGCAAACACGCTGGGCTCGGGGTGACGGTGTGGGGAGATCTGTTAGACAGACCACCTGCCTCGCGTGCGTGGTTTTGGCCGTCGCCCGCCCTGTATTGAGCCTGGTGGGGAAGGTATTGCTGCATTCCCTGTAGCAGCGGTGTGGGGGCTGAGCTGGGCAAACTGGAAGGAAAGGAGGGCAGTAAATGCAGCCGGGGGACGGGAGGCCCCTATTCCCCGAGCGCCCCAGAGCCACAGGTCGGAGGCAGCACGGCTCGTCCCCACGCGGCACAGTGGGCTCGGGCGGAGGGGCCGCCTCGCCCGAGGCGCCGAGCAGCAGAAATGGCGGGTGGGCCCGGCGGGGGCGCGGACCGAGCACAGGCTGCACGCAGGGGCGGGCTGCGCTCCGCGCCGGTGTTCGGTTATGCCACGGTTCCTGCGGGGCCGGGGGTGCGGGGAGCGGGGTACGGAGCGGCTCCAGGGCGGGCTTGCCCACAACCAAAATGGCCGTCGCCACTTCGCGGGCATCGCGTAAGATGACAGACGGCCCCGCCCACTTCGTTTCATCCGCCCGCCGCCAGAGGGCGCGCACGCCCTCTGGCGGCGCTCCGTCCCTCCGCCCGACTCGACTGTGCACCGCTGCCGGAAGAGCGAGTAGGCGGCGGCGCTGTGAGGGAGGGAGCGGCCGGCGGGGCCCAGGCGGCGTCCCCCGTCCGTCCCCCTCGTCCGTCCGTCCCCCCGCCCCGGGCTGGCGGAGAGCAGGTGGGGAAGAGGTGTTCGGGGGGGGTGGCCGGGACGGGAGGCAGCGGGGGCTCATGGTGGAGGCCGTCCTTGGAGGGCTGAGGGGGCCGGGGGGCGGCGGTGCGTGGAGGGGGCCGGGGTTCCCTTCCTGGGGCGACAGTGGTCCCGGTGCCGGCGGGCTCGCTGCTGTCGGGGGTCGGGGCTGCTGGGCCGCGGCACGGCCACCTTGTGCCCCCCCGCTCCGGCCCGGGCCTACTCGGGCTGCGGCCGGTTGCTCGGGACGGGCCCGGCTCAGCCAGCGGTGCCGCCGCCCGCCCCGTGGCAGCTCGCAGGGACGGTTGCGGTGGGGGCAAAAAGCTCGCTTTTCCAGGAAAAAAAAAAAAGTCAAATGCCGCACTGGGGCTGTAGCTGAGCGCGGCGTAGGCAGCGGCGTTGCTCCCGGCGCTTCTCGGGGACCCCGCAGCGTGACCACGTCCGCGCTTTCCCAGTGCCTGGTTGTCCAGGGTTGAACCGTCCTTGGGGAGCTGCAGTCAAACCGCGCTTCCTTTCCCGGAGAGGCTGTTGCCTATCGATCGCCCGCCTGTCCGCGCCCGCGGCACCGCCGGCGCAAGGTGCCCGCCGCTTGCTGCGCGTTTGTAGTCGCCGTGCTGGGAAATCTCCGCCTTCGGGAGCGAAGCACCCGCCAGCTCCGACAGCGGCTTCCAGGAGGCTCTGCTGGCGCGGGAGGCGGCGGGCAGGGCGAGCGGGAAGCCGGGCTGTGGAGTGACTGGGCTTAGCGCATGTGTTTCAGGTGGGCACCTCGTACGTGGGGTGTCACCACCCCACAAATAAACTAACGTCACTTACGGTAGCAACCCCCAATTATTCGTAAGTACCAGTCCCTCTGTTGTTGTCTGCTGGGCTCGCCTCCATCTCAAGGTGCGTTTTGTGTTACATCTAATGTTCGTGTTTACAGTTTATTGAAAATAAGATGTTAAAGGGTCATAACGTGGGTGATGCTCTTGACGCACAAAGCATATGTGGTCCTTCCACAGTGTAGCTGCGTGACTGGCGTGTATTTTAGCGTCGGAAGAATTCCTCATGGGTTTTAGCCACACCTAGGCAAACACCTTTGCAGATGCTTTTGCCTGCTGGAGTTTCAATAGCATGTTTTGGAGTGCTGTGAAAAAGAGAAGAAACCAAGCGATAGTTTTTCGAAGCTGCTGCGTTCCGGAAAAGCGTGGCTCGTGGTTCCACAGGCTGCTGTCGCACCTTGGTTGTTCAAAGCCACTTCCTTGAGGGTGGTCGGCGTTTGATACCGAGAGCTGTGGGGCTCCTCCTGAGAGGCGGTTACCTGGAGCAGGGGATGCGTCTTTGGGGCTGGTCATCGCGCAGCAGCACTCGATTAGGTCGCGGTTATTTGAATGACTCTGATGTTACAATATTTCTGAACTGTGGGCGTCCCTGAAGCCAAATTTGTAACCGGTGAGTATGTCCATACATATTTGGAGGAATGCAAGGCACTAGGTCAGTTCAGATACTTTCACCTCTCCTGTGCAAAACATGACTGAGAAATAGTCGCAGAAGAGCTAGCAAACAAAGCAAAGCTGAAGGCAGTGGAGAATGCAGATAAATTCTGCACCAGGAGGAGCAGCAGTGCCACGGCACGCAGGTGTGGAAGGTTGACCTGGGGCAAACCAGAGCCAAGCTCCCAGGGACCGGCTGGAGAGAAAGCCCTTCCACCTCGGGGCAGCCCGAATCCTTTTATGCCAAGGAGTTCACAGGAAAAGTCCTTTTTAGAAATATGTGTAACTGCTGCATGCTGCTTCCCTTTCACCTCTTAGCTCCTCTGAGTAGTGCTGGGAAGCTGCAGTTTCAACTTCTATGGCTTTCCCTTTATTTATTGAAGGTCACATTAAAGGAATTGGCACTGAAGTGGTGCAGATCTATCCCTGACACTAGCGGGAAGAGAATGGCAGCAAGTTGCATTTTCTGAAGGTAATTTAGTGTTAGATTTTAGGTGGGGGCAGGACACACGAGCTCAAAAAAAAAACCAACGCAATTTCAGACTGTGGTGGTTGTTGTAGATGCACTTGGTATGTTCTGAAGGGTTGAGGTCTGTTCACATCAAACCGTAAAGAGCTGTAATGTGTTCATATCTATATCCGTATATATATATGGATATATAGATATCCATATCTAACATGTTCGTAGTGTTCATTCCTCCCAGCAAGAAGCACATCTAGGGTTGTAGCTACCTGTTTGTTACAGAACAGTTAGATGACAAAGGTGATTAAATGACCCATGACGCAGGATTTGTATGAAGTCTATTAAAAAGGCAACATTCTACTCCTTCCCAAAGCTCATGCTGTCTAGTGGGCTGTGAAATTGGCATATTTACATTTAATAAAAACATCAGATCATAACATGTTTAAATATAGGGCACTTTGGGGAAGGGGGCGTTATCATTTAGATAACTCATTCTTAACAGAAACAGTGAAAAGCCAGGGAACTATAACAGACCAGCTCTCCAAAAGGCCCCCAGCACCACTGACCTTACAGCTCCTGGGAGGGCTTAAATGAGAGGCAGGGGAGAGGGGCCAGAAGAGCAGCTTTGCTGGAACGGCTCTGTCGGGGAGCTGAGACACCCCCATGCTGCTGCCCTCCTAAAGCCTCAGGTCACGGCTGGAAACAGCCACTGTAAAGTGATTCTCCAGTTGCAAAAAATGCTTGGGCGTGGGCAATTTTTTTCCCCCCACTTTTCCTGCAAACTGTGGTTTTGCTCTCTCCTTCTCTCATTACTGAAGATCATTTGCTAACTTCTGTAGCCAGACTGGTATTCGGGGTCTCGCCTGCTGCCTGCAACCACAAGCCTGATTACAGAGCATATGCGCAGTCAGTGTTTTCTAAAAGAGCCTCTGCAATCAGCGTGTTTGTTTTACCAGTTTTGCATGCAAGGAAGCAGCACAAAAATCTGTGTCAGCCTCTTCCTGACAGAGTCTGTGGGAGGAAGGAAGGGTTGGCAGGCAGGTGGAATATTTGTCGGATGGAGAGAAGGTAATGGGCCAGGGGGAAGCATGCTGCTGGAGGAGGTTACCTGACTCTAGCTTCACTGAAGTCCTCTGAGGCTTGGAGAATGGAGCAATGCCCACTTTTAAGAAGGCTGGGGGCTCCTTATGCCCTACAGCGGTGGCAGTCACAATTCCTAACTGCTGACTGGGCTTAATCTGCATTAAACCTCTGGAGTAGGTGTCTGCGTGACCGGGGGGTATTGGTGGATTACTGGTTTGGTAGCCAGGTGAAGGACTAGTTGTGGGCACCATGCTGTCCGTTCATCTGTGCAGCAGAGCTGGTGACGTCTGGTGGCAGTGCTGACACAGGTGCCAGCACAGTCCCAGCTCCACAGCTAGAGAGCTGCTTGCCTGCTGATCTGAACCGTTTCATGGACACTTGGTTTCCATTGCAATGGACGGGGCTTTTATTCTTGTCCTTAAACTGAAGGAGAGGATGCTGGCAGGAGGAGGTTCTTCATGGCTGTCTCATGCTTTTCAGAAAATGCTCTGAAGGTGAACTGGATGGTACCTGCCAGAACTGAATCTGTCAGAAAAAAAATCTTCCTTCACCCAAAGGTCTGTTTGTCATCAAAAGGGAACCTCTACAACGGCTGAACTCTGCAAGCAATGGGCTCGGAGAACAGTGCTTTAAAGAGCTATGCACTGGAAGAGCCGCCGTTCACACTGCCAACTGGACACACGATTTATCCAGCTGTGCTACAAGATGGCAGACTTGCTTCAGTCTTTGTGTACAAGCGAGAGAATGAAGATAAGGTTAATAAAGCTGCCAAGGTACTGTAGAGTGTGCCTGGGACAGACTTGTCAGAGCTGTCCCTCCTTTTCCTTGGAGGGGTGGGAATCAGTTAATGGGGGTCAAGCCCTTGGGGGGAGTAAGGGCAGGAGAAAAGGTCGAAGTGGACCCTGGCCGCAAACAGCTGCCGGGCAGGGAGGAAGAAGATGGTGGGCAGCTGGCAAAGTTCACCGTGCACTGAACAACGTGAGCGGTGGTGGGAAGCAACGTTCAGATAGCAATACCTGCATCCATTTGCAGAGTAGTGGCCACCTCCTGCAGAACTAAGTCAGAGAGTCTTTCTTAGGTGGCCCCTACCCAAAATACTGTGTTTGTTCTGTGTGAGGCTTTATCTCGATGTGTTACAAAGGGTGCTGCAATGAGTGAGCGAGTGTGCCGAGCACGTGGTGAGGAGCAGGGATGGGCTATCTAAATGTAAGCAGAAAAGAACAAGGCTAAGCTCTGCAGCCAGAAGAGTTGCCTTGGGTGAGATTTAACAGATGTCTTTGTTTCTGGAAGCACCTGAAAACCTTGCGCCACCCTTGCCTTCTGCGCTTCCTCTCTTGTACTGTGGAAGCAAATGGGATCCACCTGGTTACAGAACGTGTGAAGCCTTTGGAGGCGGTCCTGGAGTCACTCTCTTCTGCGGAAATCTGCGCAGGGATCTATGACGTATTGCTGGCACTCATCTTCCTCCATGACAGGGTAGGTACCACCAGCAGCAGTCGTCAGGCTTTGGTGGGAGCCAGATGAAACGTGACAGGAGAGCATTGTACCGGGGCTTGCTGGGATGACTCTCTCATTCCTGGTTCCTCACAATAAAACAGATCTACACCCCATAGCTCTTTTAGGCTGAAACCACTAAAAACATCAGCTGCTTTGTAGGAGGAAGGGTAGTGGAAAACGCTGCGGGTTTTGGAAGCAAGGGAGCAGATCTCAGTTCATGAATTGATACCTGCTCTCAGTGCTTCTTACTTCAGGGAATTGGGGTTGCTCGGCTTTGGCATTTATTTACAGCTGTTGCCATGTGTCAGAGATTGGTGTCATCCCTTCCGCTGTTCTGGCACAGTGTGTTAGTCCAGGACTGCAGTTGAATCCCAGCTCAGACTATAGCTTTTGGGCTTTGTGTTCATAGTTGGAGCTCTTCTCTGGAATTACAGTTGCATTGCAAGGGCTGTGACAATTAGAGCTCTGTCTGCCCCAAAACCCCAGCCCTTCAGCCTGATACTTGCTAGTCATCTGCAAAATCCCGAAGGACCTTCAGAATTATGTGCTTTTTGGCAGCCTTTCCTCAGCTCCTTGCAGCACCTAATTAGTGCTGATTAAGATTTTAGGTCTTCATCTATCCCCAAGTCTGTGATCTTGGTTTTTTTTTAATGTTTTAGGGAAACCTAACGCATAACAATGTCTGTTTATCATCTGTGTTTGTAAGTGAGGATGGGCACTGGAAACTGGGAGGAATGGAAACAGTCTGTAACTTCAATGAAGCCACCCCAGAGGTAAGAGCCAAGCAAAGCACACCCTCCGATGCCTGGGGGGCAGCTTCTGGCCTGCCAGAGCTGGCCATCTATGGATGTGAAGGCCCAAGTCCCTGCAGTTACTTGAATTTACTGTTAAGTGTGCTGGCTCACTTCCAGCTCTGACCTGAATCTTTGCTCTAAGAACACCGTAGCTATAAACTACAATGTCTATGCAAACAGAAATTAACTCCCCACTAGCCAAAAAGCAGCTGCTTTTCTAAAGGAGACTGCTGGCTGGAGGGTAGGCTAAGACTGGGGAGAATGAGAAATATTGGCTTCTCTGGGCTGATTTAAAAACAAACTGGGGGAAGAAAAAAGCTTTAGTGCGAAGCAGGAAGATCCAGGTTGAAATTAATCAGTAAGAAAAATACTCAAATGACTCCTTAGCTTTTGCTGCTGGCATCTTCATTGCTTGTTTACTGGCCTTAGCAGAAAAATTCCTGGTTTGATTCCTGCTGCATGCTATGCAGAGTCATTGCTGCAGCCTGGCGCTCTGTCATAAATGTATATTGCCTTTTCTCCCAGAGGATCCACAAATCCTTCACAATCATATTGGGTGTCCCTGGCATGTATCACCTTTCAGAAGGGATCAGGCAGACACACAACTGGTGTGCGTGGTGGTGCACAACAATGTAAAGAGCACGGCAGTAAAACCTGACTGCTAAAGCTCATAAAATCTTCTCCCTGTCCAGATGGATCAGGTGGGATGATAGGACCGAGGACTAAAGGGGCGAGTTGGCTGTGATGCCCTGAAGTTGCTTTCTGTCAGCTTGGTGCTTCACACCTGGTGCATTTGTGCTTCCCCTCTGGCAGGGGAGGCGCAGCCTGCCCCGGGTGCCAGCTGAAGGGGCAGGGGCAGACCTCCCGCCAGATGCTCAGCTCTGGCCCTCGGAGCCAGCCTGCTCCTGCCGCTTCTGAGAGAAGTGATCGAGGCAGCTCATGTCTCCCCTTTTCTCCTTCCAGTTCCTCTGTCATGTCAAGTCGGTACGAGACCAGTCGTGCATCCCTTGCGAGGAGCTGGTGAGTAACATTGCCTGCTGGATGATCTTGCTGGCAACAAATAAAAGTGCGATGTTTGAGAAATAGTTTTCATTCACATATTTTATTTCCTTATGCCTGAATGGGAGGAATTGGCTGTTGGATAAAGCCAGGGTTTACTTTCTTCCTTTTTTTCCGCCTTCCCTCCCATCCTTGGTTTGGGGATGGTGTCAGACACAGGGAAGTGAAATTCTGAATGAGGAGTGGTGGGACAGCAGGTTGTCGTAATATTTTTTCAAACACTTTGTGTTGCAACTTTAATGCTTCTAAATCACCAAAGCCTGGCAAAAATTAGAGTAGTTGCTGAGTTTGCCCAGGTCACTGTGGTCACATGATCATGTAACTCTCACGTGCAACAACCTATTTTCTTCACTTGTTAGTCACCCTCTATTTATAAGTTGCTTATCTTAAAGGAGCACTCGCTTTCTCTCTGATTACACCTGTTTCCGTAGAAATGCTGAAAGTTGTTGCCTTGCAGTTGCTGCGTGCATTCAGGGGGGAATTGTTTCATCGTGATGTGGTTGCTCCTGTGGGTTATAAATTCCCCAATGGAGGTTTTCTTGACATCATATTCTACTTGTAGAGTACTTAGTATGGCTTTGGTGCTGTAAGAAGAATTGGAGAGTGTATATGGCAGGGGGTGGGAATAGAGATTTGTGAAAATTACCAAGTATTTCATAACTCCTGCTTTGATGATATTTTTGGGTTTGGGGACTTTTTTCAGTCTGCAGATTTCAAAATTCTGCCCAACAGCTATGGGCACGCGAGGGATGCCTACGCATTTGGAACAATGGCTGAAAATCTCCTGACAGTCCTAAAAGATCAGGGTGAGGAATGACACGTGTTTGTTTTGCTATTGATCAGCTTCTCTTGCTTATTCCTTGCCCATGTCAACTGAGCCATTTGCCTTTTGTTGCAGCTGGCAGATGTGCTGTAGGTTGGGTGGCCACTGCTGTTCTTCATGTTTGCTAGGTTAAAATACAGGTTTCAGCTTCTCCTGTGTTCCCCACTTCCCGCATTTGAGCGTGGTCAGGTGTGGCTGGAGGTCACCAGCCCACATAATATGAGCACTCCCACAACTGCTCTGACACGGTCGAAGGTTCACTTGCTCCTGCCCCACTGGCCACTTCTTGAGGGTTATGGACACGGGTGCGTGGATGCTGCATACCACAGTGGAGCAGGGTCTGCTGCCTTCTAGCAGGGAGGGAGCAGGAAGCTTCTCAGGGAACAGTAGCACCCCTCGGTGCCCCAGTAGCCAAGAAGCCTAGGGAGAGAAATGGAAATGCTATTTTTCCTTCATTTAGGGACATTTATGAGCAATTTTGCTATCAAATAGAGCTTCTAAAAATAAGTTTTTGGGAGGGTGGAGGACTCCTCAACATAGCTTGTTCAGGGTTGAGAGAGAAATCTAACTGCAGGTGCTCTGGATTTCAGTTTCAGCAGATATTCTCTCCAGCTTTCAGCAAACCTTGCACTGTACGCTGCTGAATCCAGATCCAAAGTGTCGTCCGCCACTGTCCAGCTTATTGTGTCACGAGTTCTTCAGGTAGGGAAAGGAATATCCTGCCCCTCTTGGTATGTCTTGATACTGCAAACATGTTAATTTTGTGAAGGTGTGTTACTTATCAGATGGGAAGTGAAGACTTAATCCCTACCTCTTACAGGGATCTCTGGCAAAGAGGCTCCTTAAGCTGAAAGCATTTTCAGCCTTCCAAATGAGGTGCTGAACTAGCAGTGGCGACAGATGTGTGTCCCTCAGTCACATGCAGTCAGTTGGATCTCCCCAAGCTCATGGGAGGTGGTGGGAAACGCTCTAGCAAATAAAACGCTGAGCGATACTGCTGGAGCAAAGCAGGCTCCAAGGTAATCTGCACAGAGCTGCATCTGCTGGCACCTGAGTGCTTCTCTGGGTGGTGGCATTTGTGTAGGGTGGCACTTCATTCTGCTAACTGCCCCAGGAAGGTGGCCAGAGGTGGCCGATGCCACGTTGCCCAGGTCTCCCTGTGAATTGCTGACGTCAAACTGCAGCGCTGTGCAGGCGCAGCTGTCAGGTAACTGGTCACACCTCCATGCTGGCGTTCTTGGTGCACCAGCGTTTGACTTGTACCCCTCTGTCAAGTTTTCTCTGCTAAATGAAGGACGGGGATTTGCAGTCCCCGTTGTGGGTTGTTCAAGCATTGGTAAGGATCACACTCAACAGCCTACGTTTTTGTGCTTAGGAATGATTTTCTGGAAGTTGTGAATTTTCTGAAGACCTTAACACTAAAGTCTGAGGAGGAAAAAACTGAATTTTTCAAGTAAGTGAAGGAACTATAATCTGGAAGCTTCTTATTTCAGAAATACTTCTGCTGAATGGGATGTGGGGGCACCTGGGAAGGCTAGGGGCTGGAGAGGTTGTTCCTCAGGTGCCAGATTTTGATTGCTTCGGCCGAACGTTGTTTGCTCTGTAATATTTTGGGTACTCCAGCCAAAGTAACAATCACATCAGAGAGGAAACTCCTCACTCCCTCCTTTCCCAGTTGCTTGTTGTGAATGGTTTAGTGGTTGGGAGGAGCGGTACATGCTGGGCTCTGCATTGTTCTGATACTCACCAGACTCCGCAGTGAGGCTGCGCACAGCCGTACGGACAGCAGTGTTTTTAACCTGCTACAGAGCAATTGCTGTCACTGGAGAATCAGTCAGAAAACACTGTAGTGACACGCGTCACTTCAGGGGTGCTTTTCTGAATGCCATCAGCTTGTAGGCAGCTGAGTCAAACTCCTGCAGGGGCAAGTACAGAAGCTTTCCCAGGAGTACAGGGATATGAAAAGGAAATAATTTTTCCATTGTCCATGTTCTAATTGAGTTAATGCACTTCATGGAGCGTAATGCTGATGTTATTAGCAGTAGTTAAATTTTTCAGGTCCTCTTCCACCCACTTTAGCACTGTCCTGTCTCCCGCTGCACCACAGTCAGGCAGGGATCATTTGTAAAGCCTGTTTGTGTGCTGTAGAGGGGCAAGTGTGGCCGAACAGCTCATCCACTCAAGCTCTGGTGAACAGTTCCTCACTGGAGCTGCCCCGGGGTCCTGCTGCTTTACACACAGGCTGTCCACTTGCCCAGTTTCAAAATACTGTAAAACACAAGAGGACATCTTGTAATGTGCTAGCAAAAAAGAAACTTTCCCTCGCTTTGTTCTTAGAATTAGCTTTATTTTAGATGTGACTTTGCAAAAAAGTGAAACCCTAGCACCAGGCTCCTCTTGAGGCTGAAAATTTCTCCCATTTAGGCAGATCTTGTAAACTGCTAATGAGACAGCTCTCAATAAGGCATGTTGGGTGAATTAATCTTGTGGTGCCCGCCCTTTCTGGGTAAAGCTGTTGTCTATAATGGATGTCTCAGCTGCAGTTGTGCAGCATCTGCAGGAAATCCTATTGTCATGGTCCCCAAGTTTTCTCTAAGGGAAGCTTCCATGCAGTCATGGCATTGTCTGGGCCTGAAAAAGCGAGAAGCTGAATTTTGATTTCTTTTTCCATATAAAGGAGCCTGGCTGTTCTTACAGAGCTATCCTCCTGCCTGGTTTATACTTCTGTGGTCACTGTCAGTTGCAACACTGGTTTGATTTCACTAGTTTGAGACTAAGTAGAGCAAAGAGGAGCAGAAAGGGGATCTTAGCAGGAACATTCAGAATGGTTCCCACCATCTGTGTAACAGCAGTGTTTACTGGGGGAGGGAACAAATACCATGTTTAAAGATATGGCAGTGTCGCTCCTTTATCAGGCAGAGGGGCTTTCACTGCATGTGCACTATTGCTCCTACATCTCCAAACCTAGAGAAAAGCAGTAATTGTTACTGGTATTTTAAAAATTAAAATCTTATGAAGAGCAGCTGCACAGAGTAAAACTTTGTGACTTAAAGAAATAAACCCAACCCATGCTCTCTTGGCCACCTCTAAACGTATTAGATGGAAGTGGTTTCAAAATGCAAGGGAAGCTTCCCTTGCATAGTGGGTAGAGCAGCCAACAGAGTGTGGCATTTCATGGGAGGAACCAGCTGTGAGGCAGTTTGATGCCACAGCAATGGGCAGCTTCTCAGAGGGGGAAGCCTTCATGAGCCAGCTGCAGGCACAGCACTGCTTCTGGAGGTGCTCGTGACAGCCTGTGATCCAGGTGTGGGGTTTTATAGGATGTGTCTCTGGCTCCTGCTTTGTGTTATTGCTGCCTGAAAGCCTCAGGCAGGGGCAGAGCCTTGTCCTAGGTTAGTGTGCACGCAGAGTGACAGGCTGTGATGGGACTTTGTCTCTAGGCAATGAGTCAGGCACCAAAAAGGGGGAAAGCAATATTAAGGGAAACAGTTGTAAATGCATGGAAGGCTGCCTTGCTATTAATTGCTCTGTCTTGGAACACAGATTCCTGCTGGACAGGGTGGCCGGCTTGTCAGAGGAGCTGATAGCATCACGGCTGGTGCCTCTTCTACTCAATCAGCTTGTGTTTGCAGAACCTGTAGCTGTCAAGAGTTTTCTTCCTCATCTGCTGGGTCCAAAGAAAGGTGACCTTTAAGTACTTTCTCACTTCAGAATTATTACTGACAAGTTTGGAATGAATTCAGAGCAGTTGTTCCATTGAATCAAGGGAATAGCGGTGTTTGTTTAACCAGAGCGAATACTGTATCATACAGAATTGGAAAGGACAGTTATGTGTGGTTCCCCATTTGCAGTACTTCCCACTGCTCTGCTGATGCTGGGAAGAGAATTAGGAATTGCCTGGGGCCTTTCCCAGGTTTACATGTTATTCCACCGGCCCACTTCCGGCTTTCTCAGTGGCTCACTGCAGATCCCTCTTCTCACCTTTCCCCTACCCTCCCTGCCCTTTTTTCTTCTGCCGCTGCACTCGCTCTCCTGTAAGGGTGCTCAGTCTCTTCTCCTTTCCTCTGCAAGAGGTGTGCAGCATGTCTTGCTGGATCCCCAGCTACCTCTGTCCCCGCTGTTTGCCTTCCCTCTCTTACAAGTTTTTCCTAAATAGCTACTGGTGTTTCAGCCAAGCAATAGCTGTCTTGTGAGTGTTTGACCTTCCGTGTTCAGAGCCATTGCTGTTGACCAACGGACACTGGCACTGCTGCCTCTCCTCTCTCCCGTCTCTGACATCCCAAGCAAGCTGTGTTGGCAGCTGATGACGAATCAGACCTGGCAGTGGGGTGTCACTGTCATCATCGGCTATGATGGTTTCTCAGGGAGTAGCTTTTGGGTGGGCTGTCTCTCGTTGCTGAAGCAGCCTTTTCCCATCTTCACCTCCCTTCCTTAGAGCAAACTGGAGAAAGCCAGACCAGCTGCCTCCTGTCACCAGCCTTGTTCCAGACACACGTCATCCCCGTGCTGCTGAAGCTATTTGAGGTTCACGAGGAGCACGTTCGAATGGTGTTGCTGTCTCACATTCATGCCTACGCAGAGCTGTTCTCTCGGGAGGAGTTGAAAAACATCATATTGCCGCAGGTTAAGGAGAGCAAAACAACATGCGCTATACCCTAGAATATGGGATTTCTACTGCTCGGGTTGGTTCTTAGCTTAAAGTTAGGGTCTCATAGTGCTGGCTGCAAAGAGACAGTTTACAACCTCCTTTCTACGCAAGCCCTAACCCTTACACCCCCACCCTGATCTAGAGTGCTGGTTTTGTTAAACCTGATGCCCTCTGTCACACACGCTGCTTGTGCTGATACCTGTTGGCCCTGACTGACAGCCTCACAAGAAGAGACTGTTTCACACCAGAGCTGTCAAGAGCAGAGCTATGACCGGTCTAAGCCCAGGGTGCCATGGCGTTAGGGTCCAGCGCTCACCAGGATCACCCACCCTTGTAACACAAAGTGGAAGGCTGATTGCATGCTACAGAGTAACATCCAGTATCTGCTGAGAGCTGTGGGAGATTGTAGAAATTAAATGAGCTGCAAATATAACATTTAAAGGAGAGAAAGTGAAAAAGCAGAGTTTTCTGTTCTCGGTAATGTTATCGTGTTCTTGGTGTAGGTATTGCTGGGCCTTCGAGATACCAGTGACTCTATTGTTGCAATAACACTGCACAGCTTGGCAGTTCTCGTCTCCCTGCTTGGACCCGAAGTAGTTGTAGGTGGAGAAAGAACGAAGATTTTCAAAAGCTCCGCACCAAGTTTCATGAAAACTGCTGATCTCTCCCCAGAAGGTAAAAGATACGGTCAGAGTGCTCTCAGGGTTCTTGCCTGTTCTGTCCAAGCAACATGGGCAGAATTTCTTGGATGATTAATCTGTTGCTGTTGACAGGTTAACTGGAAAAAAAGCTAATTTGCAGCTAAACTTCAATTCTAAAGCAGGTGCTGTTTGCAGACACAGAATTGATTTCAGAAGAAGAGTTATATAAAAGTATTTTAAATATAGGAAATATATAGAAAAAAATTAAATCTTTAAGATTATCTAAGTAAAGGAGATTAAGTGTGTGTATTTGTCTTTGGTGGAAGACTTGTACTGCCCTTCTAAAGGACTTATGCACTTATCCAGATAGTTGTTTAATATTGCCTCTGTCCTTCACGTTTTTAAAAACAGTAAGTCTCATCCTCTTCCCCTAATTTCTATTAATAGATTGGAAAAGGAATACGAACTTCCATTTTTTCTCAGCTATCTGGCGGCTTTTCAGCTAATCCAAATGAAGACAATAGTCCCTGCACCTGCTAGTAACTTGGAATTGTACTGAGGGAAAGCTTTTCTGGATATTCAAACTAAGAATGCTTATAACTGGAGGGAGGAATCAGCATTTGTTCTACTTTAGACATAGAGATACCAAATGAAATGCAATAGAGAGATCAATTTAAGTATAAATGTTTTCTTCCTGACTTGTGTGTACTGACAGCTACCACCCTTTATTAAAATCTGTGGATGGCTCATTGCATTATTTTGTTTTACATTATTTTAGTAGATTATAGTAAATAAACTCCTTTGGATTGCATGCTAAAAACAGGCTTATTTTTCAGAATACATTCAAAATTAGACCTGATTTAACTACTGACAAACAACAAACAACACTGTTGTCCTCAACAGTGAGTGATGACCTGCAAAAACCAGTACTAGAGGCAGAACATGTGAGGCTTAATAAGCTGTTTGCTTTAAGTCCCTGAAAGGGTGTACCTTTTAACAAGGGCATTTCTAGGGAGGGTGGGTTCTGTATGCTAATTGCAGTCCTTCCCAGTGCCACAGGCTGTGCCTCTCTGGCTGTGCTGGTAAGCCTGGGCTAGGCTGGCACAGCTGGCTGGGAGCACGGGTGAGCTGTGTGGAAGCAGCTACAGCACTGGCCCCAAGCCATGATGTTCTGGGATGGCAGCAACAGGGCCTCGCACAGCTGAGGCCAGAGCTGGGGATTCACCACCGCTGCTGGGGGTATACTGCAGCTCCCAAAATTGAGCTGGAACTAGGTGCTTGCCAAGCTACTGTCACTGGCCCAGGGAAACAAACCTGCCTTGTGCAGCTTCAAAGCATGGCCTGTACTGCCTGCCACCCCATGTCACCTCAGGTGTGATACAAGGGAGACTGTCATGCAGCCTTCAGGGGAGAGCCTCTTGTCGCTGTGAGCTGCTTTGCTCGTACCGAGGCATAAAGGAGGCTTGTGTAGTCACGTGGGTTTGGTTATGCTTTGAATTGTTGTGACTATCAGTGTTGTGCTTTTTCATTGAGAGGCAGATAACAGAGGATTGGTGATGCTGTGCAGCACAGAACCTGGCATTTTGGATCCAGCCAGGTGGCAGACAGCATTATTTTTTTTTAAGCACCTGTTCTGATCGTAATCAGTTTGTTCATTGTGTCTTTCTCAAAAGAACATAGAAAAAAACTGACCATTTACAGTTGCCCAAACTGTATCGGCAAGAGCTGCAGATGGCAGGAACAGAGGAGCACTGTGTAACGGACAGCTGAAGATGTGCAGCTGTTGCGTTGCTGCCCCAGCCTTCATTCAGTATCACTTGTCAGTGTTGTAAATAAGAACGTTCCAATGCTGTGGGCAGGTTCAACTAAGACTGACAACATACCTTGTGGACCTGGTGTCCTTTCTTTTCTTTTATCCCTGCAGACTCCCCCAGTCATGCTGTAAGCAGTCAGAGAAATCAAACCTCTCGGCCTTTGAAGAACAATTCTAGTGTGTTTCCCATCGCTGGAAATGTACCTGTCAAGAACCTTTCTGTGCGACAAGACAATCCACTGGCTTTAAAGACAGGTAAAACTTTGCCCTAGCTCTTCCTTTTTAGCAATCAAGTGTCCTACAACGGCAATGTTGCTGGAAAAGATATTAATTTTTCCCATGTGCTGGTCTGAAAGAGATTGAGTGAACCAAGGAAGGTAACAGTGAAGGAATGAGAGTACGACCCTTGACTTCCTACGCAGTAGTTATTTGGGAATCTGATATGCAGAGACTCCTGCCCAGCCAGCCTTGAATTTCTGTTTCCCTGCACAGGTTGTCTGCTGTGCTTTTTCACCCCTCCCACTGCTTGGCAGATACACTAGACTTAGGTCAGCTCATTCTCTGACCTCAGAAGCTGACTCAGTTTACCTTCAAGGCCTTTTTTCAGTCATGTATTGCTTATCAGCAGTCAGCTTTTATTGCCCCAGGGCTTTGAAATGAATACCCCCTCCTTTGCAAGCAAGAAGGTGTCTGTGCTTTCTAATATGAGAAGAGCTTAGCACTGAAGCAGCTTTCCACTCAGCATTACTGCCTTATTTCAGTGCCAGTTGCTGCCTGTGATGTCAAGGAGTTTTAGGCACAACTCTGTTCTCTTGAAATGCGCACATGACGCCTTTGTCTTCCACAGGTGAGCAAGACACTCAGTCCCCACCAAACGGAATTCCTGGAAGCATTAATATGCCAGGGAACAGCAGGAGCTCTCTGACTACCTCTGAAAAGCCAGCAGAGGAGTGGCCAGACTGGAGTGAGCCAGAGGAGACAGACACTGAGAAAACTGTGAACATTCAAATTCAGCCCCGAGTGCCACAGGACAGCATGGGACCTTACTTTGCTGAGCATGATGTAGATGAGAAGCCTTGGGATGACTTTGAGCCCAGCAGCCCTAGTCCTGAACTGCCCTCAGGAAACTGCCTCACTGTGACACAAGCTGATGCAGTTGAAATGCCAAGGCCTCTGCCAGGTGCCCATCAACTGAGCAAAGAATTCAAAAGCCTCAGATCGAGCCCCCCCACAAAGTCCTGTCATGGGAACAGCTGGAGCAAGGACAAGTGGGACCATCAGGAACAACTGGGAGAAACTGTGCTGCCAAAAATGATGTTTCAGGAAAGGTTGAAGTCTTCATCAGAGTCTGGCCTAGGAGACGAATTCACGATAAAAGTGAAGAGGAAACCTGTGCAAGACCCTGAGCTGGACTGGTTTGCTGACATGATCCCAGACATTAAACCTTCTTCTGCTATCTTGATTTTACCTGAAGCGAGGACAGATGCAGTTGTTCCCAGTCATGCTGGTGTAGTGTCCAGCAGAGATGGTGCCTCCCAGAATGTGCTGTTTTCATCCAAATTTGCAGCAGCTGATGTTGTTGAGGTAAGAGGCTAGAGGCAGTGGGGTTTAAATGATTGCACACTTGAGAGGACCCTAACACATATACATAGCACAACACACTGTTGTAGCACCAGCTGGCTCCTTAATCAGGTGGTGGATAACATGAGGAAGCATCAACAGCATATGACTGCACAGTGCAGTCTTTACCTCTGAATCCAAGATGCTGAACTCTGAATGATGCATCTTATCGGTGGGCTGTCACTGCAGCAGCAGGGCAGCTCTGGTAAGAAACAGGGAATGGACCTAGCTTGTATGCTACTAAAGGCACTAAGGAGTTCTAACTCCTTTTAATTTGTGCTGCTGTCTCCTGGATACAAAGACCCCAGACTACCTTAGGGAGGGTCTTGATTTGTTGGAGGTGAAACAAGGCTGGATCAAACCTGCTGAACAGGCACAGCCCCAAGCACAAAGATAGGGGCTTTCAAGCACAGAGGGTGTTCAGGACTCAATGTTGCTCCTGGCTCTCCTAGGAAAACCTAACAGCATTGTAAATAAAGGGCCAGGAAACCAGAACCTCTGAATTAGAGCACAACTTTTTAGGTGCTTTGTTTTCATGAAAGAATGGCTGAGATGTTTCTCCATTTCGGAGAACCAGGGAGTTAGTTATAAAACTGTCAAAGCAAGCAGGTAAATCCCCTGAGCCCCATCACAGAGACTCCAGAGACTGCTCCTGTTTCCTAGGAGGGGATGTAGCACTCCCACCTGAACTCATAACTGCTAGGGAAGAGGTGTTGATTTGAAGTTGTTTCATTAATTCAGCCTCAGGAGAGCTACCACAGGGGTAGCAGGCAGCATGGGGAGAAGAGCCTTGGATGTAAACTGAAGTTGCTTACAACATTTGAAAATGGCACACTTCATTTTTGAGAAGCACTGTCTTGGTGTCAACCCCATTTTGGGAGGGCATCACTCACTGTAGTGCAGTAGTAGAAGAGCTGTGTCAGTGGACAGGCAAGATCAAACTCAGTGTTAGAAAACAGCAGGACAACAGCTGTTTCCTAAGGCAAAAGACATAATCTAGTTTATAGCATGCTGTTCTTGAGGGGAAGTGGTATTGCTACAAACAGTTCTTGCTTTAATTTTAAGGAAAAAAATACAAGAATCTCCCTGTTACTTTGCTCTTTGTCTTTAAGGTGTTTGCTTTTGTAGTTAAAAGTTCATTAAGATAGAAAGCTGCAACTACTGGCACTTCACGTTTGGTCTTAAGAGGGGCATTTGACATTCTGGATGAATGTCTTGCTCTGCCATGGCAAGCCACAAAGGCTACTGCAGCTGTGCCAAGTACAGAAGTACAGCACACACACCTTAACATTGATAATTTTACATGATTCTAGGCTGAACCTGCAGGCTGGGGTGAAGAAGAGGAGTTGAACTGGGAAGATGATACTAACTGGTAATGGGACTGAAAGAGACAAAGGCAATTTATGGTGTGTTGGATTCTGTAAGAGAAGTTGCTGCTTCCCCAATACAGTGGATAAGTACCTCAGCACTGCTTTTGCCCAAAGGCAGGCACTTGCTGCAGCAGCCAGCAAGATCCTATGGGGCCTGATCTCTTGCAAAGGATACTCCTTTCCAGTCTGTGCCAAAAACTGCAGGGGTGAGGCCTGCATGCTCAAGCAATATGCCCAGCTGTGGTGCATGCTGCTGCTACCAGAAAGAGGAACAGCCTGATGGGTGTGTTGGTGCTGACATGCCACTGGAGGCCAAGAGGGGTGTAAGCAATTGTTCTAGAACTCATCCCTGCTCTGAAAAACTGATGAAAATAAATGAAAGTCACACTGAGTTCCTTGGTTAATGTGCCTTTTTTTCCCTTTTTTTTTTTTTTGAAAACAACTCTGTAGAAAGGGCTTCTTCAGCTAAGAAGTTAAAAGACAGATGACTTGAAGATGAATGTAGTTTATTCAACTTATTTATTTCTGTTTATATAGTTCTGTCAGTAGATGGCACGAAAGGTGCTACAAACTGTGCAGTGAAGGACCACTGAACACAAACTGCTTAAGCACCACATTGTTTCTGCTGTTAACTGCCAATAAAAGATTATTTTTAAAAGATGACCCTAGTGTGGAGTGGAACTAGTAGCAGAGGTATGTTCAGAGAACAGTACAGATCCTCAAACTGCTACCCCTGAGTGTATTTTTAAAATTAAGATAAAAACACCTACTGCCTGGTCACCTGTACATGACAAGAACAAAGGTAACTTACTTTTACAATAGATTCAAACATCTTAGTATTCAAAATACAATCTCATGAAAAGTTCATCATCCAACAGTAGCTTAGGAGAACAAGCTATACACTGGCACTATACAAAAATGACAGCTCAGATACACAACAGCATCCATTAAAATACATCAGTCCTTCAGGCAGTTATGAAAGACAGGCCAACGTCTCCTACCTCAGATCATTGTGGCACATTAACTGAGACCCAGCAGCACCAGAGAGCATCACCCTATGTCAGTTTTCTTTCTTCTCCAGCAATCATAGTACTAAGGCATCCCTTCCCTCAGAAGAGGGAGCGAGCTGTTTCATTGTCTCTCAAACCTGCTGAGCACCTTACCGTACACTGTCTCTGAGGATGGCTATAGCTGTATGTAGAGCCTCCAGTTTCACTGCAAGCCAAGCAGGGGGTGACCCTTTCCCAAGCAGCAGCTTCACAGCCTCCACTGCCTCCTCCATCGTGCCTACTGCTGCCTTGTACTGCTCCTCAGAGGGTGGGTGACATGCTCTTTTTGCCAGAGGCTGCAGATTTAAGCAAACATGAGACATCATTTATAATGCTCTGTGTGAGTGATCAGTTTTCATCCAAATGCAAGAAAACTCTGATGGAGGGGAGCTGTAAGAGACTCCCCTACCTTGTGCAAGTTCTTGCCAGCTGGCTGGCAGTGCAGAGCATTCAGGTATAACATTACAGGCCAGGAGTGCATGTGACCTTTTTGCTTAGAATATGGAGGGCAGCAAGAACATCTTGAGCCTCTTTAGATACTTCCCAGAACTGACAGAAATTGACAACAGACCCCAGGTAAAGAAGTGCACATACCTCTCCTGTTGACTCCAGTTCTCTTGTTGTTTTCATAAACTGTGCACTGCAAGTAATCCTTTCTTGTTTCATGCGTTCTGTTCGTGCTTCTGTTGTCTCTTCTACTTGCCTCGTCTAGGGAGAAAGCCACAGGAGAGGTAATAAAACCAAGGCACACTATGAGCCTTTCCAAGTTCGATTTGTATGGCAGTACATGGGGGAAGGAGGGAGAGATCTTAACGTGCAGTTCCAATTGAGTCTATTTTCTCACACACTCTTCTGAGCAGGAGATTGAAGTTATCTACAACTGTGGTGTAGCACCACTGGCAGCTATCAGTTGTGTTGCTAATTATCTGTTTGTCAGAAACTGCTCATCCAGAGAGCCCTGCCTTAGGTTACAGCATGATAACCACCCCCTCTTGCCCACTGTGTTCTGAATGAATAGCCATCTGCTCTTAAGAAATTTCTTTCTGACATGGGAAAGGACTAAGATGTTTCATATATGTTCAATTAACTTTCAGAAACTGATCCAAGAACCACAGGAAAAGGAAATCACACGAATGGAATGATGAAATGCTTGTCTTTTCAATAGATAACCTTTCTGCTTACAACAAAACTGTGCAGTTTAATAATTTTTTTGTTCAAGGAGGGAAAGGCAAAGTATTTAAGTCTAAGTCGGGAGGTACTGGAAGAGCAGAGTGCATAGGAATAGCAGTTGTTAATTCTGCTGATTAAAGCAAGTAGAAAAGTTCAACCAGATCTCAGTTAACGGAACAATTTATTTCAAACGTACTTATTTAATTGCCATGTGGATGATGCAAGTATAGACACAGGCAGCATACAGCTTATTATGGAAACGTACAACATCAGCTAAGAAAGCAGTAAAATGATTCAACAACATACCTTAGCCAGAAAGCTAACAACTTTGTTCTTAGTTTCTTCAGAATTAAGGCACTGAGGAACAACATCTTCATGGCTTGTTTCCTGTCAAAAATGTTGACTAATAGTTGCTTAGTACAGTCATATTAGCAAAGGAATAGACAGAGAAAAATGTTTCTGTGACAATCCCTTCCTTGTTGCAACCTATGCTTAATTTTCCTTCACTTCCAGCTCCTGAAATCACTTAAAATTGCATTAGCCCTTGTTACTATTGATGCACAATAGCATCTGTAATACTAAGATCCAAATAGATCAGTGAAAAGCAGCAAACATTTAAGATGGAAGAATTTCTGTACAATAAAATTTAATACAGCCAAATACTTGCATCCAGAGTTCTGCCATGCTTACCTCTGCAAAATGTGTGAATGCCTCCAATGCATGCTGATGAATCAGCCAGGTCTGGTCAGCCAGCAGAAAAGCAAACACACACGATAACTGGGGTACAACTTGCCTCTGAAAGAGCAAACAACACATCTATCAGTTCCAAGGAGTTAGTTGTGCATTGTGATTCGTTATTAAAGAATCGCTCTAAGGTCAAGGGCCAGGTTTGTGAAGTGCAAAAGCGCTACTGCCCTGCCCGACACAAAAACACTGCAAGGGAGGTGACATGTTCTGTTCTTTCTTTGTGGAAGTTCAAATATCCGTCCTTTCTAACTGTTGGGAAGCAGCAAGCAAATGAATAAACCAAGCATCTCACATGCACTCAGCAAGCCTTGATGAAAAAGAAAACTGCCACAGACCATTAATAAGTCTCCAGGATGACTACATCATGGCGCTCCTGGATGTATTCTATTAACTTGATTCTTTAACTTTTCATTTAAATAAATAGCATATTTTTTCATCAAAAGACTGAAGATTATCTGAATAAGGCCACAGTTACACTTACCTGTGCTTCTTGTGGTATAAACACCTTTCCCATAGAAGAGAGAAAATCCACCATCGCTAGACGAACATGATCGGGGGGACCCAGCTGGAAAAGGGAAGACTGCAGCGCGAACACCTGCAGAAAACAAATCCCAGCGAAGCACCATCAAACAGATTGCAGGTGAAAACTGTTGTGACTGATCTTTAAATCTGAGGACATTGATTTTGGAAAACTGGACTGAAACCTACAGTAGGTGTGCTACACCTTGAATGAAACTGGCTAGGATAAAGCAGCTGCAGCATACGTTTTAGAAAGAGATAAGCATGCTCTATAGCATAACCATACATCTCAGTTATCTTACAGAGTAATGGGATTCTCAAAAGCCATGTTAACCAAAGTGCCATATATTCAGTTTAAAGACCAAGAATGTAATCAAGGAAGAAATAAAATTAGGAACCTCCACATGTTAAGAGAAGGTCAGACCATGAAATAACTAACTTGAGATTTCAGTAAATCACAGAGAACTTGGTTTTAATGAAGTAAATTATTCATAAGAAGGTGGTGGTGTTTTTGTTTGTTTGTTTTATTTTGTTTTTTACCTGAGTAATCAGTTGAGAGTCTAATGCTTGGATGAAAAATTCTAAAAGGTGAAGTAATAAACACAGTGTTTGCTGGAGACATGGCTCATCTGAGACCTTCAACAGAACACAAGATATTAGTAACATTGCATTTTAGCTTGTGGAATAACTACTTAAGAAAGAATTTAAAGTTACAGTAGTTCTCCAGAATTCTTCACCTAACTTCACATGCGTAAAACACCACAGCGTAAGCAGCAGCAGAAAATATTAAAACAGTAATACCAATATTTCTAGGTAGTCATATTTTACAAGACCCTTTTCTTTGATTTTTTTTTTTTTTTAATTAAGAGTATGTCTTACCCTCCATTTCCTTCCTCCACTCACTAGTATGAGCAGCTGAAGATTATCTGCAGTATTTCTTTTCACTTATTAGTTGCCAAATACCTTCACAGAATGGCTGACATTGGAAGAGACCTCTGAAGGGGCACATTGTTGCCTCTTTTTCACCCTCACTCTCAAGCTTGCTTTTGGTTTTTTCCCCCAGAGCATGATCCATGACAATCCTTTTTTCTTTACTGCAGTTGCAGAGAGGGACAGGTATTCAGTCGCAAGGGAACTGCCTTACCCCCTTGCTCTCAAATACAGGAGGAAGGTTACCAGCTCTGTAGGTTTTCATGTGCTAAGCTATCTACTAATTAAATCACCATGAGTTTCACTCACATTCCAATGAGCATTTAAAATAGGCCAAATGTGTAACTGGTACAAATCAGAATGAGGTATTTCAGACTTCTCATTAAGCAAGTCTGAATCTGACACTGAGTAACAGACAGAGCAGCAAGGAGCCATATGTGTATGGAAAATTCAGGAAAACTCAGGAAAATTCAAGCTCTGCTTCCCAGAGCATGCGCCTGCCTAATACATAAATCAGGTGACAGTGGGTGGGCAGCACAGTTCCACCGTGCTCTAGAGAGATGGTCAAATCCAAGTAAAACATACTAGTAACAAAGACATGATGAAACAGCACCAGCCTCTCAAAGACATCATGCTTTCACCATTGGAGCAGCAAATTCTTTTACCTGCTTAGCCTGGAGGAAAGTCCAGAACTGACCAAGCACTCCCAGGATAGATGCCTGAAGTTCCGCCTCCAGAGTGTCACCAGCAAAATTGCAGGCAGCCAGCAGGACAGAAAGGGCAGTATTCTAGTAGGAAAAAAATGTGTAAGACAGACCAAAATAACCTACACATAAAACAAACCAAAACCCCAGGCTCATATTAAACATCTAAAGTGATACAACATGGCCAGAAGCCCAATGTGCTGTGTCAGCAGTACAGTACAGCTAATCCACCAGGCCACCTGCCAATAACACTTCCAAAGTGAGGAAACCATCCATTACTTCTGTGAGTTTCACATGGCGCTGCAGTCATTAGCTGCATTGGCAGGCAAAAGCTGGCAGCAGATGCTTCACGTGGAAGCCTCTGGTTTCTCACACTCCTTTGCCAGGAGACCAGTAAGCATCTTTCAGATTTGATGCTGCACAAAAACAGCCAGGACTTCAAAACTTAAAAATAATTGTATGACATAGTATAAATCAGAAATTCTGAAGAAAAATACATCTGCTCACCCAGAGAGCAAACAAATAGAATAACTAATAAACCACATGGCCTCCCCTATCATCACTCAGAGCAGAGTGTCCTAAGGTGCTATGTACTACAAGAAAGTATTGAAATAAGAATTCTTGGTCATGCATTTGCCAGTTAGGCATGGAAAAAAGCTGTGTGACACACCGAAGAACAGAACTGAGGTGACAGCAACAGAATCCTTTTAGTTTGGAAATCCAGAGTTCACACACATTTTTATGAAGAGAACTAAGGACGCTTTACCACAGGTCGGAGCTCTCCCAAAGCATGCCTGCTGTTCAGCCACCACCTGCACCGGGCAAGCCCTGCCACACAGAGCTGACACGCCACTTGTTTCCTAAGATCAGGATTCAGGGCCTTGAGGGATATGTGCTGCCACACAGCTAAGTTCTCCTCCTCTTCTGGAAGAAACTTATGAGTAAATTCTACCTGCAAACAAATTTAACAGGAACTAAACAGACCAGAAGAAAATTTGATAACCTGTCAGAAAGCTGAGAAAACAAAATGCACTACTAGTTTGCTTTAGAAATATGACATGAAAAAAATGGTGTAAAACCTTTCGTTTAAATATAATCCAACTTTTTTATATAAAACCTTATAAAACTGCCACCTCCCTTGTGGCACCAGACAAGGGCATCAGAATGATTAAGCAGCTTCAGCTGCTTGAAGCAACAGCCCTAGCAAGCAGAAGAAAGAGCTTTAGCCTCTCCAAGGTATACAGAGAAGCACTGACAGGAAAGGATACTATTCTTATATCTGATGACATGAGAACACTTATGAACACCAGTTGCAGATGCAATAACAGGACATACAGTTTCAGCAAACCTGGAAGACGTGCCACTTTTCGTACTTAGTCAAAAACAGGACTCCATTGCCACCCAGTAAGGCCACATTGTTACCCAGTAAGGTATACGTGCCTTTGTTGTTTTTATTAAAGAGCTCATCTGTACAAATTAGGATCCGCTACGACAAAATAATATCAAGGACAGCAAGTGGGCACTTAGCATCCTGCCATTTCTGAGGAACCAGAAGAGCGTATTTTAACACAGGCTCTTTACTTAAATCTCTTATATTTAAGAAGGTGCTGGTGCTATACTTGCCTGATGATCTGGAGCCATCAAGAACAGCATACGCCTCAGCAGAACACCCAAGGCAGACACCTGGTAGCAGTCACTGGGCCAAGACTTTATCTGAATTGGGAAACAGGGAACAATCAAAATAAGGAAGAAAAATCACCACTTGGCAAATGAATTCTGTACAGAATGTCCTGAGAGTTATGTGGGATCACAGCAGTAACACTAAATAAAACAATGCAGGACATGTTGGAAATACTAGGCATATTGCTTTATATTTTCAAAGTACTGCCTTTGCTAATTATTAACACAATTGAGGAATTAAAACAATCTCAATTTTAGATTTGGAAGAAAGATGAAACTCCTGGCTTCGGACATTTAGAAAGTTTGCCAGTAGAACTAGGATTAAAACTGGCACCGAACTGCAAACATCTCTGTGCTTCTTACCAAGTGGGCAATCACAATGACATGGTGAGCACACAGTTCAGCTGTTCCGTACCTGGAATATGAGAGAGAGAGAGAGGCTTGAGAGTCTGTACTTCCTACATTTTACAGGCTAAATATAATAAATCTTGTCTGAGAGACGGCCATTTCCTCTAACATATTTAAACTTGATATACACAGACACAATTTACTTGAGAGAACCATTCCAAAAACCAATTATTGAATAATAGGAAAGATATGTTCCCCATACTTGCATGAATGTAAAAACAACTAAGCCATTTCCGCTCCTAATTTTCAAAATATGCTTTGTATCTGAAAATCTAATTCCGGGACAGTTTTTTCTTAAAAAAAAATCTCTCTCAAGAAATTAAGTACAACAACAGAACCAGGATTTCCTGGATCTGTGGAAATCCTGCTTGACCTGGAATAAGAACATCTTACCGGGCAAGGAAGCACCACGAGTCCATTGCTAGCAGAGACGTGATCATGCTGGAACCGAGCACAGCATCCAGCAGAGCATACTCCTGAGGAGAAGACAAATATGTCAATTCAACACAGAAACAGACTGCAGGCCTACTATTATTTTTTCTCCACTAATTAGCATAAAACCTAATAAGATTTTCAGCTTATTGAATTTAAATCGTTTTAAGAACTCGTTTTCATACTCTATGTTCAGCTACACCATCAAGCAAGCAGCTACACCTTTAGTTTTGCATACTTTGTACCTGTACGTTCACTTCAACAGGCCGAGGATCCTTCGCTTTTCAGAATATTTCCTCACATGCATCCCTTCTTTGCAAAGCAACTTTTATGATTTAAAAAAAAAAAAACAAACCCAACATATTGCCAATTTTCTTCCCAGCTTTATTGGTATCAAATAAAGTCTTTTCCTCTTTTAGGAACACCAATTTTATCTGAAAGAGGTATGTAGCATTCAGGAAAAAACCCTAAATGAAGGCTACAATTTTTGTGACTACTCTTAGCTTTATAAAGCTTTACATTGATCTAGAGGTTCTTTTGCCTATGTGGAGGAAAAACTGAAAAACTTTTTAAACATTATATAACATTAATCAAAGCCCAGAATACTACTGTGAAGTAGAAAAATTTGCTCCTTGCATTTTATGGTATGTTCTTAGCTGGAATCACAATATAATCTCTAAACATTAAATGCTACTTTATTACTTCACGGTATAGACTAACAAAATCAGGTAAATTTAATACAAGTTGAATACTGCATAAAAGGCAGTTCCAAACCTTTAGAACAACTTGACCTCCCCCCCTCCCAAAGTGAGAGGAAGTTTCCAACACCACTGAGGTTCTCGAGAACTTGTATGAAGCTTTGTTTTCCCCTTTCCCACAACTGGCATCTGCTGTACACCAAACTCCAGTCATGTAACTATCACGGCTGCCTTCTACAGAACCATTCATACCTAAGCATCCCTTTAGAGCTAGATTGTTAGAAAGAACTCATTCTTTTTTAAATAGTACCTATGCGTCACAACAGCTGAAGAGATAAACAAAAAACAATCTTACCAGCTGAGGAAAGTGAGATGGGAGTGTGGAAGCAATGAAGGAGCACAGGTGGACACAGACATAGTGATACAGGGTGATGGGAACTGCTGGCTGTCCTGTACTGATCACCTCTGGCAAAAAAACAGGGAGAGAAAGCTCTCCAGAACATTGCTGGAAACTGAAGAAGAGAGCTGAAAACAAAGACAGGCTGCAAGGATTTAAAAAAAAAAAAAAAGGAAGAAAAACAGTTGGGTTACAGGTATGCAAATCCGAAATCCTGCAAACAACATCTGTACTACAGAATGTGTCTCTGACCGGAAATGGTGGCAACAACTTCAGTGCTTTTACGCCAGATTTACGCTCCTGACTACCTTCCTCTTTTACAAATTCAGGTGATTATTAGAGGGTTCAGGCATAAAAATGCAAGATTTTAACTTAGTGAAAGATCAACAAATTATACACACATCTTTTTATCCTGGAAGCAGTATAAATACCATTCCTTTCCTAGGAAAACAAAGACATCTCTGGCTCTGTATCCTTCACTCCTGAACATCAGATCCTGTTTTTCTCCACACAAGGATGTACATCTATAGAGTCTGACAAATTTTGCTATTTGGTTGTGAGGGAAAACCCAACAACAGAGCCCCTGTTTGCCCATACAGGCCAATTGTTGTGGTGAAGAGTCAGAGTGAAAACCTTTTTAGTACCTTTTTCCTGTGTTCCAGAGAGTTTGCACTTCTTCAGGCTGAGAGGACAGCTTGTCCATTATGGTAATCAAGATGAGACACTGGGGCAGCTGCTGCTCAGGAGGGAGACCTGTGGAAGTTAGGGGTTTTTTGGGTGTGGGTTTTTTGTTTGTTTGTTTTAAATATGATGTTAGTTGCCCTGGTAAATATACTGTGTATGCAACCTGGCTTTTAAGCAAGTCACAAATAATGAACGACTGATGAAATATAAAAGATCCTAGTAAAACAATTGGAAAAAAAAAAATCACTTATAGACAGAGCTGGGGTGGGAGGGAGGGAAAAGTTTCATCATGAACATTATGTTTGAAGTGGAAAAAAATGCAATATCCTATTTCAGGTAAAAGCTAAATAAAAAGTCCCCGTTCTGAACTGTCACTGCAACATGATGCAAAGGAGTTACTATCTGGGTGCCTCACACTTCCAGTCTCCTTGAAAGCAGTGGATGCCCCAAACACTGAAAACAGAAAGTTTTCTTCTAAGTATGTAAGGATCATCACAAGGCCAGACTGCACATGTGGGAGAGGTGTCAGCCTACAGAGAGAAAAGGAGCACTGATGCTCACACCATATCTGCCATGAGGTAGCACAGCTATTGGGATTATGACATGCTGGTCAGGGCAGAAATGACAGAAAGCTAACCATTTTCAGTTTCAAGGCATTCTACTTTCCACAGAGAATAAGTAATTTAGAAAAATAGCTGTCTCTCTCCACCAACAGAACAGCAGAAAAATTTCAGCCTACTTTGAAAGTTTGTGACAAACATGGAATGAAATTATGCAAAACAGCAGAACTGATAGAATTTCTGTTAACCACATTAATATTGAAGTTACTGTAAGTACTTTGGAGAAGATGCATTCAACAGCAACATGAATTATCTGTTATAAAACCCATCTGAGTTAGCGTGCAACTGACTACACCACAGCACTTACGAAAGAATTAGAGGCAAGCAAACTAGCACAGAATATGGCTTGTGGCCCAGAAAGTCAAAATATCAATCCTGATCCCTTAGAGGTGCTTATATAGTACTATAGCAGTGGTAGCTGTATTGTAAACCCACCTAACTTTTCACTTAACACTTGCTCCACAAAAGGGCTAAAGGGAAGAAGTTGGTTGATGAGAGGGTCCAGAGCTACAAGGAAAACCTGGGATATTTCATCTCGATGAACTTCTGAGATCTCTGGAGCATAAAGACTAGGAGGAAATTTGCTGAGGGGGGGACAAAAAAAAAAGTTAAATAGTCTCAGTAGCATTTTCAGTAACATTACTTTTCAAAAGAACTACAAAAAGGCAAATTCATGACTTCCTTGTTATTGGGAAATAAAAGACAGGAAAGGCTCCCCATTATAGAATATCTATTATAGCTGAGAGTTACAACTCTGCATTCAGCCTTTAAACTAGGCAGCACAATCCAATATTTTACTAAACATTGAAAGAAAACCTGACAAGCTCACAAAAAATGCATGTAAAATACATATAAGAAATATACTGAATCACAAAAAAGAAAAAAGAGTCAAGCAACAAAAAGCCAGAAACACACCTGTATGCACAATTTGACAGTCATAAACGTGACGGCACTAACTTAACACATAGCACTAGTAAAAGGGTACCACAAATTCTTTGAAGAGAAAAAAACATGGGACAATAAGAGAAAAAAAGGAAGCAATAAGAGAATAAAGCAAAAGAGATCATGAAATGAAAACCATCTACTCTTAGAGCTTATAAAGTAACTGTAAAAATGCTACCTTCCTACCCAAAAATCCTGCTCAGTTTTGCTGAGTGAATAAAAGTTTACAACCTTCCACTTGAGAAAGATCTACAAGGCAAGTTAGAAGAGGAAACTTGTAAAAAAGTATCCACCCAATCTTGCAGTGAAACATGCAGCGAACTCATGAGCACATCTCACTGCAGAACTTGGTTTCAATTCCAAAAGAACTACTGACACCCGCCCTCTATTATTATAAAGCCCACTTTCCCCTATTCTTCCCCACTATTGGAGCAAATAGACCAACACTTTTGAAAGAAAAATAACGAGCTGCTTGCAGACTGTGATGCTTTATGAGCATAACATTAAAAAAAGCATTTTCTTCCGGGAGAACCAGAGTGTGCTTTTGTGAGATTTCACAAGATCCTAACAGAACAGTGAAGCTATGAGAAGTTTCAGGATACTTGGTTTCTGATACTCTCTGCCTTGAGGACAAGTGTTTCCATACTTTGTCTTAACACTGAAACAATCTGTCAAATTGTTGCTGCTGACACCTGCATTTAGTCTTGGTTTTTGTCCTTCACTAGAATTTAAGATAGGAAAAAAAAAAAGTAACATACATATATGAAACAGAAAGGAATTAGGATTACCAGGGAACGGTAATTCTAAATTGCCTTGACTTTGCACTATTTGACTAACATCACACTACCATTTGTTTCAAAGAGGAAGGCACACTGCTGGGCTGCTGTTTTAGCTCTGCCTAACTGCTTCATTGCAAGGTGACCAAAGGGCAAATCCTACCTTCACCTTTAGGAACAAGAATTTTCAAATGACATTGTATAAATAGACCCAGTGCCCAAGACAATCAATCTGCACGTTCTACTCATAATGTCAACATTTTCTAACAAGTTATCAATTGCAACAAAGGTAATGTCTTGTCAATATCAGACACACAGAGCCCTGATCAAGAATGGGTTTAAGGTACCTAACACCACACAAAAACGTCCAATTTATTAAAAACATTTTTTTAGGTTTCTGTAAATGAAGAAAGAAAGTAACAACTCTGGAACAAGACTGTATTTTTATATCTTAAACTACCTGCAACTTTAAGAACGTAATATTGGAGATGTTATTAAGATACTATCCATAATCACTTATTTATACGTCACTTACCTGTATATCTGAAGAAAGAGCTGATGTAACTGACAGCACAAATTGGAGAAGAAAGAAAGAAATTCCTGCAAAAGCCATTAATTTTGAATGGTACTTTTAATATAAAAATATGTGATTAAATACACTTTCTGTTCTGCTATATTGGTGTGTAAAGTACTACACTGTAAAAATTGGTTAAGTTCTAATAATCCAGGCCAAATGCAAAGCAAAAAAAAAATTCCTAAGATTGATTACACTTCATGTGTGTATACATAGTAAGTAAACCAATTAAATTTATAGGCTTCTTTAAAAAATTAGTAAGTACAGTTGTAATAGCCAGAGAGCGCTACAAAAATCTGAAGCGCTCTCATACATGCTGTAAGGCTGTTTTACCCTGTTGCAGTGCTACCTACTTTGGTTGTTGCTCTGCTCTGGTTGGTTCTTGTGTCGACACAACCAGAGCAGACCGTCGACACAACCAGAGCAGACCGTCGACACAACCAGAGCAGACCGTCGACACAACCAGAGCAGACCGTCGACACAACCAGAGCAGACCGTCGACACAACCAGAGCAGACCGTCGACACAACCAGAGCAATAACCAAGCCCCTGCTTTTACCCCATGGGACAAAACAGTTGCAGCATGCACCTTCACTACTGTTCCTCAAGAGCAAAGATTTTTCACATACATTCTTAAAATGGGTAGATTTATAGCATGCCTTCTAATAATGAGAAAAATAAAGCACAGCAACAAAGTGTGAGGGCCATAGAAAGAGCAGGAAGTTAGTGTCAGAGCTAACAAGAGTATGTGGGTGTTTCTTCTAAGGCCACATCGTTTTCAATTGTTGAAATCAGGAACAATTCTGAAAACTTAGCAACAGGTTTCATCTGCTTAATTCTTCCAGCTAAATTACTACTGCATTGACTCAAGGCTGCCTGTAAAGACCAGACATCTCCTACCAACTCCTCAGTGACATGGCTTGTAACAGCTTATTATTCTTGTTTGTTTTCTGTTAAATCACAGCAGTAATCCCGCTTAGGCTTCTGAGTATATACAGGTGGAAAAACTCCAAGCAGGTTATGCACAGATGTTAATTATACCACCCACGTGGTGGTCATAAATTGTTAAGATACTATGCAGTACAAAATCATTCTATTTGCAGACCAGTGGCTTAAATTTAATACTAATACAGAATTCAAGTATTAAAACCTACCTTGGTGTAGTGTACCAGGGAATTAGCAAAGAACCTGCACAGCTTGACAGTCTTCTGGAACAGCCTGAGGTCAGTGCCCTCCTGTTCAAAGAAAAGACATTCTAAAACTTAATATACAGAGTAATAAAATAAAAAAGGAAGTTAAATAGGTTTTGAACATTGTTAGCAATCTCAGAATCCACAGCTATATGGGAAAAACTAGAAATATTCAGTAAGCCTCAACATTTTTATAGCAATATTCAGAATTGAAATATATCTTTTGATTGACCTTGGGATATCATCAGTTTAGGAAATAAAAAAATTCCCATAGAGTATGGTGGAAACTTATTTTCAGCACCCCACTAAAACATCCCCAATCTAAACAAAGCTATGGGCCTCATTTTCACATGGTTTCAAAAGAACAAGGTATTCTGCCTGCCACGTGAAGTAAGAAAACCCAAACAAACCCCAACAAAAAAAACACACAACACCCAAACGCAAACCACTCCAAGCCATAATACAGCACAAAGAATTTACTCTCCTCAAGCTCAACGGCAGCTTTGGGAGTTTTGTAATTAACCTGTATCTCTGACATCTTCATTTGCTCAGCCAGTTGCAAACAGGAGTGAAAAGAAAGAAGAGTGTCCTTGCACAGCCCACTGAGGATGTCGCTGTGTTTCAGATGGCACTGCAGCAGAGAATGGTGTTTCAGGCTTTGCCTAAAAGATAGGAGTATAATCAGATATTTAAGTGTCAGAAGCAATCACGCAATGAGTTAGGACAAATCCAAAGAACTAATTCTGCTGTTTAGGCTTTTATACAACACCAATTGGTGCAATATATGTGTACACCGAAATCAGAAATTTAGAGAGAACAACCCTCTCCTCATTGTAGCCATGACCGAAACACAGAGGAGAGGCAGGATGAAAGTACAAGAAAACAAGCACAACTCAAGCCAAAAAGGCCTACAAAATTGCAGGTCAGACCTCTTAAGATTGTTTATTCAGACAATGGTGTTTCAAGTTTTCTTCTGTATTGTAATACAAAAAGTTAAGCTTCTGTTAGTTTTTCACATACAATTCCTAACTACCTTCACTGGCAGTGCCTTTAATACTACTTACTAGCTAAATTTTTTAATTTTCGTAAGAGCTAAATTGAATTCTCTAATTCCAATTTTATTTGAAACTCTGCATATAAAGCTATTGGAATGCTGGTTATTTAAAATCAGCCTGTTCGTATTACAATCAAACCCAAAGAGTTCAATGACATACTTGATTATGAACTTCCACGTATTGGCATGAAGAGCATGATCCATGTTGGAAATGACAGAGCATATCTCCAGCACAGTGTGGATTACTAAGGAGAAAACAACAACAACTACTGAGTTAAATCAGGTTCATGAGTTCACAGCTATGCTCCTCCCCTAGGAAACAGCAGCAATCACAAGCACTAAGAGAATACCACCATATTGGTACTGAATCAGGAAAATGGCTCAGCACTTAGGTGCTGCCCCATCCTACAAACCTACACAACATGCTCCATCCCATAGAGAAAGTTTTAGAAGAAAAATGGAAATATTTCAAGCTTCGAAATGCTGCTTTCTGAAAGGCTGGTCAGGACAGCAGGAACTGACCATGCTCAGAACCCTGTTTTAAAAATTCAGACATACTCTCTATAGAAAAAAAGACCGAGCAGGACTGAAAAAAACATTAGGCCCACATATACCTGACACCATATCTGTGATGTTATCTTCCGCACAGCCCATGGAAATCATATCAAGCAGTTCCATCAGCTGCTTCTGAAGAGAGTAAGTTTCCTTGAACATAGCTTGTAGGAGGTCAGAAATCAAGTGCAGATGCCCGCAGTACACTGATTCACTGTCCTGTAGGAAACAGGGAAGAAGAGGTTTAAAAAACAAAGTTCAGGATTCACAGCCTGATTTTCCACATGCTGAAAACACTGAGAGCTTTGTCATACATTTCACTGGAAATAAGAACAAGGCAGAGATGTACGTACTTTTAACTCAATACGCAGCTAGATCGGCAGCTTCTGGTACCAGCCCCTGTTCACTAAATATAAAATGCTATTCATCTGCAGCCTCATCAACAACTAATGAAGTCTGCCTGGCTCTCGTGAGTTTAGTGGGCTTTGGATTAGGCCTTGATGCATGAACCTGAGATCATATTTCTGAACAAAACAGTACAAGATTAGCAAGAAAGGAAGTAGCATTCAAAAGATACCCCAATAGTGTCAAATAAGAATTGTTAAATAAAGGCACCGCACTTGAGTTCAACACGGAAAGCTTCTGTAAATATTCCATAAGAAAGAAAAATTGAAAAGTGAGAACGAAGGCCAACCAAAAGCTATTGTGTCCTTATGACAACCTTGTTTTATTTTCACTGCCGTAGAGGAATTTACAGTTGCATCTGAAAATGCAGATCTGAAACTGGTATACGTTACTCATTGCAACTAACACAAAGGTCCCAGTTGTAACTTTCAATCCACTCTGGAACTTGCATAGAAATAAGGTCAGCAGCACCATTTGGTAACCATTTGTAGCTCGCAAAATACTGCAGCGCTCAGAAGCACACAGATGTCACAGAGAGCCTGCGTTCATAGCAAAACGTTCAACTGACACTGACGCAAAATATGGAAATTGCAGTCTGTGCCTTCCACTACCAGGCCAGATTTGCTGGGCAGGCAGCTGAAAAATCATCTTTGTACTTGTGCACTAAGTACATCATATAAACTATTTAACAACTAAATTTAAATTAAAAACACACAAACAATTCGACAACAGTATTATTTCAAAATAGGATCTTCTTGCAAAGTGAGCATTTCCTAAAAGCCAACCAACGTAAGAATTTTCCTCCTTCTAACACAGACCTACCTTGCAGTGTGTAAATGTGTTCTTTATTACATAAAGAACCGAGGATGGAAGGGTGCGTATACTCTCCAGAGGCACACACTCTTGCAGTGTGCATACATATCGTACACAGCCAGTCAGAGTTTCCAACAGTTGCACCATAGTCTTAAAGCAAGAATAAACAGCAACAGTCAGTGCTTTTTCCTTCCTGCCGTAATTCCAAAAGCATCTTTTCTTAGCTGAATCACACCTAGATTATTACAGCATTTAAAGTTCACTGCTATGGCATAAATAAGTAGCTTGTTAAAGATGAATGAAGCTCCATAAAATAATATCAAGCATTTCCAGACCTTTTCTCTGATACCATATACTCTTTGAAAGTTTCATCTTTCTTTTGACTACTGTTCTCAATGCACCAAAATTTTAAAACCCTGAATTAAGTGACTGCATAAATAGGTGCCAGATTCACTCTTTAAACATGGAGAATCACATACCATTTGTACTAGACAATTTGAGATTTTTTTAAAAAATTCTGATTAGCATCACACAATAAACGTAATCAAATAATTCACAAAATTTTAATTGAACTTCAACTGCAAAGTTAGTTCAAATTCCATTTTAACCAGCTGGTTAGTAGCTAACAAAAACAACCCAGAAACCTCTTAACTGTGTAGGTAAAATCAAAGAATAATGTAAACACTCCTTTGACAACTTATTTCATGGGACTTGCCTGTAAAAGATTCCTCACAGTACTGCATAACTCTGTATTCTGGCTGGTTAATCCTTTGGCCTCACTGGATAATTCATACATCAAGTTATCAAATAACTGTAGAGTCTGTCAGAACAATATAGAACTTCAACATTTTATTTCTAAACATACACACACAAATACTAACACCATTCCATATCTGCTTGCTTACTTTGCATGGAGTCCTGGGCTACTGAGGTAACTCACAAGGGAAAACGCTTTCTAGCATTTGAATCATAAAGCATGATATACCCAGACACAAAAACTGTCTTACATTTTCCCAGATTATAGACAAAAGCTATATTAGCTATTACTTTTTATACAAATCTGTTAGTAAAACAGACTTCCTAGCTAATTCAGTTGAAATATATACCTCATTCTATCAATGATTTCTTACTTAGTTAAAACCACACCATTTTAAATGGAACTGCATTTTGTCTGAGAAAAATTAGGGGTTTTTTTTGTTGAGAATGCTCATTAACAGTTTAAATACATAAAGAAATAGCTCTGTGACCTACAAACAACAATTTCTACTCTAGTTGAGGTCCTTGGATATTTTACAGGTGTAACTGTTGAGGCCACAAAGACAGCGTGCACGATATTACCTAAACTGGTATGGTAGAGTAAGCCTTGTTCAGGACATGCCTGTTATCAGCCCTTTTTCTTGTAACCTCCCAAATCTGCTACAGGACATAAAATAAGGTAAATGGAAGTCAAGCAGCCAGTTTTACAGGCTTCTTAAAATATATAAGCTGAGGCCTGAAACTTAAAGGAGTAATTCGGCACTGCTTTACTTCAGTTAAAATGTAATACAACTACAGCACAAAATTCTCCATCATTTAATCCAAAAAGAGAACACATGTTAGGCCAGTATGATCTAAAAGTTTATTTACTGTATTATTCACAAATATCACAATGCTTATTCATGATATATGACTGTCAGGTTCTTCAGTTCTTTTGTCCCGAGAGGCTACCCCACATAAAAATTGTCCACCTTGGTTATTTTATAAAAAGCCCAATCTTCTTCAAAAGAAATAAAACTCAATTCTGTTACGGAACATAGGAAGTAGAACACCATATATCTGATCCTCTTCCCACTGTAAATAACGGTAACAATCACAGAAACAATCCAACAACACAAAATCGTTAAACTCTTAAAGGGTAAAATTTTAATTTCAAGTTTTGTATCCAAAGCAATAATTATATCATGGGACCTCAAAAAAGAATCGCTGCAGTTTATGTTGGTTTTTAGCACTGGACTGACTGACAATTCCACATTTAATTGAAGCCTTCATACCTTAGGTAATACTTTTGAGAAAAAAGTTTGTTCCAAATCTGCAAGGCTGATATGAGGCAAAAACATTTCAGTCAGGATCCTCAAAACACCTGCAAAGCAAAAAATTGATATAAACTTAGAGAAAAACATGTGATTTATCAGAAATACATAGCAACCTACCAGATAAAACAAAAAACTGCATCAAGTAGAAACAGATCAGATATGTGGCAACGTAACATTGGCCACATATGTTAGCTAAAAAAAAAAATAATCAAGTAACAATAAGAGCTCCAACCTGCATAAACACATCAATAAGAGCATTGCACCTGGGTATGCTTAGTTGAAGGCTGAGCATAATTGCCCATCCAACTAGAATTTTCCATATCCCAAACTGTAAATAGTTGCACATTTAACATGCTGGTTAGCACTAATATGCAACAGTGAATATTAACAAGACTCCTAAACAGTTATGTATCAGCCACATTTTCTTATCACTATCAGGTATTACCAGACTTCTGCCACCTGTGAGATAGCCGCCAAAAGACAATAAAATACAAGATAAAACGCACCCTTCTTTCAAGCATCTAAAAATCTTAAGTAGTGGGAAGGAAAAAGCAGCCTTATATGCATAGCTTCTTTATGAGCTTCTATAAAGCTTATTCAGCATGCAGTTAGGGTAACATACAAGGTCCTGTAGGATTGCTGATGACCGTGAAAGTCACTCGCTATAGCATAAGTACTTTTAAGTAGTGCAGAATTTATCATGCAATTGCAATACAAAGATCCTTAGGAAGAGAAGGCACTTCTTGGTCACTACTTACGAATATGCTCAGCCCAGTCTTCAGACTCTTCGTACATTGAGTAAAAACGTTAAAGAAACTCAAACTTGTTCTGCCATAAAGGTAATCTTTAAAGCCTCTGCAGAAGTCACAATAACTTCTCTCATGCTGTCCCACGTACACTTCATCCATCATATGAAATTAGTGGGGGATGCCGCAATGCAGCCAGACACACCTCTGGCTGGGAGGGAGGGCAGTTACCTACAGTGCTAAATGAGACCACACGCTATTTTCTACCGTGAATCTTCTTATTTCAGTAAAGGGCTGTACTCACTCCCAGTGAAATACTGCACCCCGCTTTACTATCCTGTGTCAACCCCTTAACAAAGGTTGCACCATATTCCCTCCCACGGATTTATTTACCTGAGCTGTGCAATGCTGAAGGGGGAGCACCCCCACGCCCCCCCACCCCGCCATTTCGGGGCAGCTCCCTGCAGTCACCCAACAACCGAACCATCCTCCCAGGAAGGATATAAGGAGCCGGGGCAAGACAGTAGGAAGCTCTCGGCGGCAGAGACCCCAGTCCCAGCCTCCCAGCTCTTGCAGGAGCAGCTCAGGATCTGTCTGGGACATGGCGCCCACTCCATTTACCTCAGGATGGGGCAACGGCGGGAAAAACTTTCCGCCGCTATCCCAGCAGCCTCCGCGCGCCCCCCCTTTTCCCCGGCGGTCGCGCATGCGCTTTGCGGAGGGGCGGTAGCTGCATGTGGTAGCCGCGGAGGACAATTGTGTCCGGAGGTCGGTACCGCAGCAGGGAAGGAAACGGGGTGGGTAAACCGAGACCGGGGTCCCCTTTCCCAGCCTTGCATGCTTCAGCCGGGGTGGAGGGAGGGGAACCTGGGCCTTAACAGCCTCCGGGAGGGGGGGGAGGAGGTATTTTTTGCGTGGCTTGAAACGCTGGTTTTACCGGAATAACACAAGCTACCCACGTATATTCCGACATCGCGTGAGAGGTCTGGTCACCTGTAGCGCTCCTTTCAGCGATTTAAACGTTCCGAGGATTTTTCTTAAATGAAAATTAGGCTGCTACAATTCAACGGTTTGATTGAGCAAATATTTGGCTGTTTAATGATGTGTAAAACTATTCACTCTATTTCCAGAAGTAATTCACCGGATTCATCAGCAAAACATTAGATAGTCTACCTGCAAAGCACTGTTCACCACAGAGATAACTACATAAAAACATCCTCCATTGCATCCAGAAGAAAAACATCTTTGTATCAGCACTGCTCTTGGGTGGGTGTTTCCTGCTGTAATAAATTAAGCTGACTTTTTTTTTTTTATTCCTGAAAATGGCTTTTCGATTTAATTTTAATATTGATGAAAGTGAGAACAATGAACCAGCTGCTCGCGACAAGACAGACTTACAGCTGTGCTCTCCGAAACACAAGCAGGAATCCATGGAAAAGAGCAAGCAAACAGCCAATAGCGCGGCAGGCTCCAGCCCAAGGCTGGGTGCCGATAAACAGCGAGATGAGACACCATCAACGAAAAAGCTCTGCTTTAAAGCTGCCAAGGAACACGACATTCCTGAAGATCTCAATAAAATACTGGAAAATAAAGTCATGGAAACAGTATCAGACCTGTATTACGTAAATATGTCCGTAGTGGAAATGAAGTGTTTGGATGGCGCCGATGGAGAAGGCATTGTCTCTAAAAGTGTTTCTTCTCATTCTGATCTCATCCCAGGGGTCTATGAGGGAGGACTGAAAATCTGGGAGTGCACCTTCGATCTCATAGACTACTTCTCAGAGGCTGAAATACAGTTTACCAACAAGACTGTATTGGATCTGGGCTGTGGGGCTGGGCTGCTGGGAATAGTGGCTTTAAGGGGTAAAGCTGAAAAAGTCCATTTTCAGGACTACAACAGCACAGTGATTGATGAAATAACCTTACCTAATGCAGTGGCTAACTGCATAAACGGAGGCGACAGAACGGGCAGTGGAGACAACAGAAAAACTAGTGAGCCTCCTTTGAAGAGGCCCAAGCAAGCAGGATGTGTAGCTGACATGCTTGCCAAATGCAGGTTTTTTTCCGGAGAGTGGTCTCAAGTCAGCCAGCTCCTGTTAAGCGGCAACAAACCCCTTCTGAAGTACGATGTAATTCTCACATCTGAGACCATCTATAATCCTGACTACTACGGTGCTTTGCATGATACACTGGCTCAGCTCTTGGATAAAAATGGCCGTGTGTATTTGGCAGGCAAAGCGTATTATTTTGGGGTTGGCGGTGGTATCTACCTCTTTGAGAAATTCATTGCAGAGAGAAATGTGTTTAGGAGCAGCATAGTTAAAATAATTGATAAAGGACTACAGCGATGTATTATGGAAATAGCCTTTAAAGATTCCAGTTAAAATTTAACCACTGGTCCTTCAAAAATATCTTAAATGAAATGTTTTAATCCTCACATCTCTGCTTTTTCCTCTCTTGAGTTCTTCTGGTTTGACAAAATAAGAATGCTCATTATTGAAATATTTGACAAATTCTGATGTCTGACTGGAAGGGAAGGACTGATTCTCTTTTTCCATAGAAAATGGAGTTCTGCTTAAACCACCATCTGTGTATGCCAATTAAGGGTCATTTATATGCATTTAAAATTGAAGCGGGTGACTGGCCCCAGTCCCCCTCATATTCTTTGGCAGTGCCGGAGCTGTCTGGCACAGAACTGCTTGCTGAGCACAGCCTGAACCAGACCATGCAGCATCTGAGTATGGCGCAGGAGTTGTTCTCAAGAGTTGGGCTTCCAACTCAGATACAATTAAACCACAGCAACAGATTTCAGAACCGACTGCACACCTGCGTGCTCTGCTGCTTTGCCAGCAGAGGGGGATGTGATTGTATTTATCACTGGTGTTCTACTCTGCTAGCAATCTCGCTAATTGTTGTAATGTTTCCATATGTAATGCATACATGACTTCTATTCAAGCCTTTGAAAAAGTGTACCAGAGAATATTTACTAGCGTGGTTTGTAAATTTTCACATTTAGATTTTGACATGTTACTCGAGAAAATTTCATCAAGTAATTGGAAATAGCCATACTGTTTTTAAAAATGAATAAAACTGATTTCTATTTTAGAAGATGAGTTGAAAGAAGTTTCTACACAAGAGAAGTTCCTTAAAACAACCAACCACTAAACCTACAGATGCAATCCAGGAAACTGGAGGATGACAGAACTGAGTTTAGGTGACAAGTGGGAAAGGAGATAAACTGCACTGTTACAGCAGATTGCTAACTAGAGTGCTGTACTGTGTTGGTTTCTTTTTTTAAAAAAATTCTTTCAGAAATTAAACAGCCCATACACTATCACTCACTTTCAGAACTTGCAGGGGGGTGCTGCTGGGGGCAGTACTGAACACTCTTCACACCTCTTCAATCTTTTCAACAGTTTGGCAGGGCAGCAAGCATTCAGAAAAGGCTGCGTACAAGTCACTCCTGTGTCTGAGGCTGAAGGTAGTGATGTTGCTGAAGAAATTAACTTACCAAAAACTCAAAGAAACCCAAAGAACTATAAAACTTGGTCTCTAGTGCTTCGTGTCACCAACAATTCATGCAAAAAAAAAGTCCATTGTACATTTTGTCTTAACCAAAACTGGACAAAAATCTATTACATAACACGTACATCAAAAGTACTGCTTATGTGCGGCTTTATTGGGCACCGCTGCAGAAATATGAACTTAAGAGACAGTCAACCACTGCAGTAAGCTGGATGCAAGGATACTCCTTGTAGGGGGAAAAGGACAATAGCCTGAGGGGATGGAAAGAAATTTACTACAGCAGTGCCCTAAATCTCATTAATTATTGCATAGAGTTCCCATCATTGAAGGCTGTGAAAGTCCACTGCAAGATCCCTATTTTGACCATGTTGCTACTAAAATAGAATCATACCGGATTTCCTGTACTTTACAGAAGAGCCTTAACAACTACTGTTTCAAAAAGAATTTTAAGTAGACTAATTGAAAAGGATGCTTTGGAAACTACTGGAGTTGCTGTTTTATTGGAGAGGGGGAAAAAAAAGCAGTCAGCCGCACCACGGCTGTGATTGCACTTTGGAATTAAGGCTGTCTTTTACCAGCTAAATCACCACCGCCCCAATGACCAGTTTCCTGCTTCTCTTCATATCTGGAACAAAAATCTTACCCTCACTTGTAATACTTGTAGATATTACTTAATAGCTAGGGAAATAAGCCTTTCCCCAAATGACATTGCACTAGAAAAATAACAGAATTGTTAGATTAGACCCTTGAAGTATTTTTTTTTTAATGACACAAACCCTTACATCAGGCCCAGTTTCTTTTACAAAGAAACAAAGGTAGATGTCAGCTGGTAACTCTATTTATCAGCTCATTCCAAATCATCACCCCTTTTCTCCCCTCACCCCATCCCTTTGCTTTTTGAGTCATCACAATAAGAAATCCGGTCTAAGTTATCTCTTTCCCGTAAGTTGTGGAGAGAAATACTACAATCAATTGTAAAAAGTCTCAGAGAACTAAATTAAAAAGCTTGTTTGTTTTAACAGGTGTTATCCTAACTGATGACTTCCTTTTAAAGACTATTTGCTAGTTTTGGGAAATGAGGCTATTGAAAAAAACCAGTTTTGTGTACTGGCACCAATTAAATGGTATCCGTTACAGTTATTTTCCTAAACCTTAGGGGAAAAAACCCATGAGGAATATCAAAGTGGGAAGTGGCCAATTTTCAAGTTATTGACTTGTATGCTCTTCTTGGTTACTAGGTACACAGGCATTTAATCATGTTCTGAAACCAAAATCTTAAGAAAAAAAAAATAAAACCTGCAATCAAGGTTATCACAGCATTTGAAGCAGTGCAGCCAAGACTTGCACAAGAATGCCAAGAGAAGCAAAAACAACCGATGCAAAAGCACATAGAGGCACTGGGGGGTAAGTCTAGGCTGTGTGTGTTGGGAAGCAGGTGCCAGCCATGAAAGCTGCAGCACCTGGTTCAAAGGATCCTGCTCCCAGGTGATTACTGAGATGGATATACCTAGAACTCTTCTAATGAGGAATGGACTAAAAGGTTTGAGGACAAGAACAGAAATCCCTCTCTGCCCAACCGATCAAAACAAAGATACAGAAGGGTGATAAAAGACAGATAATTAGTGTAATAAGGCAGTAACAGCAGGATGTTTTTGTGTGTAATAGAAACTGGACTAATGCCTCTCAAACTTCACAGTTCGTACTTTAAGTCACATGTCCATTGAAAAGAAAAAGCCACTCTGTGCCACCAGATACTGGCAGATAAGTGCAGTAGGAACCACAGCAAAGGGAAGAACCAGGATTTATATACAAATACCTCTCGAAGACTGCAAGTCAACAATGCAAGCATAAGAGCAAAAGGTACTCCCTTGAAATCCTCAACAGCATTAAAGGAGGACTGGCAGGAAACGAAGTGGAAACTGTTGCAATTAACTTCACCAAAAAATGAAGGGCAACAAGGAGGAAGCAGGTACTGTAAGTTAGTTCAGATACTGCCTAGGTGTACTGGGTCTGGCCGGGACGTAGTTAACTATAAGATAATTATTGTGATTAAAAAAAAAAGAAGAAAGCATCATTGTACTCATGGGGAATAAAAGAAGTACAGAGGAATCAAAATGAAACAAGTATCAACAGAATGTGACATTGCCATCAGTCTGCTATAGGGAAGGATCTTACAGGAACACAAGAGATCTTGACCATTACTTGTGTTCCACCCAAGTATTGAATTTTCAAAACCATGGAGTAAATCAAAGTTTTTGATCATTGGTGAAGAACTGTAATAGCCAACCCGCCCCTTCCCCCACCTCAATTTTTGTGAATGTGGATAGGAAAGTTGAAAAGCCTAAAGAGCAATTGAAAATAAAGGAAACTGAAAACACTGTGGTCAAAAGACCAGGGAACAGCTTTGGTCCCGTAGTGTTTAAGTTGACAGCAAAATCCTGATGTATCCTACAAATATCAGTGACACAGGATTGGGTGAAAACACTGGAGATAAGATGGAGTGTTTAATTAGAGGGCACATCAAAAGGAGAGGCAAGAAGCTTAGAACTGCAGATTCTGCAAAGGAATGATCTGAAAAATGCGATATATCTGGGGATCACTAACCATATAATAAGTTACAGCAGGGCCCAGATTTATGGTAACATACAGAGCAGAGACATTCAACTTTATTTATCACAGTACAGCTCAGAGTTACCAGTTTTGAACTGCTTTTTGTGTTCGTAAGTAGCCGATTTATTTCTTGTCATCTGACCATGTAATTTCATAATCTGTATACACTTTTTTCAGTATCTCCGCAGTCACTGAATGATCTGCTTTTCCATAGCCCTGTAAGAAAAAACAAATGCTTATTAGACACACACAGAAAGTAAGTCCATAGAACCATTCAGTTCTTGTTGATACAAATTACCCAGTTATGATTTGATATTTCAAGTAGTTCATATACACATCAAATACAGATTCTAAGAGAGTTATTCTTGCACTATCATCTTTTATTTTCCTGTTGTCCTCTCCAATTCCCCTCCCAGCCTGAGTTGTAGAAAATAAATGAAATGGGGTCAATCTCAAGTAATAGCAGATGCATTTTTCATATCATGATTTCTCAACAGAAAGCTTGTTTTAAAAATGTTCCCAACCCCTCAGCCACCATATTTATTGAACATTCTTTTAAACCACAGAGAGCACGTTGACCTACTTTAATGTATAAGCATACAAACATCTGATCTGGCTCAGCTGAAGGAAAAAGGAATAAGCCACATGTGTGAACATTTGAGTACTATTCTAGCCACTAAAGAAATCACAGTCTTCATGTTTTATTTATTTGCAATCTTGCCTTAGCTGGTAATGGCATAATTTTAAATATCCGTGCTCTTCAGCCACTGCAACTCCAAACTAAGGCAAAGTCAGATGACCCATGTGATTTTTTGATTTTTAACCCTCATTTAAATCATTGGTGATAGTGTCCTTCACTGAAATTTAAGACAGTTGTGGTAGAAGGTGCCTTTCCATTATTACCTTGATTTCTTATTTCAGAACTACAAGTAAGTTTTTCCCTGTCAAAAAGCCTTTACTGCACAACAGTGCAGTCTACTGATAAAAACCTGTAATTTACAGGTTACTTTTTTTTCCCCAGTAACATTTCATATGAAACTTAACTTGGAAGACTGAAAAAAGAGCTCAAGATTGCATTATCAAACAAAGCATGCACTCTTATTCCTCACTGATTCTGCCCCAAGTGGACCAGCTTAAGTAAACCAGCATTTAAACTGCGCAGGTTAAAATAACTGATTGATTACAAAATGCAAACTTTTCAAAAATACCAGATAATACCGTTAAGTCAGAAGTACTGCAGGTTTATACTGTTAGTTGTAAAGCAACAGACCTACAGATCACTCTTGCCTTGGTAATCATTTTGAAGACCCCATCCAGCTTTGCAAATAATAGCACAGCACCTACTTCATAAGAAGTCAATGACTCTTTCTCTAGTTTTTACAAAATACCAAGATAGGTCTGTTTTAGAGTCTGAAAACAAATCTCCACATAATGAGAATCATTAAACCAATGTAATTAATATACTAACTTGTGACCTGCTGCTAAGGTCTTCTGAACCCCCAGTGTCTCTGCCTGACAGAAGCCCTCATGGTAATAAAATTCTGCTTTTACATGGGGCTCATCTGGAAGTGTCAAGGTCCAAAAGCAGAGAAACAAGGTATCTTCCATAGCAATTGCATTACAAAAGCAAGAGTTGACCACTGCCTCTGACACTAAATTGGCAACTGAATTAATAATACAGGTGTCAACTCTCATCTAAAAACACAGTTATAGCATGGACCTACAATCACAAGAATTTAGTTGAATGAGCATTATACTCTGCCTTCCCACCCATACAAATCCTAAACAGTTAATTTTTTTTTCTTATGATTCCAGGTGGCAAGAGTCATCTTGGAACAAAAGCAGCACTAACATTTAAAAATGCTTAACACATTTAAGGCCCAACTTTCATCTAAGGTAATCAGATTTGAAGTAACCATCACTTTCTATAAAAGTTAAATCATCTTAACTGTTTTCTTTGTCTACATTAGAAGCCTAAAACCTTTACTCACAGATTACTACACAAGCACCTACACTTCATCACAGAGCCACATCAGAAACAGAGTACGGCATGTTCCCTAAATTCAAGAAAGTCATTATTACTTGCTGAGCCTTTCACAAAGAAACTGAACATACACAGAACAGGTAACAAATATGCTCTGGTTCCTATACTCTTGGAAGTTACTTTTATTCGCACAAACCAAACTTACGTGAAACTACATCTTCACCTATTAAAAATTCACCACACCTAAACTGGGTCTACTTTTCTCACCCCACACGTACACAGAACAACGTTCACTATTTAGCTAGTCACTACCAACCAACGTTTTTATTGGCAGATAAAGATCATACAATAGCTGGATCAAGACCCTGTGGCTACAAATGGGCTATTCCTCCTCCAGCAGTAAGACTACATTTTGAGTCAAGAGATGCTAACTTCCGTTTTTAGCCTTAATTATGACTTAATGTTGGTATTACTCAGCATTAAGTTATCTGCTATTTTTGTTTTGCTCTCCTCCCCTTAAAATTGCTGTTTTTCTAACCTATCTCACAAATGAGCCAGGCAAGTTTTCCACTGAACGTTTACACCACAATTCAAATTGCCAAAAGCCACTATAGTATAAAAAACCCCAGAACATCAGAGACGAAAGGATTTCAAGGAATACAAAAGGTGCACTTACTGTAGAGAGCCCAAATACCCTAATTTTCTTGTCTTTGCTATTATGATCAATTTTCCCTCCTCCAAGGCACTTGCACTCATATCCCAGCTTTTGCATTTCAGGATTTACTTTTTCAAATATGTGATCTGCACAAGAAGAACGGTTAGAGCCATTAGAATATGCACTCGGCATCAAATACTCTAGAACTCTTTTTTTTCAGCTATTTTTCTCCCGGTCCCCTCCTTCACCTGCAAGAAAGGGAGCCTTCCCTTGACACATTGAAAAGCTGTAATTAAGGTTCTCTATTTCACGTTTTTTTACTTAGTTAACACGTCACACTCTCCTAAATAAGGTTTATCAGGTTTGGAAATTACATCCGACAGAGATATTGACCCGCTTGACATACTCTCGTGAGAGAATTCTTCCTATAAAGGGGGAAAAAACCTGGGGTTTCAGAGCTACTCCCGCTAACACCGGCCACCGCAGGCCAGGGGCTCCGCCTCAGCCTCGCCTGGGAGCCGGCGGCCGACTCACACGTCCTGAGGGACGCTGCTGGGGGGGACGGACGGGGACACGGACGGGGACACCCCGCTAACGACCGCTTCCCCAGCCCCAGCCTGTAACCCACTGTGGAACTCGGCCGCTTTGGTGCCGCGGACGACGTCGCGCTGCTCCCCGCCGCCCGGGCGCTGTAGGCGCACCAGGATGTACTTGAACGTGCCCTCGGGGTCGATCTCCACATCCCGCACGGCCGCCATGGCGGCGCCTCCGGCCCGTGAGGTGACCAGGCCGCGCCGCCGTTCCTCGGCGGGAAGGCGTCGCTCCCGCCCCGGGGGCGGGGCAGCCGCTGCCGGCGCCACTCCATCGTGAGGCGAAGGGGTGCCTGGCCCGGGAGGCCGTCGGTCGGCGCGGCCGGCTGGGAGGGGGCGCGTTATGCCTTCGGGCCGGCCGCCGAGGCCGGGGGGGGGGGGTGTGTGGGGTGTGTCTCTCCATGCACCCCTTTCTCCTCTCCCTCGGCTCCCAGGTCCGGGGCCCTGCGGCGGGTAGCTGCCATCACGGGCCCGTGGCCGGGCGAGGCATTTACAGCGCGGGGCGGCGGGCCGTGGACAGAGCGAGCTTAATGCCCTGAGAAGCCCTCGGTTACTGTTTACATACGTTAAAGAGATATACATCTACCTCCTGCTCACCTTCCATTATGGATGGGTTCCCCTTGATGAGTTAGACAAGCTCCACACAGATTCATCACGAAGTCATAGATGCCTAGAATGAATAATGTACACCAACTTACTGAAAATTTTGTCTGTTGAAAGAAAGAGAATCGGTTCCTTGTAGTGTTGAAGTAAGAACATGGTCTTGTATCAAGTGCTTACTCCAAAAAAGAGGGAATAATCACTTTTTAAAGATTAGAAGTTTTTAAAGAAGTTTCAGAATATGTCCACAAATGAGTTTCTGCATAGCCACATCTTTTAAGGGCTGTATTATAGGTCACTTTGAACTGAGCTAATCTATTAATACAAATAGTCATTGTAAACATTAATTTCTAAAATTCTTAAACTTAAAAGAGTAAACGTACACTATAATGTACATATACAACACTCAGACAGTGTACTATATAAGATAAGATGTAATGCATGAAAACATCAGTAAAATACAAGCATGCGTATCTAAATACAGCATTTAGAGGTGCTTAACAGAAATGGAATTTTTATTAGAATTTGGTTTGTGATTTATCACTTAATAATTAAAGTTGCTTGCTGAACTACTTTAAGCTGCTCTAAATATTAACAAAAAAAATTCTAACACTTTATTACTTCAGATGCTATTGTTAGTTACGTTTTCAGGCACAGACTAATATCATCACTATGAGGAAAATTACTAGAGCCCAAGTAAGGTAAACCAAATTCTTATCAGCTGTATCTTAGAAGATGAAAAGTTGAGAAGGGCTTTAAGTAGGAAAACAAGCCTACCATCTCAGTTGTTCTGGATTTGCCAGGGAAAGTGATAAAATATGTGTCTGGGTAAACTGCCCTTTAGGATCATAAGACTGAGAGAGTCTTGTGGAGATGAGGTGGTTGCTTAAGGCAGTTCAGTAGTAAAGGCCTGTAGGATTATTGGAGTGTTAGTTCTTTAAGTTTCTTTCAAGAGTCTAGAAGATCTACTTTTGTTTTGATAACTTTTGTGTGTAGTTTCTTCTTTGATTACTTTGTCTACTAATTTAGCATAGTATCTGATGTTCTTATTCATCTTTTTTGAAGCTTTAGCATTAAGAAGGTTTTATAGAGCTTGCTTGTTTGAATGAACCCTGCCTTTTTATTTTTAACTAGAACAGGATACTTCATTCCCTTGAGTACAGAAGCCTGTTGTGTGGCCGTAGCTGTTGAAAGCTTTATTGTCCCGTTTCAGTTATGATGCTTGGAAGGAACTAGCAACAAACAATGGTAACGCTGATGAGCAAGGGCAAGGATGGCAAAGGAAGTATTTATGGCAAACCTAAGATAGAAGCTAAACTTCAAATCAATTTGTCCTCAATGAGGAGAGCAGGCACCTGGCTTGACCTGGCATGGCTTGAGAAAATAAGTTTGTGACTTTGTAATAGGCAAAGTAGAACTTTATCCTGTTCTCCTTAATGCTTTTGTCTTCCCAAGCACCCACCTTATTCATAAGTAGTTTCTTATGCCATGCTGAGGTATAGGAGTCTTCCTGTTGTCTTTTAGGCCAAAGACAGAAATCCCCCGCTGTTGGCGGTAATTGTTAGTGCGTCACTTTGTGGGCCTCAGGGGTGCAAAGAGGATGGCATGGGGCAACGGGTCTCAAACCAGAGACAGCCTGCCTCCAATAAAACTGCATGGAGGGACTTTCCTTTTTAATGGGATTACTCATATCTAACCATGGCAGTGAGTTAGTTTGGCACTATTTCCCAAGAAATTAAGATTTTTTTATTTATTTGGCCAAGTAACATCTCGTCTCTTCACAGTGATGTCCTAAAAACCATTGTTCCGAGGAAAAGCCTTGTAAATATCTCAAATTAGGTAACAGTGAACCAATGTAATGATAATTAAGATAGGATAGTAGATATTTTTCTTGAGTAGTTGTAGCCAGACCATAAGGGTAAGCATTGACATAATTTTTTTCTCTTCTATATTACCTATGGAGCTTGATTTCCATTGTGGTTTGTAGGCTTTGGACTGGACCCAAATGACTATAAAGTCGCACTGTTGTTGTTTATGCCCTTTCTATCATCAGATTGTTTGAGCCACATGGCCTTGTAAAAATTCACCTACCCTTACATTGACTTGGGTTGTGCCGGTATTGCAGTGTGTGTTGCAGTGGATTAAAATGTTGGTGTAACAGCATTTGTTTGTTGGGGGAGATAAAATCACAGAATCATTAAGGTTGGAAAAGACCTCTAGGATCATCAAGTCCAACTGCCAACTCAGCACCCCCATGCCTCCTAAATCATGCCCTGAAATCCCACGTCTACATGTTTTTTGAACACCTCCAGGGATGGTGACTCTACCACCTCTCTGGGCAGCCTGTTCCAATGCCCGACCACTCTTTCAGTGAAGAAATTTTTCCTAATATCCGATCTAAACCTCCTCTGATGCAGCTTGAGTCTGTCTCCTCTCATCCTATCTCTAGTAACTTGGGAGAAGAGACCAACAGCCACCTCACTACAATCTCCTTTCAGGTAGTTGTAGAGATCCATAAGGTCTCCCCTCAGCCTCCTCTTCTCCAGGCTAAACAACTCCAGCTCCCTCAGCCACTCCTTGTAAGGGTCTGGAGGAAAAGTCTTCACCAGCTTTGTTGCCCTTCTCTGGACACACACCAGCAGCTCAATATCCTTCTTGTAGTGAGGGGACCAAAACTGAACACCGTGTTCGAGGTGCGGCCTCACCAGTGCCAAGTACAGGGGCACGATCGCTTCCCTGCTCCTGCTGGCCACGCTATTTCTGATAAAAGCCAGGATGCTGTTGGCCTTCTTGGCCACCTGGGCACACTGCTGGCTCATGTTCAGCAGGCTGTCAGCCAGCACCCCCAGGTCCTGCTCTGCCAAGCACCATTCTAGCCACTCTTCCCCAAGCCTGTAGCGTTGCATGGGGTTGTTGTGACAAAAGGGCGCGACATGGCACTTGGCCTTGTTGAATCTCATACAATTGACCTCAGCCCATTGATCCAGCCTGCCCAGATGCCTCTGCAAAGCCTTCCTACCCTCAAGCAGATCAACACTCCTGCCCAATTTATAGCCTTTGTTCTCTATTGCATCCATTATGAGAGGCTCCTGTGACTATGCTTTTTCTGTTCAATAACTCTTGAAGGTGGTAATAAATGTCAACTCAAATTGAGATCATGACATGGACATCAGTGCTACTATACTCCTCCAGGTTTGATGAAAACAGGTGGAGAAGAGAGGCACTGTGAGTGTTCCTGATGAGGGAATGGCTTCATGTGCGTTGAGTGAAATAGTTGGGTGATGGAAACTGCTGATAGGGGACAAATACATTCTTCTTGTCACACTTAACTGCACTTCTGTGGGGCCTTGTGGTGGTATTAAGGCTGTGATATTTGTGTCTTCTTATAGTAACTTTGTAGAAATATTTTTCTTCCTTATTATGTGTCACCACCACCCCCCAAGAAAAATTCCTCTGTTCAGGAAGTGTGTATGGATACTGAGCATTCTTTCTGAATGTTTTTCCCAGGGTTTCTTTGTTGGTTTTTTTTTTGGCTGCTGAGGTGGACAAACAGTCTTCAAATAATCTTGGAGGAGGTTTCCACTTGTGAGTGCAGTGCCCTTAAAAATTAGCTCTGGAGTGTCTACTAGATGTAAGCAGTAGCTTGACATGTCAAAATACAGCTACTTTATCTTAAGTCTTCATATCCTCTAGCCTTATACCACTCTGTAGCTCTAGCTACAATTCACATTAGGGTCGTCTTCTGAAAAAAATTGGAAACTGTGGCTTTAAATACATGGAGTATGTTAAATGCTATTTTTTTAACAAATACGGATTCTGAATGTAGTTTAAGGAATCCAGTTATGTGCCGGTATTGAAGCTAACAGCAGAATAATATGCTAAAAGGCACACTAAAAAAAATTTAAAATAATCAAATGGGTAGCTTAAATGTGTTATGAGCAAAGCACAGGTGGGTAATATGAATGCAGCTGCATTTTCTTCCTCTATTGGCAGTCCAGCTAGAGCAGCTCAGAGTATCTGCAATGAAACAGACACAATGCTGTAGTTATACCAAGTGATAGGTCTGTAGCAGTTTCTGAGGCATAGGTGCTAGCAGAGGAAGGTGGGTGTTTTGTCTTATTAAGGATTTCTAGAGCAGTTCTGCCCAGTTTTCTGTTTTTTTACGTTTGACTGTCTCTTTCCCTTCTCTTCTTGCTGTGAGTATACCTGAGGCTGTTGTAGGACTTCCATCTGCAAACTGGATTCCTAAAGTCTTTGCCATAAAAGCAGAAAGGTTGAGTATCTTACTAGCCTTCCCTTTAGATATCACTGAAAAAGCTGTGCCAGATAAAAGTAGGGCAGATCGCTGGAGGTTCTCGAGATATGATTGGACAGGGTGCTAGATCATCTCATCTAGGCTTCGTTCCCCACAAAAGGTTGGACCAGGTGGTCTTTTGAGGTCCCTTCCGATGTGGGCTATTCTATGAAATTCAAGTGCTAAGATTACTACAAAAGCAGTGAAAAACAATTGAGTGGGGTTATGTTAGGTGTGCATGCTTATGAAAGTGTAAATGGACTTCCCACTTAAACGTCCTCATGCCTGCAAAGATTAGATCCTCACAAAAGAGAACCCTTGCAAATAGAAGGTTCATAGCTTCTCCTTTTTCTCCAGATCAATTCTGCATCGTCAGTAACAGTATTTTTCGACCAGACTTGAGTCAAGAACCTACTTCTAAAATTCAAGCAAAGCACTGCGTAGAGCATTTCAGCTCCTCTCCTGGGCTGAATGAATGTCAGGAGTCCAGCTCTAAGGCTAAATTACATTTTGATGCACACTGCAACATTCAGATAGGTTGAGTATCTGAAATGTCTCCTTTCCCCTGCATTATGTTCTGTGTTTTACTGCCTTCAGCTGAAGTCACTGAGTGGCAAAGTTTAGTACGCAGTAACTGATGGTTACAAAGGAAATGCACTGGCTTTCCTTTCTGAGTAACTCGGTAACAGAAAGGATCCCTGAAAAAGCCGGGTTGAAAGCCCAGATGGGTTAACCCTCATGCATGAAGGCTTGTGAGATTTTCTGATCTGTAGTTAAAAGCTAATTTGTCTCCAGTGGAATTTTTGAGAAACTGTTACTGACTACTGACAACTGTCACTTGTTTTGTCAATTTGGATTGAAATGAGGAACGGGGAAGAGAAGGTGCGGTTGTACTGCAGCTGTATGTGGAGATATCAAAGCCAGATGTAATTGAACAAGGTCAGGTAGCAGAAGTCATCTGGCTGTAGAAACACAGTTCAGATCAGATTGGCTTATCATGCCAAAACCCTGGATCAATTTACTGTGCGGGTCTCTGACCTGCTTTTTCAAGCTTGCTTTCAGTGCCCAGACTATGCTAGTTAACTTGCATGACAATTTAAAAGGAAGAAACTGGATTGCAGTTCAATATCAAATGTAACATTTCATTTGAGAATAGGCAAAAAAACCTGTGAGCCAGGAATATCTTCATGTCAAAACAACCTTATATTTATTTTGCTATTTAGCCTCTGAACAGCATGTGACTAGAAAAGGAATATTAATATTACATAAATGTGTTAAGTATGCATTGTGCTGCAGTGAAGCTCACCATGGGATCCTCTCAAGCCATTAGGCCAATCCAGGTTGCCAGAGTCAGGAAAAGGGAAACAATCAGTTTGGACTTCAGCTATATAAATTTTTCCTTTTATTGAGCTTTTTGACAGCAGGGCACAAGGTGTAAGGGTATGTTTAGCCCATTGTTGTATTACAGGAAAATATTAAGAATAGAATTTTTAAGTAGGTAATTTCCATCGCATGTAACTCTCAAACAAGAGAGAAAATAAAATAAGGGTTAACTTTCAGCTGCACTTGCAATTATTTTTAATCCAGAGTGAGAATACACCCTTGTTGAACAGAAGAATGCCTAAGACACTGATGCAAATGAAATATACTGTTGTAAATTATTACTGTCGTGGACATCAAAGATCACAGGCCTGCTCTGCTGCTTGACCCACTCATTTTAATAAGCTTTGAATGAAGATTTTTCTTCAACATCTGTTGGTTAGCAGCTCCTCATATTAACAATGAAGACAGAACAAATGCAGGATAATAATGTTATCTGTCTTGGTGTTCACATCTTTTGGATCTGTGGATGTATAGTCAGTCAGTTCAGAATCCAGAGACTTGCTTTTGCACTGAAGGCTAACAATACAAGCCAACTTTCAGCATACAGGAGTCTAAAGGGCCTCTGCTGTGTCCTTTATACCTTGCTTTCATGAATAATGCTCTCATATGAGCCCTTTCAGAAACTAAACAAGATCTGTATGAAAACCAGGTTGTTTGTTCTGCTACTCATGGAAGGCTGTTTTATAACCTCGTTGCTCTGCTGGCTAGAAACTGCCTCCTAATTTCCAGTCTACATTTACTCACAGATGGTTTGTTTCCATTTGGGTTTTTGTACCAACTTTATTCCTTTATATACAGAAAGCTTCTGATCACCTTCTTTACTTCCTTGATACTTACAAAGAGCCCATCACATCCTTTCTGAGCCTTCCTAGCTGCTTCCTCTTCCCCAGACTTAAACACAAATTTCTAATAGGCACCTGGGAAGGTATTTCTTTAGAGTGGACTTCACAGAATATTTCTACTGTTCAGACAGTCTAGAGTTCCCTGCTAGGAAGTGTCATTCTCCTAGCTCTCCTTCTGAATGACTGTAAATATCACCTGCCTGTCCCAGGATTGCTACTCTAACCCACTTTGAAGTACTGAACACATGCTTCCTACCACAGGATCCCCTTGGTCAGTGAAAACAGTCTGCTGAGTTTATTTTTCAGGGCTCTGCTGTCCTTTAGTCGTCCTTCCCTGCCCTTAGTGTCCGTGCCTTACAGCATATGTTGGGGGCACAACGAAAGCATGGTGTGCAGGTGATCATTTCAGAGTCCCAGCTGTTACTTTGTGGTCTGTAGAGATGAACAGTGTGAATGAATTGTTTAATTGATGAGACTTAATTTCCGTGGGATCTATGACATGCTGGCTATAAGGTTCTTTCAGCTGCAGCTGCTTTTCTTCAAGATGCATTTGCATTCATGGAGCAAAGATATGAGGAAACTGTGTGTCCCTCCTTAGTCACGGTGTTGGGAATGCAGTTCCCTAGGATAAAATCAGAATGAAGAAGAAAAGATGGATGGGAAATGTAATTGTATGAAGTCTTACTTGCAGAATTCTGGACATAGATTGACAGACAAAAGTAGATTATTTTTATTTCTTGTGCTGATCTACTAATATTTTTGTCTCTGGGCTGGTTTAGCTATAATAATAATTCTGCTCTGAGAAAAGGGATATCTCACCTGCTCAGCCTGTGGGATTATGGAACAGACCTGGGCAGTAAAATCAACAGTGCTGGGTCTATGCATGGGTTGTACAATTATTCTTTCTTACATGTGCATGAAGAGCGGCATGGCCCCAGGAGCTTCTCTGCCATATTTTCCGATGCTAGTATTAGAAATAATAAAGTTCTGCATGGGATCAGTTTCACCTGCAACTTCAGGCAACTGGGTACTTGGTGTTAAGACCAGCCCTCCTTTTACCTTCACTCAAGGTGTGAGTTGTTTCCTTTGCTCCTTTGTTCAGTTTCATGTTTCAGTGCCAGTGCAAGTGATCCTTGGCCTTAGGTTAGATTCTTGAATGTGTATTTTTGCCTGTTTGGAGGAAATTGAGCAGAGTGAGTCACATCAGAGAGTTCCTGAAATGAGAAGTGGAGATAAGATTTTCTGGCTCCTGGGTTTTCACTCCAGACAGAGTGGAGACTGTCTTAGGCAGCCTGAGAAATTCCAGCTTCTTTGTGGTGGTTGTATTGCCTATCTTACTCACACTTAATGAGATACAGAGGCTGAGAGATGAGTAAGTTTTTGGAAATTATCTTTTGTTCCCATCTAGACTTCGGAGAAAGCTTCTGCCTTAGACCTTTTGTCTCTGAATTTTTTAAGAATTAGTGTTTCAAACTGTCTCCAAACAGGAAAACACCTTCACTACTGGCACCAGAATTACTTTTCCCCTCAAGGCTGGCTGAAACTGTCACTCTTCCTCTTCTACTAAGTGTTACTGTGGGTGAAGCTGGAGGTTTTTTTAGTATTTCAAAATTTCAAGTACTTTTACTGTTCTTTGCTATGGGATGTCTGTTATACAAACTGTTTTGTCATAAATATTTACGAAGTGTTTTAATATAGGAATGAAAAATACAACTCCTAGAAGAGAGGTGGAACTGGGTTACTTGGAGGTACTTAATTCTCTATTTTTGTCTGTTGACAATAACAACATCATTAAAATGTTTAAAATGGAAGACTTAGAAATATGTAAATGCAAGTGTAATCTTAAAATGTAGGTAAGAACCATCCTTTAAAAAAACATGGAAAATGAATCTCTGTCTCCTTCTATATGGACATATGTACCTGTATATATTCTGGTTACATCAGATCCCACCATATCCTGTATTTGTCTTATTTTTGTGATTTCAGCAAGTTCAACAGAGAACTTTAGATAATCTAAAATCATTTCCCACTGCATCCCATTTTCACAAGCTACTGATAAAGATATTGACTAATGTTTCTCAAGCCAAGACTTAAAAATCTCCAGCAGAAAGCTAGGCTCTCCAAAACTCCTGTTCTGGCATTTCATGGCCTCCTTATTTAGAAACATTTTCTTTAAAACTTTGTCACTACAAATCAGTCCAACCACTACTTATTATTCACCAAGTGAACATAATGAATTGTTCATCACATGCCTCCTAAGTACTCTAAAATGCCTTTTAGGTTTTAGAAGATTGAACAGATTTCATCCTTTTCTACAGCAGGGTAGGAATAAAACAGTTAAATGCCTTGAGTGTTTGCACATAGGCTGTATTTTCTGAACATGTGTTACTTGAACTGTGATCTGTGGCAAACTGGTAGTTCATAAGATTAGATCACTTACAATGTCCTTACAAGTCAGACAAGCATTCATATTTTGCTTTCTTCCCCAAAAACAGATGAAGGTGTTAGTAAGAAATAAAATTGTTAAATCTTAATATTATTTTTTTTTTAAATAGTGTAGGGTGTCAAGATTGTATGACGTGGTCCTAGCTTCTTTTCCAAAAAAGAATACAATTTTGATCTGGTTCTAAATATTCTATCAACTGTGTTGCTTAGGATTTGATTGTATTTTGTCTGCCTGTATTTTTCTAAAGTTGTGGTACTTAAGATTAGGTGCAATACACCAGAAGAGATTTGGTAATGGCAGATTGGATGGAATAATTGCAAGTTTTGTCTTAAATAAAACATTCCTGTTAATACATGTCGGACAACAAATCATAAACCCTTATTGAATTTGTGATCTGCTATAACTCCTAGTTCCTTTTCAACAATGCTCCTCTGCAATGTTCCTTTTCTACAATGCTTCTCTACAATGCCTAGCTAGCAGTTTCCCAGTTCGCTTCTATGTTAATTTCTTTTAGATGAAGACCATTGTGCTTATTCCTGTTGATTTTTTTTCCTGCTCTTTTTTTTGGGTCATGTCTCTAATTTATGAAAATCTTTGAGGCCGACGTTGGTCCTTTGGAACCCTTGAACTTCCTCAAAGCTTGGTGTCATCTGCAAATTTTCTAAGCGTCTTAGTTGATATTTTGCCATCCAACTTAAATTAGTTCAAGTTAGTTCATCGTAAGCCCTTGCAAGGCTCATCTGTATAGTCCTCTCAGACTGACAGTGATCTTTGAAAAACTGCCCTTGGAATAGTGGGTACGACTCTTGCACACTCATTTTATGGTGATTTCAGCTAAGCACTATTTCACTTGTTTCCTTATAAGAGTGTCTCATGGAACGGTATTAAGTCTTAATTATAGCAAACCATAGCTCACTATTTGTTACTCACTCAGCCTTGAAGTATAAACTAGATTGATCTGCCAAGAATAAATCAATCATATCAATGTCAGCTGCTCTTGACATCTTAGTAGCCTTCTGCTGATTTTTCAATTATTGTCTTTAATATTTTTCCAATACAGTTTTAGTATCTTTCCTAGGTGCTTGCATGGAAGGCCTGGCTTCCAAATACCTTGATCTTCCTTTCCTAGATACAGAGAGGCAATACTTGCTTTTTGTCAGCCCTTTCATACCTTTTTTTGTGCTCTCAAATGTGATTACTGAGAGTTTGGTGATAATTTGGTTGGATCATTAAACAGTAACTTTATTGGTTGTAACTAGCCTAAATAGTCGTCACTCCAGTCTTTCCATACTCTGACCTGTTCTCTTTTCACAGTTTATAACACTATTGCAGTACCTCTTAACTTTCCTCTGTGTAGAAGGAAATGACATTTGGCATGTCCTCTGACAATTGCTGTCCTTTAAATAGCAGACCTGACTGGGTTTTGTTATTCTTACTCCTAATGTGTTTATATAGATTTTTCTTACCTTTTCTGTCCCCTTCTGACCTATCAAGTCAACCTTCTAACTGGAAAATAAACTGCTATTAGATAATCCTTGTTAGGCACCTCTGTCTGTAAGGGAAAAAAAAGGCGATCTGGAGTATTCCCACTAACTTGTAAAAAGCTGGGCTTTTACTTGTGGAAATGAAGCTCTGGAGTGTATAGGAACAAAAAGTGTTCAGCGTTTTTAAAAAATTCAATTTGATTTAGATTTAGAGTCTCCCATTTTTCTGGAAGAGGGGAACTGGATTAATTTTAAGGAACTATGTCTGAGTTCACATAGCACAAGAGGAGAGTGGACAACTGCACCCAGCTCAGTGCAGCACAAGAAAAGAGGCTTTTATATTCTCAAATCAATTGGCAAAGAAAGAAAAAAATAGAATCATAGAATAGAATAATTTAGGTTGGAAAAGACCCTTAAGATCATTGAGTCCAACCGTAAACGTAACACTACCAAGTCCACCACTAAACCATGTCCCTAAGTACCAGATCTACACATCTTTTAAATACCTCCAGGGATGGTGACTCAACCACTTCCCTGGCCAGCCTTTTCCAGTGCTTGACAACCCTTTCAATGAAGACATTTTTCCTAGTATCCAATCTAAACCTCCCCTGGCACAACTTGATGCCATTTCCTCTGGTAACAATGAGAAGAGAATAAATCAGGAGCATGGAAACCAGAAAAGAGGCAGGCTGGATGGCATTTGTAGCTTGGGTATCTGCAGTTCAACCTAAGCGACTATATCAGAGTTGTTTTTCCTGAAATACCTATGTAACTTAGGATCCCATATGAATTCAGCTCACAGGAATACCAGTCTTCCTGAACAACAGGGTTGAAGCTTTGAAGTATCTTTGGCTTTTAATAATGAGATTTTAACCTCTCAGTTGTGTGCCTTTGAATGCTTTTCAGGCTGTCTTTTTTTTCTGAAAATTTTGCATTTATGTTAAGCTTCCATTATATTAACAGGATATAAAAATATAATCGGTGGATGGTAGAATTCCCTGGGAAAAACCAAATAGAGCCCCATGTCAGTGAGGCATAAGGGAATACTGCCAACAAAAAGAGGCAGTCTTTTTTTAGGCTAAAGTTTTTACAGGCATATTGCTTTTTGGCTTTGGTGGTTTGTTGCTTTTTTGTGTGGTTTCTTATCTGCTGCAGACAAAAGGGCTCAAACGGCCCCTGTGAAGGAAGACTACTGTAAATTGTGAAATGCTCTCTTCCTTCCTCCGGAGATTCCACTGGCAAAGCAATTCTGATAAAGTTTCATCCACTCAATTTCAGAGCTTCTGCCATGAGAAGGTTGAGCACTTACCAGTAGGAAGCTCATAAAACAACTTCAAAAAGTGAACCTCCAGGAAAAGGTGTAGGATTTTCTGCCTCCTGGCTCCAGACAGGATATAAACTGTTCTGGAGTTGTCTATAACTTTTCTGTGTATACAATTATAACAGCTGATCAATGTTTTTTTTAAAAAAATAAGGTTGCCCTATCAATACTCATTATCATTTGTTTGTATTAGGATAATGTTTACAGAACCCCTGTGAAATGAGACCCTGCTGCATGATGTACTGTACAGGTGCATTAAAAGTACTAGCCTCTCTTAGGAGGGTTTACAATCTAGAGAACACGGACGGAGGAAGGTTGGCAGGCAGGAAATGTTTTAATTCCCAATTTACAGATGAGCAGCTGAGGCTAAAGAAATATCAGTCCTGATCTGATACTACCTGGGATTCTGGTCATTCGAGCAAGGCTGGCCCAGGCCTGGGCTTGCAGAATGCCTCTATGGCATAGCCAGGAGTTAACCTCAACTTTCCAGAGGTTCTTGATCGTTTATTCATGATTCTAGCTTTGCTAGTTCACATCTGCTAGAAAGTGTTCCTCTCCCTACAAATATTCAGTGTGTTGTTTTTAATCCTTAATCTATTCAGTAACTGACTTTGATGTGCTTTCTAGGTCTTTGTTACAATTCCTAGTGAACTCTTCTATTTTGTTAGTAACTGAGGCTGTTTTAGAATATACTCTCTACTCTGTCCTCTTTTATGTGATGTATTCCTTTGATGAGCAGAAATCTATTAAGGTATGGCTTCTTGACAAATATTTCTTTGTGAAAAAATTGGGAATTGATACCAGTTGAGATCTTAGCTTGGGATCCAGGATCCACTGCTTTTTATTCTCTAATAGGCTGAGGCTCCAAAATGAGAGCTCCAACATGCACTGTGTAAGCTGTAACTATGCTTTACAGATATGAAGTAGGTGCTACCCTATGTCCTCCTGTCACTGGCAACCCTTGTTGAGTCCTTTGAATGTTAGGCCTTGTTAAACCTCACCCCATAATGATGAATCTTTATGTCTGGGATACCGATTTGGCAACTAGACTGTCTGGTGGAGTCTCCATAGTAAGTGCCTGAGGGGACATGGAACAAGGGGTGGGGTGACATGGCTGATCAGGGTGCAAGGGAATAATACCACTTTGTATTGACTAGGGTTGGGTGCCCTGGGGAACGTGGACTCCACAAGAAGCTTCTAGTGTTGTTCCTTTGCAGAGGGTTGACAACTGAGCTAGTGTGTCTATTACTGGTGCTTCCCATTCCCTACTTATAGCCCTCAACAGTACTTGTGAGACCTCCTGTAACAGAGGTGAGAAGGGTGCTACAGTGAGAATATCCAAAACTACTGTTGTACAATGCGTGGCAAGTCACTCATCACTGAAGAGGCATGCACGTGAAGGTGCGCATGGGGATTAAGGAGTGGAGTGTAGTGGTGCAGCCAGAAGACTGTTCTGCAAGGAGTCAGTGATCCTCATGCTTACTGCCTTCTCAAATAGCCAGGTGCAATGTGAATAGCCTATGATCGCTAACCAACCTGCTGTAGCAGTGTCCATGATTACTCAGGTATGTGTCTCCATACCATGGACACCATGTGACTGCTCTTTGTAGTAGTAGAATTAATCAGGGTATGCACAATAAATGTGCATGGATTCCGTATGAGACCAGTGTATTGTCCACCTGAAATATTAGATGCACCTGTTCAGGAATTGTAACTCTATTGAGGTAAGGGTATTGGAGCATACTGTCCAAGGGACTCTTCAAAGCTAAGTCCACATTCCAAGCTTGTCTGCTATGAGTGACTGATGAATCTGTATCATGGGCAAGACTCTAGAAGAGTACTAGCAATCCTTGGGCTGGCAAACCTTACCACAAATGAGAACTCTGCACAGTGTGCTGTGATCCACAGGGAAGAGCTTGTCCAGTGCTGCAGTTTCTATCTTTTACTCAAACTTAGTTAACCAGCTTTGAGTGCTGGTGCCTGTCTTATAGAGATCCCAAAAGAACCGGCACCTCCTTGGTGCATAACATTATGCTATGTGGAAAGTTGGAATCTGCTTATTCATGCAACTAACTCAAACTAACTATCTTGCTCCTTCCTGATATCCTGGAATTGTGTGTTTATGTCAGTAAAACTATGTCGCGCAGGACTTGGCAGTTTGTCAGCACGGTCCTTCAGAGGGTTGATTTGACATCAGACTTAATGTGTGGGAGGGCCAAATCCTGGGATTTTCCAAGAATTTTTTTTTCCACACGACATTTCCCATCTCATGGAGGACAGGCCAGTTGAGAGAATAAAAGGCCGTAGTAAAGGCAGGTATTACACAGTCCAGACACTTGGAGCTGAACTTGATCTTCAAGTCCCTATTCAGCAACTTAGCAACAGAAAGCAGTCACTGAGAAATATTGCAGAGGACTTTTGCCACCTGCCACCACAACTGCAACCTGTGAGTATAAATGGAGTGTGTTATTCTGTTTCATTGCTCAGCTAAAGGAAAACTGGACAGATGGAATTCTGTGTTGGTGTTCATTAAAAGCTGTTTACATTTAAAAGCTATCTTGATATTAAGAACTGTTTAATATTAATAATTTCCTAAAAATGGAAATCTTATTTAAATCTTTAGAATAATTGTTAAAAAGTATGTGGAAAAGATTGCATAGATAGTGTTTTATATTGAATTGTAAAAAGTATTTGCTCTTTACAAACATTTTTTCCTTTGATCTTTCATAGCTGTCTGCTTGAAAGAGAAGAGAAAACTCCCAGAAAAATGATTTGCTTGTGGTTCCTATCTCTTGTTGCTTATGGTAAGTGTGTATGTCTCTGTGTAGAAAACTAATTGGATGGTAGTATTAGTGTGCCTGTTCTGTTTGAGCTCAGAATTAAACAGAATTTTTGAACCTGACCTAATTAGCTTGAGGCTAGGTTCACATTGAAGAATCTCTAGCTGCAATGGCATGTTTCCTTGCTTGTCTGTCAAATACATAATTGGCTCCTATAGGTTGCTATGACGTCTACAAAGCTTTCTGTGATCGGACATAGTTTCACAGGCTGAAGTCCCTGTACGTGATGCTGACATGCATGTTTTGAAGCTTGCCAGTTAATTGTTTATAAATAATTGCCACTACTTTTTATGCAGTTTCAGACATTGGCAAGTTTGCAATATTTATAGAGCTTTACATACCCTCTTCTAGAGAGGGAGGAGGGAAAAAGTCAGGCACCAATTTTTTGATGTCTTTTCATTCTAGGACTTACAATACTACAGGGGGTGAATTGTTGGACATACCATTATTCAGACAGAAACATGACCTACAGGGAAGCAGAGTTGTGGTGCAGAGAGAGGTATACACACATGGTTGCCATTCAGAATAAGGAGGAAATCAACTATCTCAATAAGTTCTTACCCTTCAATCCGGGTTACTACTGGATTGGAATCAGAAAAATTAACGAGGTATGGACCTGGATTGGAACTAACAAAGAACTGACAGAAGAGGCAAAAAATTGGGCTTCTGGTGAGCCAAATGGCAACGGGAACAACGAGGACTGTGTTGAAATCTACATCAAAAGAGGGAAGGATGATGGCAAATGGAATGATGAGCAGTGTGACAAAAAGAAAGTTGCCTTGTGCTTCACAGGTATGGTATGATAAAGGCCATTTTAGTGTGTCCCTGTGGAGATGAGATGTTGGGTGGGATGAGTTGTTTAACCTAGTGTTACGTATTAACTACCTGACCCTGTAAGCACTTATACACTTATCTTACAGGGCTGAGGTTGTTCTTGTTATAAGAGCTGGATTGATCTCACTTACCTTCTAGCTCCCAGAATATTTTACATCTTTTATGAGCAATTCAGCAGACATTCTCTATAATCAGTGGAGACGAACAGGCTTTTCCAGATGGTGACTTTCATCTTACTATCAAGTGGGTGTCTCAGCTAGATAAGAATGACACTTCTGGAAGCATCTGTCTACTGACTATAGACCACTGGATGAGATTAGACACTTTGTGTAGAGGTGGCTAAGGCTAGGTCAAAAAAAAAAAAAGCAAGTCAAGTATCAGCCAAATTAGAGCCATGGTGGGTTAATGAAGAATGTGCCTGTTGAGGATTTCTACCTACCCCATAGTATATTGTTCCTTTTGCATGTTAAATATTGCTAATATCTACATGAAAACAAGTGGTCATGGAGTTTCCCTCCAGTAGAATCCTTTCACAGTGAGCTAGTCTGTCAAAGGTGTTGATTTCTTAAATGCTTCTGTGAAATGACAGGGTTACCTTATGTACCAAACACCCTGCTTTTCTTTTGCTATATACAGTGCTGTTTAGTGCCAGAAAGATAAACAAAGCACTGGCCAGGTTTCATTAGTGGCCATTGCTGATTCTTTTATAATTTGCTGTATTTTTTTTTTATAGCTTCTTGCAACCCATCTCTCTGCAGTGGCCGTGGAGAATGCATAGAGACTATTAACAATCACACCTGCCATTGTAACCCTGGATTCTATGGGCCTGAATGCGAGTTTGGTAAGATTACTCCTTCCTCCTTTTCAGCTAGGGTGATATTCATGCTAGCTAGTATTCAGTTTGTCTGGCTTGTTGATTTACCTGCTCAGCCAATGAAACTGACTGTGTACTTTCTTGTGTTTCTTTGAAGTTGAGAGTTGTGATCCACTAAATAAACCTGATCATGGGAGCCTCGAGTGCAGCCACCCATTGGAGAGCTTCAGCTACAACTCGTCCTGCACAGTTCAGTGTGAGGAAGGCTATGAACTGACTGCATTGGAATCTATATACTGTACCTCTTCTGGGGTCTGGTCTGCCCCCCTTGCAGCGTGCAAAGGTGAGCTTCTCCAGCAGTGATAGATGAGCTTTCTACATTGTACATAGCTCTGTAAACTTCAGTGTTTCTCTGCCAGTAGGTACAAATTGAAGTTCTGGCCCATTCTTTTGTGATTAATTATGTGGTGAAGGTGCTATTTTATTGCAGCACACAGGTCTCTGTTTCTGAAGAGATTAAATGGGCAGGAAGAATGTTCTGGCCCTGATCTAGATTTCCTTGTGGGGAACAGGGAATGGAGATGATCTAGCCGTGAGACTGCTCACAACAGGCCAGTTACTCCTCACTGTAGGAATTATGTTTTGAGGTGTTCAGCTTAGAATAAGCTACTGTTTGAAGCAAATAAAAGCATCAAACATCACCAAGCAGCAGTCAAAATGGGAAAATTTTGGATGTAACTAGTTGCTGTAATGAGCTGCAGATGAATTTACAGCCTTGCCTTAAGAGTCAGTCTTCCATTTTGAGATCTTTTCCACTCCTATCTGCTTTCTGAAATGGCAGCATAGTAGATCTCCTTTCTAAATCTGCTTCCATTTAGGGGATATGCTGCTTCAGGAAAGAAAAAAAATCTTTTTGTGGTTTGTTCCAAGCTAAGCTCTCTGCTGTCTCTTATGCTTTTCAGCTGTGACCTGTCCTGCCTTAGAGATGCCTGCTCATGGTGCTGTGAACTGCTCCCATCCCTCTGTGGAGCTCAGCTGGGGTACCACCTGTGAGTTCACCTGTGAGGAAGGATTTACCCTGACAGGACCAGCCACACTGCAGTGTGGGTCTTCTGGGGCCTGGGACAGGCAGCAGCCGTCCTGTGCAGGTACCTTTCCTTATCCCTGCTCACCCAAGTACTTGGGGTTGTCAGCATTGGCATGTTGAATCCCTGAGGCATCTGTGCTGACTGCTGTTGTGATCTGTGTGTTGCAGCTGTGAGGTGTGAGGCTGTAACATGGCCAGAAGAAGGCTTTGTGACCTGTGACCACGCTCCTGCAGATCTTACCTATCGCTCACATTGTGATTTCCGCTGCAGCGAGGGCTACGTTCTGGATGGCCCATCCAGCATTGAGTGCACAGCACAGGGACAGTGGTCAGAGCCAGTACCAAAATGCAAAGGTAAGACTTCCTGGGTTGGAAAATACAGTTTTCTCGTCACTGGACAGCACACTGAAATCTGCATTCCTATAGGGTCCTGGCTGCAAACTAAACTCTGTGCTGCCTCTCATGTTTTCAGCTGTGACTTGCTCTGCCTTAGAAATGCCTGCTCATGGCTCTGTGAACTACTCCCATCCCCAAAGTCAATTTCAAAATACATGTGCATCTACTAGTGCAAGAAAGAGGACCAAAGGCAGGAAAGTCCTTAATGACTCTTAACCATTTCTTTTTGTATTTCAGTTGTACAGTGTGAACCACTGAGCTCTCCTGAGAAAGGCTCTATGGATTGCTTACATGGTGCTGGGAACTTCACATACAACACAGTCTGCTACTTCAGCTGTCTAGAAGGACGGAGGCTCAATGGTTCTCATGTTCTTGAGTGTAGTCATTCAGGAAACTGGAGCGCTAGTCTGCCCACATGTGAAGGTATTTGACCTGTGACCAACCAGAGGGAGGGGGCACTGGGGTTTCTCGTCAAATGAGGTATGGAAGGGTGGAGGAGGTAACACCAGCCAGTGAGCTAGAACTTCTAGCGAACCCTATGAATTAAAAAGCCCAACAAAATCTCTCAGTATGTTGTTTGAAAATAGAAGGGGGGAAAATTCCTAAAAGGTCTTGATGAAAAAATGTTGATTTTTTTTTTTTATCCAAACACAAAAGCCACAACCTGATTTCTGGTTGGTTTGTTTGGTTTTTAATTAAAATACTTCTCATGTTGAGCTTTTTCTGTATGAATAAAGAAAAAAAGGTTTCTCGAAAAATAGAACCTTGTGGGGAAACCTGCATTCATAAATCTGTTTCTCAGTGGAAAAGTTTATAGATTTGTTAATTTGGTGTGATAGTTTCTTGGGTAAGCTCCTCGGCCAAAAGACCTCACAGAGCTTTGCTGTCAACTTTACAGGACAGCAATCTCAGCCTTGCCTTCCCATTCAAGGCAGTAAGAGCTCTGTCCCTGTCCTCAGTGGGAACACACTTGCCCTGCTTGAAATGCTTTTGCATTTCCTAAAAGCTAAACTCCACTTTATTTGCTTGAGCAGAATTTAAATCCTTGAATAATTTCATCGATCTCAATAGGATTGCTCAAAGAGAAAGACAGCAGAGTGGAAATTAAAACACAAACTGAAACATGAAAAATAAAAGATGAGCATAAATTGTCATGGGAGGCTAGAGGTTAGACAGACCCTGATATAGCTAGCTTGTTGCCTTGCCATTGCTTTGGCGATGGGTGGGATAATTTTTAGTATGCAGCTTTTTACCTTGTGTACAGGATGTGTTGTGTCTCAGCAAGAGAAAACTTAGGGGTTACAAGCTGCAATTCTGGCTCCTCTTGAAGAGCACAGGGAAGAGGAGGAAGTAGAGAGGGCTTCAAAGACTTCGCATGACTCTTGATCTCACGGAAACTTTTTCATCCTATCAGCTTCTGAACAAGTCAGCTATGTCTCTGTGGGCATAGCAGCCACAAGTGCCTCCCTGTTGTCCACAGCATCATTCCTCCTTTGGCTTGCAAGACGTTTCCGAAGAAAAGGTGAGCAATTGGATTGGGTCTGTCCTGAAAAATTTTCAGTGGAGAAAAAAACACCCCACCTCCAAACCCCAATACCTTGCTTTATGAAAAGTGAAAATTCACGTACTTAAACAAATTCCAAAATTATTTTCAAGAAGCCTCCATGTTTGGCTCTTGGATTAATATATAAAAACAAAAAGTAGTAAAAACCAAATGTTTAGAAAACAAGAATTAGAAATAAAAAGCAAAATTCTATTCATCAGTAATTACTGCCAGGGAAAGTGAACAGGAATGTGAGACGGGGCTAATGACAACACTGTAATAAATGCCTGTGAGATTTGTTGCTAGATAATGGCTTTTTATCAGATATTCAGAAATTAGAGGTTTTTTAGCAGAAGAAAAAGTTTGCATGAGGGGGCTTTTATCTTGAAATGCTAATAACTTTTCTTATTCTTCTTGCAGCAAAGAAATTTACTCCTTCCAGGTAAGTTGTGTCTCAAAAAGCAGCATGAAAAACACTGCAATCACTTTGCTAAAATCCATTTGATATAAACCAGTTGTCATTAAAGTACTTCTCATTTCTGTTTTCTATAGTAGCTGCCAGAGCCTAACCATCGAAGGTAGCTTCCAAAGTGCTGCCCAGAATGTCTAACTCCAGCTGTTTCAGGTAAGCATATGAGAGAGCTGCGCTCACAAATTCTCTTCCTTTTATTCACACAAGCATTCAGAGCTGTTAATTGCTATACAGTTGCTGAAATAGCAGTATGTTCTTTGGGGTACCTAATATGCATCTTGGCATTGCATGGAAGTTCCTAAAAATACCATTTTATTGCTTTAGAAATGGTTATTCAGTTCCTTAAGGATGATTGTGCTTAGCATTCTGTCCAGCTGCGTAAAGTATTAGGAACACTTCTGTGCATTTTTGCTACCTGCTGCATACAAAATTCCTCTGAAATGAGAGCAAATACAAATCTATGCCAATTTTCCAATTTTTAGAGGAATTTTGCTCTCTCTGCAGGAATTGAAGCCATCTTTACTTTTGACTCGGAGATACCTGGAGAATGAAACTGCACCCAAATCAGCAGCTGCCCAGATGTTTTTACCTCTTGCTGACAAGACGATTGACCTTGTGTACTGCTCAGAAATTTTGAACTCAAGCTGTCTGGTGTTTCCATTTAAGACAAGCAGAGAGTAAAACTCTGTCCTTCTGGCAGAATGCTGTCTATATTCAGTCATGTAGTTATCATAACTGGGAGCTTGCCATCTCTTGTCCAGATGGTGAACAAATAGTAAGCTACTGCCTAAAGAGGAGGCTGGTTTCTCCTCTGGTCTACTCCAAAGGTACCTTGGTGAGGTGAAGACATGCATTATTTCACATCACTTACTACACTGCTGGAGATGTCTTCTCTGGAGATGTATGGGTAATACTTGCAGAAACAGAATAATCGGGATGAAAAAATACTCATTGAATAGCCTTGAAACCATTGATCTGGTTTATAGTTGAAGTCAGTTTATTTTAAAAGGATGTCCCAATCAATAAATATGCCTGTAGTGATATGGGCAATTATTTGGGTTTCTGCTGCATGTCCCAGCAAGCTTAGGGACTTCAAACTTTTTTTGTTGTTGTAATAGCACTAGGAATCGTAGTGCCTATACTAGGTACTTCAGTTTCTGAATGCAGCAAGTAGATCTAAAATGATCTCATCCCTGTGGGATTATGTACTGTAATACAGATGTATCACAAATATTTAATTGTGTAATTTTTACTGTGGATATTTCTTGCTGTTAACTGTAAATGTATTGTAAAATAGCTGTTCCTGAGTAGGTCTGTGGCCATTCATCTGGTCCCAGGTAATTTTAAAATGATTCAGAGGTGTTTGTAGGGATTTAATGCCAGTACACTATTTACAAATAAAATGGAAGCCTGAGATTTGTATGTATGTATATTGCAACTATGATTTATTAAGCTGTTTAAGGACTTCAAATGAGAATGTTTTTCTTAGTAAGTTATATTTAAGTTATAAATTAAGAATCTCTGAATTAGAATCTGATATGTATTGTCCTATTTGTAACAGTATTTACTAAAATGTTTAAAATGTAATGCTCCCTTTTTGGAAATGTACATCATTTAAATTATTTAGGTCAGCTCTGTGGGATACGGCTTCAGCAGCAGAATGTGAGGGGTTGGGGGAAGACTAGCTGAACAGCAAGGCTGTCCCTTATTTCGCCTTCCGTTTTCATAGCAGTCAAGGAAAGAGTAGCCAGCAGATGGCACTGACTGCCTGGGAGCTAGCACAGCCAGAGCTGGACCCCAAACCAGCGTCCCCAGTCCTGAAAGGAAGGAAGAAGGCTCAGCTATGTGTCTGGTAAAGCAGGTGCCTGGACCCCAGCACTGGGCTTTGAGAGGGGCATGCTCAGGAGAAGAGGAAAGCAGTAAGAGAAACGAGTAGGTGACCTTGGTGCATGGTTAACAGCACAAACCCCTCAGCCCATGCAGGTCTTTTGCAGCCCTTTCTGCTGGGAAGCTAGCTGAGTGCTGGGAGACCATGGGCTAACAGGTGAAAGCACAGCTCTGGGGATTAGTGATGACTGCTGTCTAGGGACCTCCACTGCCACCCTGGCTTGGACTGTAGCCAAAGGCTCTGCCATGGGCTAGTGCTGGCCAGGTGCCAGTGACAGCTGGACACTGCTGTGGCCACCCTTCCCCAACCCCTGACATAGCCACCGTGCAGTTTCCTTGGCTCTCCATAGCTGCTGCCAGCAGCCGTGAGATGCATTCCTGCCCTAGGCAAGGCTCAAGAGAAGCCATCAGGCCTGTGAGCAAGGGAGTCAATTAAGGGGTGCTGCGCCACAGTGGATGGGGCCAATTGCTGTTTATCCCAAACTGATTAGCGAAATGAGAGGCTGTCAGCGCTTCCCCCGCCTTGACAAGGTGGGGCCCAACCGTGTGAGCAGATGTAGAGCAGTAATCCTTCAGGTTCCCTGAGGGGACGTAGAGATTAGCCTGAAACGCCCTGCTCTGAATCCCTGCAGGAGCTGTTTTGAGAGCTAAACCACCACATGGGTCCCCCAGCCTGCCCTTGTTGTTGTCCTCTACATGCATGGCCCTGTAGCATCCTCTGGAGATCACTGCTCAGGCCAGCATGGCTCCTACCCTGCTGCAGTCAACACAGCCCAGCTTCTCCTTTCCCAGGAGTTGACCAGAGCTGGTGCTTCTAGCATCTTTCCTGGGGATCTTACAGGAGCTTTATTGCCAGAAAAGAGACTATAAAATTATCCCCTCTTTCTCCAAACCTTCATCCCATGTGACTTCCAGAGGCAGCAGGTGTGAGACCACATTTCAGTGGGATTAGTCCATCTCTCCCATATATCCCAAAGGCCAGACAGAGACTCCCTGAAAGTGATCCCCTTCCTTCCAGTGACTTACAGGTTACATCTATCCTCATAACTAATGTTAGTCTAGGGCACAGGCAAAACCCTAGCCTGCGCCTGTCCAAGTCACTTGATTCTTGATCCTCTCCTGGCACTGGTTTTTCCTGCTTCAGGATATGAATTACCAGGTATGATGTCATGGTGTGCCCAACCCTTTAAGGACCTTCAGGAAGTCATTTTATTTGCAGTGGATGTGTCTCTGTCACAGTGCCTGTGAACACAGCTCTTCTGTTTGCTATCTGTATAGTTCCCGTGCTGGCAAGAATGGCCATGGGAATGCTTACTGTCATTTAGTTAATGCTGCTGTCATTTATTTAACACCATTGTGTTGCTCCTCTATATGGTGCAGTGCTGTGCAACCACCGAAGGGCCACGGGGTCTTTGCTGGAGGGACTTACTTTATTTCCTGTTGTCCCATATCCCTTAAATTTCTCAGCTCTCCCTGAGCCTGTAGCATTGTTCAGAACGGGATCCATGTTTTGCCTGGCAACTTATTTTGGAGCAGATGTCTGCTTGTGCCATGACCTATGGAAGCTGTGAAGGTGACATTAATTGGGAGGCACGCATGTCCCTTCACAGCTCTATGTGTTTGCTGCTTGGCAAGGGGATGGTTTTTGTGGCATAACTTAACACATTCCTGATGAACCAAGCTACCCGGGTGGCTTTAGCTTTTTACATTTGCAGTCCAACAGAAGAGGACTTAGAAACAAAATCTGACTTAAAGTCTCAAACAGACAGGTAGTGTTTGGTTTGGGGTAGGTGTCTCTGTGGCCCATGGTGATATGGACAGTATAAGCCCTGCCTGGATTGGGTTTGTGCCTTCTGTTTTCATTAGTAATTAGCCATCAGACAAGCAGTCATTTAGCAGGGCCTGGCTGAAGTTGCCTTCTAGAGCTCCAGTTTTCAAGGGTTGGGCTGGATCCAGCATTTGGCCAGCAGTTCTGCACTCACAAAGATAAGTCACAGCTACAGGCTCTGGAGACTACACATCTTTGCAGATCCTTGCGTGCTTTGCTGAGGACTGGCAGCAGGGACTTTGAAGCGGCAGCTCCCGCAGGAGTTGGTGTCATGATCAAATCACTAACCTGCTCAGCTCATGCCCTGAGAGCTGTCAGAGGGTATTAGGGGCAGGAGGCCAGACTGCAACACACAATGTCTGGGCAATGCAACATACTCAAGCCTCTGGGAGTCTGGCTTCTGTCCTGAGTCTTGTTCCCGTTTGAATTCCTCTGGTTCTTGCAGGGGGCTGGCTCCCTCCTCTTAGCTTGAGCATGCTTCTAATGTGTGGTTGGTGGTGGGTATTTGGTGAGGGTCTTCGGTCCATAGTCCTGGAGGAGAAAGTTGCCATGGTGAGCTCTTGGTCAGGAACAGAGAGGACTGCAAGGCTGCTGTTTTCTGGGAGCCGTAACTCACATCAAATGAGAAATCCAGCATGGGTTTGCCCACAGACAGGCAGGCCATCCTCCTGTTGGCAGTGGGCAGCAGAAGCTTGGTGGACGGCAGAGAAGCAGCCTGTCATAGCATTTGCACAGTTGTACTATGGAGCTCCCTAGTCTGGTTTACGGCCTCTCTCATGCATGCCTTTAAGGAGAAGCAAGCAAAATTGCAGGTCAGATTTGGCCAGTGGAGTCAAAACCTGCTGGATAGTTATCGCTACACACCTGGCACTGTTAAATCTCATCTAGAAGGGAGGCAGACTTAGCCAACACAGTTCAGCTCTGGCTCCAGTGGTGAGAAAAAAATCCACAGCCCAGAAAGTGTTTCCACAGCTGATGATGGCCAATGCTTTTTCCAGCTCGGGAAGGCTGCTGCCAAGAACAGGACAGTGTGCAAAAAGCACAAATGCCTCCTCAGCAAGGCAGCAAATGCCCCCGGGCAGCTGCCAGCAGGTTTTATATCTGCCTTCCCACTTCAGGGAAGGACATTCCCTGGAAAGCCCAACAGTTACTTTGACTTTCAGCCTGGGCCAAGTGGGACCTTCATCAACTTCTCGCCTCACCAGCTGCCACAAAAGCAGTGATGGCAGGTGTGAAATTTCAGGTGACTTGTTTGCTTCTGGCACTCCAGTGCTGTCATTTTGGGCTTTAGACAGCCTCTGAGCAGGCAGGAAGAGGGAATCGCACTGAATCCATGCCTTCTGGAGCAGGCCTTGGGTCATGGAGCACTTGAGTGGAAGGAAAAGGGTTAAAGGGGAGACAGGAAACACTTATTTCAGGGCTTATTCCCCAGGATGCTTTCTGGGAAAGGAGGGGCTGCAGTCAGGAAGGATGTATTTATTCACTTTTGGATCTCGGGAAATCAAGCCCAGCCTGGCCTAAACCAAGAGGAAAATATAGCAGAGCCCACACTGCACAGAACAGCGACGTCCCCACTTCACCTTATCTTGTGTCAGCACAAACAGTCCAGATAATGTAAAAATCAGACATGGTGAAATGCTGACTCCACATGAATGACCGAGACGTCCCATGGGGAAATGATATGGTTTGAGCAGAAACACAGTGGGGTAGTCCTAGAAAGCCCTATCCTAAGATAGAGAGAAAGCCCTCTCCAGTCCTCACTGTATTTCCTCCTCCTCCCTTGCCTCAGCTGGTACCAGGGACCCCAGGTCGGTCCTTGGGTGGAGAGCAGGGGATGCTGTCTGTGTCACGGGGCTGTTCCCAAACTGGAGTCTGATCTGGATGGCCCTTGAAGGCAGCAGAGGAAAGCCCTGCACATGAGTTAGGAACCTGCTGGGTCATTGTCAGAGAACAGAGAAGATATCTGCTACTTACAGCAAGTCACTTTCAACCAACACAACTGCAAACAACCAGATGTAGCAGACCTTCTTCTACTCTGTCAGAAGCACTTGTGGAGAAAAACTCACCTGTGTAAGTAACCTCTTGCAACTAAAGGCAGAGGATTTGGCTGAAGCACTTGACAGTGACAAAGTAGTCATTGTGGAGTCATGCAGGAAGGAACAGGGAGACAGCCCACCTTTTCCACTGCTTTTCCTCCCTCTGGGAGCGAAGAATATCTCCACCTCTGTTTTGCAAGACCCCTCTTGCCTGCCACTTCTGCTCTTCTCCCTGCCTCTTTTGGTAGCAACAGGGCGTGGGGTAGAGGTGAGAGACCTTCTCCACATGCCCTTGGAGGCAACAGTGGCAGTTTGCGTTGTGCGGGCAATCAGTAAAGCCACAGTGAAATTTGCATGCACTACTCAGACATGCACAGTTTGCTCAGGCTGGTGGTTTATTTGCACTAAAGACAGGCCAGCCATTCACCTGAATGCATTTGTCACTCTGCTCCTTTGAACTAGGGCAACTGGATATTACTGCTGAGGTCGGTACAGATTGATCTGGTTCATTTTCTTTTCCCCTCTATTAGCTCTTTCTTCAGGAATATTCAGTGCCCTATTTAATTTGCCCTGCCTGAGTAGAGGGTTTAGCTTCTGCTCAGAGTGGTATGAAATCCCCGCTGACGTGCCAGGAGGAGAGCACTCAAGATGTTAAAAAATCCATGCTTTTCCTAACATTGAGTTTAAAATCCAGATTTTAAAAACATACTGATTATAAAAGGTTTCTTGTAAAGTGACTGTAATTACTTACAAACAAATATCTAGCTCATGGAAATCATGTAAGTGCTGAGAAGTCAGACACAGATCACACTTTTCTCCAGACTGCAATCCATTCAGTTTGGGTGCATAAAATTCAGAAGCAGTTCCTTCAGGTGCTGACAAAAGTGGTTCAAATGCTGCCAGACAAAGCTAACAACTTGCACACACACACAATGGGTCAGTCAGTGCTTTTGTTTTGTCACTTTTTCCTTCCACTTTTCCACACACAGGGCAGATTTTGGTTCTCAGCCCATTAAATGGTGAATGACCCTTTGCAATATCCTTCCCTGTCTGCTAAGCGGGAGCAAGTCTTGCAAGTCAGCATTTTGGTGACAGAAATTGGTAATGGCAACTCCATGGACTTTTAAAGCACTTTATTCATGTTCCAGGATGAGCAGGGGAAATGGGGTTGTTGCAGACAGCAGACAGATACTCTTTGCATTCATGTCGGTATTGAAGTGTAGCTCTGGAAAGTGATTCTGCCTCAGAGAAATGCACTGTGCAAGGATGAACCATCTGTCTTGGAGGAGTTTGGGGAACATGGACTCCCCTGGATTTTGCAATGAGCAAAGCTAACTCTGAAGAGCAGGTTTCTCCCTGACCTTGCACCTGAGGAAAGAACCTGTCAGAGGATCCTATGAAATAGGATTTGAGGAGCCCTGAGAGGTCGCCTACTCCAAACCCCTGTCCCAGGCTGTGAGTGATACTGCAGGTGGAAGTTGGTGCTGTGCACCCTGTGCAAAAAGCAGGGGCTCTCTGAGAGGAACCTGGGTGGCTCTCAGTGCAGTGACACCCCACGTCTGCGGGATGCTCCAAGCAACCCTAGGGACCTGGGTGCACAGGTTCTGAACAGTGGGGTTGATTTAGTGTCTGAATCTTTTTGTCTATTTCAGAAATCCCAAGCTGGGGCTTATTAGCTTTTCTAACACTGAGGTTGTGGCCTGGAAAAATGAGCACTTGGTTTAATTTCCCAGCACTGCTGATGGCTAAGTCTGGGTAATTCATGCCTTTACCTTGTGTCTAAAACCGAATGATACTGATCTTAGAGAAGAGCTCTGGGACCTTCCCAGGAAGAGCAGAGGACCTGTACTAGGGGAATGACAACGTCCTGTTCTTATCCTCCTGCCCTATTTGCTGCTGGATATGAGGCCAAACAGGCCTTTGCTCTGATCTGGGACAGCTGTCCTTCTGTTCCCATGTCTGGAGCTGGAAAATCTAAGCCTTCAGGCTGTTTGGATGCTGTGGGAACAGGTGCAATAGGGAACCTAGAAAACAACAGATCAGAAAACATATGGGACCGCCCTAGCTCTTAATTAACCTAATTGCTGTAGCTTCCATGAAGGTCTGCATGTTTGCCTAGTGTGTTGTTTCCGGTGCAGGCAAGCACTGGTCCCCATGATAGAGTGCAGACACGGTAATGCTATCAGGAGCCCCTTCCTTCCCAGAAGGGGCCCAGCAGGCCAGACCACCTCCATAAAATCCAGCTGGTGAGCCCAGAGTGCAGGTCCTTGTGCCTAGATGTACAGCCCACCCTTCCGAAGAGGTGCTGTAGGCTTCTCTGGAGAGAGAGTGGGGGTGAGGAATGGGTTTTGAAAGCTAACAAGGGTTATTACAGCCCAGCGGTTTGACTCATCTGCCTGTCCTCCATCAGAGGATGTTACTTGCTGATTGCTGCTGCAGGGGCAATGAGTCATTCAGGCTGCAGGTGGTCAGCTGATAGACGTATTGAGCCAGGTCACCTGCACATTTGATGGCACAGTAAAACCACTAGATATTTATAGAAAGAAATTGCATCCTGACTGGTGAAAAAAGGACACACTAAATGCTCTTTGGTTAAAGGGCACAACTGGGCTGTAGTCCTTTCTTCAGGACTTCAGACCAAGAGAAAGGGTAGTCAAGAATCTTTCCTAACCTTTTTTGATGCTCAGACAACAGCAGGGGTTTTTTCACTTCAGAGTCACTCTTCCTCGCTAAAAGTATTTGGAGAGCAAAGTCACTCCCAGGTTAGTTAAACATTTGCCTTTTCATGGCATTGAATTGTAAATAAAGCTGTAGTCCTAAAAATACTACAGATACCTCAAAGTTTCCAGAGGTTCAAATACGCCCTCTAACAACAATCCTTGTGTTGTGCTGCAAACGGAAATTTGAAATCAGATGTCCAGATGTGTGGTACAGAGCCCCAGCTGGCCAGCCTGCTTTTTTGTAAGGTAGCAGCTATTCCCACATGTGTGTTTCACTCCAGCAGAGCCTGGATTCTTTCTGAAGCTCAGGGGCTGGAGACTTGAAGCACAGCAGAAGGAGCTTCCTTGAGAGGTGCAGAGATGCTAGCAAGCGAGGAGGGAGAGTGTAGTATCTGATGTGGGCACATCTTGTCTGGCCAGTCAAGCCAAATGTTTATCACCTTTGGATTCACCATGCTGCCCAAAAAGCAAAACAGACGTGTAGTAGTGTTGGCAATCTCTGTAGGAACCTCCTGTCTGCCAGATTCTCTCTCCCTGCCCTCCCAGCAGGTGCCAGCTGGGTTTTTGCTTTCTTTCATCCTATGAACATGTTTCATCAAAGCAAGCACAGTCAGGGGATGCAAAGCCCAAAGGCTTACTAAAATTAGGCCTGATCTTTGGTCCTGTTTGTAAGTCGTTTCTAGGCATGGTGGTGTCTGACATAGAAACTGGCTAAAATCAGGGTTTGCAAGTCCTAAGTACAGCTATGTTTGTATTATTGTTTACAGAGTCCTTCGGGCAGCAGCGTGCCTGTTAGAACAAAACAGCAGCACACATGCATGGATCAAAGAGCCCCGGTGAAACAGATTTCAACATAGACAAGTGGCCTACCCTATCAAATTAGCTGACAAAGGAGGATCATGGGAGAAGCACTGTGGCTGTGATTTTGACAGAACCAAACCGTGTTCCATGACCATGACTCAGTACTGGAGTCACACACGTTCACTGTGGAGATCTCTGGGTCTTCTGCAAAAACAATGAATGAAGGAGACGTTAAATCCCAATTGAGTTAATGAGGCTTAAACAAATCTTTCAGGTTCAGTGTAGTGGTTTCTGTTTTAGTGGCTCTGGATCTTGCTAAATCTTCCCTTCCCCCTTCTTCCCACCAGAGCTACTTAAATAACAGTGGTTGATAAGGAGGAATTATGAAAGCCAGTTCAAACCCCGAAGTGTGACTAGAACAGGTGCTTGGAATGGCTGTATGAAATACCTTCAAAGAGGTGATAAATAAGCAGCAGAAGCAAGGAGGGAGAGTGAAAAGTATGGCTTGTGACTGTTTTGTAAACTTAGCTTATGTGGGTTTTTGAACGAAAAGGAAGTGTTGATGTCAGGTCTCTGGTTTGGCTGATGGCTTGTGGTGAACAGTGCCCGTTGGTACCGCTGTCCTCATACCTGGACTAGGAGAGCGTTCATTTGGTGCTAGACATTAAATAACAAATCACCCCAACTCTGGTCTGCTTTTTGGGCAGAAAATTTGGTCTAGTTCAGGTCTTCACGAAGACCTGGATAGCTGGCAGTGCTCTGCCAGGCCTGTACTCAACCTCCCGGCTGCAAAGTGGACCTGTAAATGGCATAAACCAAGGTGAAGCCAATCTCATTTTGCAGCAGCCTGGGTGCACCACAATACACCTCTGGTGCAGAGCTCTCTCTTTTCCTTTTCCCTGCTACATGGTGTCCCCATATGCTGCAGCTTGTGAGAAGAAAGGGGGTCTATGGGGTGCGTCATGCCCCAGGACAGAGATAGAGCTCTGGACTAGGATATCCTTGTGGAAGCTGAAAGGATGCAAGTTCAAAAAAAATAAAAGCAGGTTATTCTCCACTCTTCGTTCACCTGTCCTGGAGACTGCCGTCCCAGCAGCTCCCTCCCCGCCCCAGGGAGACACAGGGGAAATCCTGGTGGCAGCTCTGCATGGGGTACGTGGCTTCTGAAATGGGCTGCTCCCAGACTGTCAGGAGATTTATATGCCAAACCCAACATCTTAAACTTCACCTGAAAACAAATCGGCAATCAGGCCTAATGAACACACTCCCAGGAAGCTTTGCAAGGCATGCTTTTATTGTGACTCTGACTGTAAAGGTCTACAGCCTCTCATTTGATGAACAGACAACACCATTTTTTTTCCTCCTAACAAGGTTTCTGTAGAAATGGATCCACTGCTGAATCTCGAGTCTGCCTGGCATATTCTGGGGGACATCTGGCGTAAATTCTTCATTATTAGATTACATTAGTTGCAGCAATAATCACTCACATGGGATTATTACATCCAAGCTTGTCTCATTGCCTTTATCTTTTCACACATTGTCTTTCCTGGTTCCCCTTCAAAGGGCTGTTGTGAGTCTGTGTCGGAGCAAGAAATTAACTCGTTAGTAATTTATGCATCATTTCCTCCAGCCACATGTATTTAGGGCAAGATCAATAAAATATAATAAGGAAGTGAGTGGGTATTGTCACTGTGGGGCTGAAATAATTCCTTTGGTATCACTGTAAATCCTTCCCTCACATATGAAAACCTGCAGTCCTGTCCATCATTAGCTTATTTTACTAGGCTGTATCAACAGGACATTGATTTGGCTCCTTTGTGTGCCTGCAGAGTGTGCTACTTCTGTTCGCAGCCACACAAAGTGCTCCGAGTGGAGGTTTAAGATTCTGAGAGAGCAGTGTTTCATAGCCTTTCTTCTGGCTCCTGTCATGTAATTAAAGCCGTGCCACCAAACACCACAGATTTGTTTCTGGAGTGGCTCCATGCTCCGGCATCTGCTGCAATATGTTAGGTCTGAGAAAGGGAAAAGGACAGCAAGAGGGATCCAAGCACCGCAGCTCAGGGCACAGAAATCTTGCTGTCTGCGGGAACTGGGGAGGCAAACCTGAGTAGATCTGAAAGGTCAGTGGCAGGTTCGAGAGGATCTGGAGTCCCTGACTAGTGATCTGACTGCTGAGCAGCCCTGCCTGGGCAAAAACAAAAACAAAAAAAACCCACACCAAAAAAAGGAGTTTGGATTCCTCTTACCCACAGCAGTGTAAGGATGTAAGAGGGGCAATGCTTGTGGGTAGAAGAGACAGCAGACGAGCACACTGGATTTCTGTGGCTCCTAAGAGGCTCAGAGTTGATGCCACAGGGTATCTTATCTTTCCATGTCTCTTTTCTCACCTCCTGGCTCCAGTCCAGACCCTGAAGGGTTTCAGCTCCATGAGAACTTGAATTTAGGGAATTTGTTGCAATTTCAGATTAAGAATTTCCTGAAAGTGCTAGCAAAGTCAAACCAGCAATTCAGTACCCTTTCTAGCTCTGCCTGTCTGGATTCCCTGTGGCTGTTTCTCCTGCAGGAGATGTCCCAGTGTTTGGCACTGACGTGGAAGGGGCTGTGGGGCCCACTTTGACTTTAGCAATGATCTGTCTGCTGATTTGAGAGGATTACAGCTGCACAGAGGCTCTGATTTCTGAAAGTCTCTGGAAGGAGAAGTCTTGAGATCACTCTGTGCTCTGGGACCTGCATGTTTTGTTGCAGTAAGTGTGGAGAAATCTAGGAGAGGGAGGTGGTTAAAACCCCCTGGCAGGTCTGAATCACATCCCAGAGGAATATTCTTTGTGCAGTTGTGCTGGGCTGGGCAGCACACAGTGTACTGGATGGGGCAGTGAAGTCAGAGCAACCCTGCCCTCTACAACTCCAGCTATGTTGACACAGCCTGGAGGGGAGCACAGAGGAGATGAGAGCCTGAGATTATCAGTGCAGACAGGAGAGAGGAATGTTGTTTGCGTGCAGCTCCTCTCCACCAGGACTGGCAAAATCCAAATATGAAGGAAGATGCAGGCGGTTGCTGGCGTGCAATGTTCGAGAGTGTAACAGAGATAAGCAGGCACAGGGACCAAACCAGGACCTAACCCTAACTTCAGCACAAGAAAAACTGGTTGCAGCATAGGCTGGTTGTCTTCTGAAAGCCTTCTGGAGACAACGGTCTGTCCATCACTAGCAAGCTGCTAGTGATGCTGCCCAGGAATGTGTACCGGACATTGCCCCTTGTCACCTGCCCCCATGGTCCTCAGACAGTTTCAGTGAGGCAAAAGCCAGCTATGCCTGGTCTCTGCTGGAGTCCAGTGGTGGTGTGGCTAATACCACCTTCTGAATGGCTAAGTTCATTATCAGATAGAGTGGGTAGGCTTGCAGATAAGAGAAGAAAGACCAGCTGGTGGAGAGAAGCAGAGCTGAGATGCTCAGACGGGATGGCAGTTGTTTGCTTGGTTTCATTTCTTTAGGAGCCAGGGTTAGAAAAGAAATTGCTTCCAGGAGAGATATTCTCAGCAGAGCCATTTCGGACCAACTCCTTCGCATTGCAGGGCCTTTGCTAGGCAGCCTCTGCAGCCAGCCCTCCCCCCAGCATTGCAACACCTCCGGCTTTCCAAAGGGACAGGAGCCCAAAGAGCAAACACAGGAAACCCCAGCTCTGGTCAAGGTCTGGGAGGTAAATTTGTAACTTAGAACGGATTGTGAGGATGCTGCTCTGTAATGTGTAAACACTCCTTTCTTTCTCCAACAAACCAGTGCAGCTGAGAGCTGATCCCAAACCTCCCTTCATGGTTGAGTCTGCTGAAGAGACAGGACGCAGGTTGGAAATGCAGCCGGGCACGCAGGCTCCTTATTCCCTGGAGACGGGCTCCTTCCCTCACTTTTGTAAGTCCTTGCCCTGACCCCGTGCAAATCTGCTGTGCTGAGCTGCAGTGTGGGCTCAGCTGTGGGTTGGGCAGCTGCACGGAGGGGTGGCAGGGCACCACTGTGGCCATCACCAAAAGCGGTGGGGCTTGCCCAGCCTCCTGGGCATGCTACTCCTGTAGCAACAGACGCCAACTGAACAAAGCCTTTATGGGAGTTTAATTCTAATGCAGGTTTTGGAAAGACACCCTTGTAGCGCTGTGCTGCACACTCAATTGCAGGAGGGATGTCTCAGTTTAGACACGGGGAAGATGTATTTACCAGGAGTGGTGCAGATGTGGTGGGACAGATGGGCTGGGCAGGAGGTTGCAGCTCTGTCCCTGAAGGTCTCTGGTTTGATTTGGGGCAGGAGGATGGGTGAGATAAGCTTGCCAGGTCCCTTTCAGACCTATTTTCTGTGAGTCTGTGCTTTCCTTCTGCAATGGAGGGGAAGAAAAGTGTTCAGTGTGTGGAAGGGGATACTGTATTTACAGATGAGGGCTACGATTGCTTATACTACAGGAGTTCCGGAGATCAGATCATAAAGGTTATAAAGGGACAGGTGGAAGTTACATGTAAAGCTAGTCAGGAATTTTCCATGAAAATAATGCTTTTAACAAAGTGATGTTTCTCCCAAAACTGAAGCTCTCTCTAGATATTGATTTTGTCAAATATTTTAAATGTGTGTGTGTGTGTGTGTGTGCGCGCGCGTACAGAAAGAGAGAAAGATAATTCCACTGGGAAAATGCTGTAATGGTCTAATTTATTTCAGATGCCTTCAAACCTGGTTTGTGTTTTGAACTGACCTAATGTGTTTCACTACCTCTGCTGTGTATGAGCTCCTTGCAATGTATGTATAACAATATTCTGACAAAAAGGAATATATTTACTGGCTTTTCTATATTTCCAAGTCACATAAAATTTAAAACAACAACTTCTTTTGCTGTTTTTGTAATAAATATGTCATATATCCATATCAATATCAGGCTTAGTTAGCATCAGTAGATACACTATTTGTCTGATTCCTGTCTATCAGGTAAACCAGTGGCACAATACAAAATGGTTCAGTTGGACGCAAAGTCACCTTTGGCCCAGGGGGTAAACCCTGGGAATTGAAACCTGCCTGTCTTGGGCAGATAGGGGGCTGGAGGGACTGCAGAGAAGGCAGGGATTGCTCTGGAAAGGATAGATGTTAACTGAGCGCAAATGGGCAGGCAGCATGCTTTGATGACAAGGCAGCAGGGTGTGGGTAGGAATTCGCTGGCTCTGGTTTGGGCTTGCAGTGAAGTTGCTTTCCTCTCCTCTTTGACTCCCTTTCCTTGATTGTGCAGGGCACTGCTGTCCTTAGTGTGTGTTGGCAGTCTGTGGGGCAGAGCAGGGCCTGTTATCACCTACCATTGCTAATGTCTGCCCCAAAGGCATACTTTCTGGTGTCCAGGACTCACTGAGCTGATACCAGCTCTCAACATGGCAAATCCCTTCTGTGGCCTGGGCTCAGACCACCTGTGAGGCGCACAAAGAGCCTGTGGATTTAAATCCTTCCCCTGAGCTGGGCTAAGGGGAAGGGAAGTTCAGCAAAACACAGGACTGAGAGCTAGGCAGGAACTTGAAAGCATTTTAGAAAAGCCATCTAGGCTTGTGCATGATGATACTGCTGATGTACAGCTTTCCACATGAACCCTGTGCAATTCTAGGAGGGTTTCTGCAGTGCCACACAAATGGGGAGGTCATGCACGGCTGTAAGACATTCTTGGTACATTTCTGTGTTGGCAGAACCCATATTATAAGCAATGCATTGAGGAATCATCGGAATTTTTAAAAATTCTATTTATTTATTTTAACAAGTACTCCAAACCTTCAACATACCTGGACTCTAAAGTGCTCCCAGGGTGAGGGGAGTTTGGGTCAAATTCCATCAGTTTTGGAAGATTCCCTGGCTTTTTACTGGGGTGATTCACTTTATATGTAAGAAACTGCCAGCAAATGCTTGGATGCTCACAGCTCTGTTTCCTGCAGAAACCTGGATGATTAGATGTGAATGTAGTAAAGGACAGAGAGAAAATTATGTTCTAGTCTCAGAGATCTAAAAAGCTGATCTGGGTTGCAAGAGCCAGAAAGGCATCCATCCCACCAGCCTACTCTCATCCCTCAGGATGAAGGGAGGCTGCACAAGTGCTCTGCCTGGTGCTTAGCCCCAGTCTCAGTTTCAGGCTTAGTCCCCAGACTCTGTTGTCTGGAAGTGATCCACAAAGGATTTGTCACCTGCAGCCAACAGAGCCCAGAGCTGAAACTTAGCATGTGCTGCCAAAACCAGCTTGCAGGTACTCACAGGTTAGCCCCTTCCACTCTGCATCTGTCAATAAAGCGAACATCCTTCCCATCCTGACTTTTCCCAGCTGACCTTTTTAAGTACAGTTGCAGGTTCTGCCTGCTCTTCCTTTTGACAGCTCTGAAGATTCATTCCGAACTTTGCAGAGGCAATTGGTTTTCGGGAGAGATCAACAGCCTTTCATGGGTGCAGGGCCAGCCTGCCTTTCTCTTCCTCAAAGACAAGCTCATGCATGCTTGAAAACACTCACAGGGAGCTGGGAGACACAGCCTTTACAATGGACGACATAGTCCCTTTCAGACACTGAGCTTGGAGCTGGCTTTTGCACGAGAAAAGAAATTTCTGTATAGAGGTCAGGGAGCTGGGAAATCACAGGTGACTGAAACAACAGGAACAAATCCTACCACAACTTTCATGTCACTCCAGTGACCTTCTAGGCAGTAGACTTTTATTGCTAGGCCTACTCCTTGCAGCAGAGAGGGGACAATAAAAGCCCTCTAATTAGCTGATGAGAATGAGTTTTCTCCTAGGCTAGACCTAGAGTGTTGTAGGAAGTATTACTGCAGTGATAGCAGTAGCGGAAAGGGTGAGTGGGTGTTTGTTGCAGGTGTTTCGAGTGTCCTCTTGATCTAGTTCAGCTGAAAACCAAGGTGGGCTGCCCAAGGGCTTTTTTTATCTAGATGGTGAGGCTAGAGGGTGGTTTGGAGTTAGAATTCTATTTTCTTGCTGTGATCCTGCTTGGTTTCTCTCCTTATTCCTGCTGCAGTAGCTTGCTGGGGTGATTCAGAAGTTGAGCTGAAAGTCTTCCCTTTGGAAAGGAAGAGGATGAGGTGGTAGAGTGCCATCTCAAGGCTCCTCCACATTTGTGACAATGAGGGCAGAGAGGAAGTCTCTGGGAAGCTGCAATAATGCAATAAATGAGAGCAAAACTCACTGTGCCAGGATGGGGAGGCATGGTGTGGCGTAGCAGTGCATTGCTGTGCCCTGCAAGCAACAATGTGTAAGGTCTTCTCTATCTGGGTGGCCTGAGCTGTCTGGAGTAGGTTTGTCTGTTCCCTCTCCTGTGCAGGAGCATCACATAGGTGTGAACCTGAAAAAACCAAGCAGCAGCAGCATGGTGGCTCTGATGTGCTGTGGTGCATATGCCTGCTCTGTCCTTGATGTTGGTGGCTGCTGAGCACAGCTCTCTCCTCACATGGGCCCTGCTGCCCTGTGGGTTTTCTGCCAATGCTCTTGTTTGCTTTCTTGTTACAGCTTTTTAACAGGAAGCCTTTGACACAATTCTGGCAGAAATCGCTCTTGCCTTGGCCTGCTTCTTCTGAGCTTTCTCCAGAAACATTGTTGGATCCTGAAAGAGCCATTTTGGGGCCGTGTCTTGGATGGCCCGTTACCTGTGAGGGGAGTCAGAGGTGGTGGCTGTGGTGTGGGGAGGCCAGGCTACCTCCACACCTGACTGGCTGAAATCCTACACTGTCTGGAGTTTTACAAGACTTTTATCTGTACTTCTTGGCATAGCTTATATTATTGTGGTTATATATATTTATTACTAAAGTAAAGCCTCTGTTTTCAGTGATTTGATGAAGTGAAGCATTACATTGCAAATCTAGGTGGACAAGCTGTGTTCAGAGACTGAGAGAGACTTTGGGGTGGATTCTCTTCTTGTTGGCACTAACCCTGCTGGGCTTGGGGGAATGAAGTCAAAGTGCACAAGGAATCTGGGTTTCCTTCTAAAAACAAACAAGATCTGAGTTTGCAGTCCTTCAGCACCCTGGGGAGTACATGGTGTGTCTGCTGCAAACCCAGAGCAGATGAAATGGCTGGGGAGTTTGGCTCTTTTGAGGTGCAGGCTCACTCCTTCCCCTTGGGTCCATCTCCTTGGGATCACCAGCTGAAAGGAAGGCATCAGGGCAAAGACACCTCAGGCTGGATGCTGCAGGCCATGCTTGCTGGTCCTGGGCATAGGAGCCAGCAAGGTTACCGGAGGATACAGCAGTATTTTGGGAAGAAGGCTGCCTTCATGTCTGGCTGGCCCTGGGGGCAGCTAAGGGGTTAAAACCCAGCCGTTCTGCCCAATCAGTCTGGCTTGCCTGTAATAACCAATTAACGGAGTGTAATTGTGCAAATCCATATGTGGCAGTAATTACCAGGGAGATTAATGGATTCCTTCCTTTCTAAGTGGACCCCACCACAGCTTGCCAGTGTCCCCCTGCCACTTGAAAGGACTTGGTGAGAGGGGAAAGCAGGAGCCGCTCTTCTGTGGACACTCTGAGATGAAGCCAAGTGGACAGGGAGGCCCCGTGGGGACTGCCCGGTGCTTGTTTAAATAACCCTTTTCATCTCCCTGCCTTTCCTTACATACAGCTCGCTGGTCCCTGGCTCAGACCTGGCCTCCCGAGGACAGTTCGTGCCCAGCCTGCTGGGGCTGGGCTGTGGAGTCCCTGCACTCCCCATTGTCTATTCATTCCCCTTTCCCCTGTTTAGCCCTAATTGCTGCAGAATATCGCATTTGTTTGCCCTCTTCTTTTGAAGCTTTGTTATTTTAGTTGCAATGGGTAATCCAGCAAACTGTTAAAGGCATACACAGAGGGGAGGAGGGGACAGCAGGGCACTTGGGGCAGGTTTTCAAGCCAGGCAATGGGGTTGCATTTGGGAGATGGCAGCTTGCAGGCAGGCTGGGCCTGCCACATCCTTTAGGATGGGTTTTCTTAGGGATATATGACCACAGAAGCAAAAAGTGACCCTGGAGCAGGTGAATACTTCCCCCTCCAAATGCTCTGAGTTGGAAAATGAGGCACTGAGTCCTGCTGAGGGAGAAGGAGCTGCATTTGGGGACCTGTCCCCTGGCAGATCACCGCCTGGGCAGCACGGGTTCATCCACAGTTGCACTGGCACCTTGGGCACTCGAGATGCAAAGCTGCCAGTCCCACTCAGTAGCCCTGGCCAGCCTTGCCTGCGCATCACACACCTAGGTGCTGAGCCATGGTGCAGAGGGAGCTGGGAAGAGCTCAGGCATGCTTCTATGCTGGGCAAAGATCCCTGCCCTTGACAGATAGCTAGTGCAGCAAGTCAGCCCATGGGGAGGGCTGATGTGCTGGCCAGGGATCCATCTGTCTCTGGCTGTGCAGCACAGGGCTGCAGGTGCCCTGGGGGCTGCTGTGCTTGCCCAGCTGGGGATGGGGCAGGTGGCTGAGGAGCAAGTGCCCTTTGGCACCTGGGATGGCAGGGAGTGATCACATCACATCTCGCATCAAACATCCTTTCATCCTCGCTGCCTTCCTCATCAGGCCAAAATAGTGATGCTAAGGTTTGAACCTGGGTCTGTGATTTTATGATTTCTGCCCCTACCCTGCCTCATGTGTAGGCTGGAACTTGGACTTGTAGGCCAGAGCTGTGTGGGCTGGGTGAGAGTATCCCATGGGTATAAAAAGCAGCCAGACAGAGCCAGGCCGAAGGTCCATCTTTCAAATGGTGAACGCTGACAGGGGAGGTAGGAACAGATTGTGCTCGAGTGTGCCTCCCAGCAGCCTCTGCCCTGAACTGTTCAGCATCTTCCATCAGGGATAACCATGTGGGTCCAGGACTGGCTGCCCCCAAAATCTGTAGTGATACCTGCGCAGACATCCCTGCAGAGAACTGGCCCATGCCTGGCTATTCTACAGCAGCCCTGGCCCTGTTCACTGCCACATACGTGGTGATGGATGTAAATGACCTTTTTCTTATTGCTGACTTGTTACAAAGGCCAGGAATGTGGCTGCTCCGAGAGACAGTCCGTGCAATCTGCTCAGCAGAGATGTGAGCAGGGCTGTTCTCCAAGCAGCGTTACAGATGTTGGGGAGGTTTTGGGAGATTCTTGCTTGGAGTTGTTGGGAATGCACAGAAAGGTGCATCTTCCTAGAGGACCAGGAGAGGTGGAGAGCACTGACAGAGATGGTGCTTTTGTGTCTGCTTGCTCGGGGTCCTGGGAGCCAGCCTGTACCGATAGCTTGTTTACAGAGCCAGAAAGAGGCACTGGGGCAGCTCATGGGTATTGCAAATGGGATGGGTTTTGTTTGTGAGAGAGCTGTGTACATTGCAGGCAGCTGAGGCCCTTGACTCTTCTAGCTCTTCCATTTCACCTGACCAAGGGTTCATCAATACTCCTTTCTGCTGTGTGATCCTAGATTAGAGGTTATGTGTGCCAAAGCACGGCATGTAAATGTGTCTCCTGGGTCTGCTGTGCTTGTGGGAGCTTGAAGTAGCCCATGTCTTGGGGGAGCCGTCTTCCTGGAAAGCTTCCTACCTGGGACCAGTGCCCAGGGGGATTCAGAGAAGTACTTGGGGCACTGAGGGGTGTGTCTTGCACAATTTCTGGGATACACTTCAAGCATCCCAGAAATTGTGGGTCTTTGCTGCCCTGGATTTTAGGCTCCAGGGCTGCAGTATTTAGTGGATAGGTATGATTTAAAAGCCTCACTAATGAAATGAGCCAGGGGAGACTGATTTTTTGTGGTTATGGCTTGGCTTTTAAACGTCAAAAAATTCCCAGTGGGAACAACCCTTGGCCTGTGCTGACTCCCAGACTGTGCTTGGGAACTACCTGATGGAAAGCACCAGGGACTGTGTTTACAACCAGCAGGACAGTCCCTGAGCCCATGCTGTGGGGCTGGTGAATTTGCTGGTATAGATTAGCCTTTAGGGCTGTGCTGCTGCTCTGGAAAGATTCAGACCCGAAAAGGGACTGGGCTCCAGATTTTGCAAGTAGGATATGTCTGGCTAGCAGAGAAGACAGATGTGTTGGAGAAGCTGCTCTGGGATCTCTGAAGGCTTGCTTTAATAAGCTGACTTAAGTCTGCACCTCAGCACAGTGCCAGTACTCAAGTGTGTATTGCTGTGCCCGCATCATCCCAGGTCCTTTCTCTGCTTCTGCTATGCAGAGCTGATCCTTCTGTTCAGAGGCTTGAAAGGACAGGGCCAAAACATGTGGCTGTGGGCAGGTGCTCACTTCTTTCTCTCTCTTTTTACTGGCAAGAGGTTGGGGGACAGAGAGCAGATATTTGACAGTGCCAGCAAATGTCATTCCACATCCCTGCAAATTCTTCATGTGCTTGCTCCTCGCTGCTGTGCTGTCTTGGCTCTGTGTTCTGTGGTCTGTGCTTGTCTTGATCCAGGGCTGTTCCTTTCTTTAGGGCACAGGGGATTTTGTCATGCTCCCATGGCTTTAAATAGCAGTGGATTTTCCATTTGGTATAGGGGACTGTGTGGCTTTTGAGAAGTGAATATGTTTGAAAGGCAATGGAGGGCATTGATGAGGAAAGGGATGCTCACTGTAGCTGGTTCCTTACCTGCCCCTCAGCTGCACAGGGAGATGAAGGGTTTTTAACTGTTTCTGCAGGGAAACATTGAGAGGAACCAATCTCATGGGCGAACATTTTGGCTGAGTTTCATGTTGTGTTTTTCTCCCTTTGGCTGCCACTGGAAGGTGAGTCCCAGGGGAAGGACAGCTGCTAGAACAGATGAGGGATGTATGTATCTGTCTGGGCAAGGCAAAGAGATGGCTCAATCTCCTGAATGTCAAACAGACCGGGCTGGCAGTCTTGAACTGTTGTTGGTTGGATCTATAAAGTGATGATTGTAAAATGAATGTGTCTCTGGATCCAGTATTTGTGGAGAGGCTGCATAGGCATGTCTCGGCAGCATAGCATTAAACAGGGTGTGACTCTGGGCAAAGATGTGGTCTAGTTTATTGTTTCGGGGGGGTTTTGGTATGTGATTTTTCCCCTGGTGTCTCAGAGGCATTATAGGCGTGAGCTGGGGGCTTGCAGCATGCAGGGTTGCTGTGCTAATAATGCTAGGCCAGGGTTGCTGGAACAGGGTATTTGGAGCAATGGGAAATTGTTCCAAGACTTGCTTGAAACTCAGTGGAGCTCAGGAGAGCCATCCCTGAGAAGATCATGTCATTACAGAGACAGATGAGATCTTTGTGCATTAGAGGATACAGCAAAGCATTGAGAAACCTGCCTCTCCGCCTTTCATGCAGATACACTTGGGTTTTAGTGGTATTTGATTTCCTTCCCTGCTCTCAGGGGACAGGCTGAAATCCACTAGAAAAGTGTTAAGGAGCCAGTGGCATCTGCAGAAGTGAAGTGGAGGTGGGATCCAGGTGAGCTGCCAGGCTCCTGAGGAGCTGCAAGCATCCTATGAAAGGGGCAGCAGCCCCACCATCCCACCATGGCTTATAGAAAATGTCTCGTTGACTGGAGCAAGGACTAACCTATGAAGATGGCTGCCTGAAAAGTGCTGACTGAAGCTGCGCCTTGGCAATATGGTAGATGTAGCTTTTGCACCTTTGGTCCAGATCAAAAGCTCTGTGGCCGTGTGACGCGAAGTGCTAATCTGGTGTAAATGCCTTCTCCTTCTTCAGATCCTTTTAAATGATAGTAATGGGCCAACTTGATAAGGCAAGCTTTATCCTGGATCAGATACACTGGCTGCCAGGGACTAAATTGTATTGTAGACATAAAAGCACAGGAGAGAGAGAAGTGATTCAGTAAAAGCTGGAGCCCTTGCTATGGCATTAATGTGACAGTGTGCAGTCAGATGCTTGCACCTGATCCAGGCAGTGCTCAGTGGAGCAACCCAGCGTGAGCAAGCTTGAAGCTGTGGCCTTGCTTGCTTGGAGAGAACATGGGTTAGAAATCCAAAGGTACATGCTCATCTCCCCTCTCCCATTGCAGGAGGGGCCTGTGATGAGGTAGCTTAGGATAGATATCAACTTTATGGGCTTTTGGGACCTGGCTGCTGTGGCGGGGACCGGAGCGGGCTATGGCTGGTGGTGGCTACTGTGCCTTCGGCCATGAAGGTACTGCTGCTAGCCCCAGATGTGAAGCTGTTCCTCTTGGATGCCTCCAAGTCTGCTTCCCCTGAGAAAGGAGCTAGTCAGAGCAGAAATAACCACTGTTACCTTGAACTCCAAGATATCCACATTTGCCTGTCTGGTATAAATAGACCATATGAGGCAGCCAGATGTGATGGAGATTGACAGGTTGTCTCTGGAGTTTTGCACTTGCTGAAGCAGGAGGAAATGTAAAAACATTAACATGGGGATGCACAAAGTGAGAGTAGCAAGCAAAGCCCCCAGCTGCCCAGGAGGCTGTGGCATCTGCCATGGGGGATGCAGGTGGGAGCCCATTGTGGCCTTGTGCAGGGCAGTTCTGCAAAAAGACCTTCCCCACCCTGTGCTGAGCTCTGGCGGCCATCAACAAATGCAAGGTCCAGCAGACACCTTTTGTGGCTGGGCTGTCCCCCATCAGCGGTGTGCCACCCAGCTCAGGCCCTTGTCAAGGAGGGGAACATAGTCTGCTCACAAAAATCCAGGTTTGCCAGCAAAAGAGAATGAAGAACGGAGTGGAATCCAGGAAAAAAAAAAGGCTTTTTGAAAGTTTTCCAGGAGTTCTGCAGAGATAGGCGAGGGAACCGAGTTTCACTTAGGTAGTTTGTTTCTGGGTAGTCAGAGAAGCCTTGAAATCTGTAGGTTGTTACTGGGATGGTTTGTGGTTTTGTTTTGTTTTGTTTTGTTTTGTTTTGTTTTTTTAGAGTCCCTGTCCCTACAAGCAATAATGCAGGGTTAACCTGGTCAAGGAACCATCTTCTGTTGAAATATTTCCTCTGAGAAATGGTTGTTGTGGGAAAATGGCAAAATTGCAGGCAATTGCATGGGCTGTGTCTTCTAAGGTTTCTCTGAGAACTTTTCTTCAGGAACTGAGGAAATCTTGGTCTTCAGGGTGTAGTTTTCTTCAAAGGAAGGTAACCTAGCTGTTTTCAGGCATTTTTTGGAAATCCCAGCTTTACATCATGTGTACAGCAGGGTTAAAGAGGGCCTTGCATTTAAGTGAGAACCTGTAGGTCCTCTGGCACTCTGATTGGAAAGCTTGCTTGCAGGGTGGTATCAAGGAGGCATCAAGTGAACCTTTTCTTCACCTGTCCATTGAAAGACCCTTGCTGAACACCAAATGGCATGTCAAAGTGGACTTTTAAGAGCTGAACGTCCATTTCCCACCAAAATGTCGTCTGGACATGAGGACCTTTTGGTCAGAGACCTGCCTTTGGATCTCAGTGACTTTAGCACTTGCCCATAGAAATCCTGGCTTCATTTGGTCCTCATCCAACCTAGAATCCTGGTTTTATAGCCCAGTTTTCTGCCTTGCACCACTGACAAGAAAAGTCAGGTGCTTACCTTGAAGTTCAGAGGAATGTGTGACTCTCCCAGCTGCAATATTGCAGTTCCTTTTTTGTCTTTATGATCTTTATTCCAGCAAAGCTAAAAAGATTGAGTGACTTGCCTGAAAACCAGCAGGGAGCCATGAGCTCCCAGACCCTGAGCTAGCACTCTGTTGACCCAACTGTTGCTTCTCAATACAATGCATGGCCAAACCTCTATCTGGTGTAGCACAAATCTCCTGTATTACGGGCTGTGAACCCAACCCAAAGCAATGGATGCTTTTGACAAAAAGATATTTTCCAGAGGGTCCAAATAGCTAATTTTTGGGATCCACCTTCCCAGGAATACTTTGTTGCATGCTTTTCCATGACGCTACCGCTGCTGACCTTTCTGCTCTGGCAAGGGGGAGTCGCTGGGAAGCACATAGGCAGCAATTCTTTGCTGTTACAAAGGCCGGGATTGTTGGCAGCTTGACGCCCCAGAAAGTGTCTAATTGACTTGCATCTCTCTAGCTGGGCTCCAAATGGATTTTCTGCCTCAGGATATCTCGGCATTATAGTGGACCTGTTGTTTTTGCTCCTCGCATGATATTAAAAAGTGCATTGTTGAAGCAGAAAGCGTGAGTCAGAACGGATATGTGGAGGGAGCTGCCTGTCGCCCTGTGAATGAGTGCCAGCGCAGAGGAGCAGAGTGAGACGGGGTCACCTGCTGTCCACAGTTAGGGGCTGAAAAGTTTCTTGGAGCATCCTGAAGAATGAGCTTGGCTTGATGGTGTAGATGACACTACATATTCAGAAATAGACATCCGTAAACCTGCCCTTTGCATCTCAAATAGGGAACATTAGCATTAAAATATCTCCTCTAGTAATTTTGCAATATTTGCCCATGCCAGTGCAGGCTTGGTCCCAGGTGCCCTCTGGGATGGGCAGACAGCTTGCTCAGGTGTCTCTGTCACCCTGTCATCTGGCACCATTGCCTGGGAGTGTCTCACCTGCATCTTTGTCAAAATGTGCTTGTGCTGCCATGGGTGCCTGCCTTGGGAGGTAATTCCCTGGGGGCAGCGGGCAGCTGGGCCCCGCAATCAGCAAAGCTGCTGGAGGTGCTTAGGCAGGCGTAAGAGGATTCGGTGACACCGCTGATTAGTGTTGAGGGCCTCATTACGGTACTGGTAATTGAAGGTCTCCCAAGGTTTTAACAGACTGGGAATTATCTGCGCTCAGAGCCTGCTCTTGGCTGCACAGGACGGTGCTTTCTGCAAGGTAGGCAGTGTCCTCCCTGGAGCAGCCCGGCACTGGGGATCGTGGCCTGTGCCCTCCAGACCCTGGGGAGGGGACCCATGGCGGGTGGCAGCCATGGCGCTCAGAGAGAGATGGGGAAGGCCTGGGGAGAAGGAGAGGGGAGGCTGTGTTACTGCGGGTGTGTTTGTGGTGCTGCTGTTTGAATATGCTGCTGCTGGTAATTGCATTAGCCTGGTGAGGCTCTGGGGCTAATTTTATTACCTTGGTGTCTGTGGTTATTGTGTTACAAGAGACAGCAGTGTGAAAGGGCAAAGCTGGGTGGGGAAGGGATGATGCAGTAGCTCCCTTCCACTCCGTCTCCAAGGAATCATAGGGGACACATTGCTTTTGGTGACTTTTGCCTGTCCCAGGCCGATGGCAACTGGTACAGCAGACAGGCGAGGTTGGTTCAGTCTGCTGACTAGCCTTGAGAAACCCGATTTCTAGTCCCTGCTCTACCACTGACTTCCTGTTTGGCCCTGAGCATGTCACCTCATGTCCGTGTGTCTTCCCTTGGAGACAAGCAGGGAGGGGAATAGGCATTTTGGTTCCTGGGACACTCAGCCTGGTAGCCCCTGTTGAACCTCACTAGCCATATGAAGGGCGTCCCAGCTTTAACACCAGCAGCCCATGGGCAGTGGATTTTCTCTGGGACTCTGTGGCTCTGAAGCAGTGTGTCAGGAGGGAGATGCCTCTGCAGCTGTAGGGTTATGAGGGCTGCAGCCTTTTTATTTGCAGATACTGTTGCCACATGCACAACCATAGGATGCCTCTGCCTTTAAACAGAGGTGGGATGGGGAACTGATGGTATTCTCAGTCACGTCTGGAGTTTTTCTGGTTCAAACCATTGTGCAGGGTATAGGGACCATAGTTAATCTCTAGATTTTATTGTTCTGGGGCAGGGTGGGATAAGATTATTCCGCTTTAGGCCTTCACGTGTTTAGGGTCTGGCTCCAGAGCCCAGCATCTCAAAAGCCTTGAAGAAGTAGCGCTGGGAGGTCTTTGAGATACTCTTCCAACACACTGCTGAAATATTAGCTTCAGTAATTAGCTTGGAAAGCTAATGGGGAGGTGAGTGAGTCAGAGACCCAAACACAACATTAGTATCTCCGTTGGCTTGATTCAGTGCTGCTTTGTTGGGAGTCCCCCTGTGACTGATGCCCCTCAGCGTGTGGCTGCTGGATGGCAGTTGGCAGCACTCAGTCCCATGGCAATGGTTTTCCTTCCTAAAATAACAGTCATAATGTCTTCTTCTTTTACGAAACAAGGAGGGGAAATAAAAAGCATTCAGTAATTTGAAGGAGTGACTTTGCGCTGTTTCTAGTAGAAATTGAGGGGCTGCCTCTGTATGGTCCTGCAGTACTTCTTAGGAGAGACTGAGCTGGTTCCTGGAGTCTGTCATAGACTGATTTGGGTACAGGGGCTAGAGCCTCTCCATATCCCAAAACCCATGGTGGTCCCCTAAATGAATTGCCCGATACTTGCTTTGCCTGAGGAAAAGGCCTGGAGGGGTTTCCTTGTTGTTGCTCAGTGTGTGTATGTGTTCTGCAGCACTAAGCACTTGCTAACCCAGATCTGCTAAAAATCAATAAAGTAATCCACTTACTCCGTGGGACTGCCAGCCTTTTTAAGGTGCTCAGAGCCGTTTTGTCTTCCCTCTCCCCTTTCTTCTAAGCTGGAAGAAAGAAAAGAGAGATGAGGAAGGGGGAGCTGGCAGAGCTGGACTAAAATCAGGCTCTTTGCTCTGGGCAGATCAATAAAAATAATTCCCCACTAAAACTTCATTAGCATGGAATTAAAGCTGCTGAGATCCCATGTGGTCAGTAAGAATTAATGCTACTACTAAATCTCAGCATGGATGGCGCTTAAAACGCAAAGCTGCTTCGTTGCTCACACCTCCCTGCCCCAGTGCTGGCTGGGCTGAACTGGCCATACAGCTGGCTTTGCTCCTGCTCTGCCCCATAGTTGCTCAGTTGGGGCACAGCCCTCTCGTCCAGCCTGAGAGCAAGGGACAAGCCAGGCTGAGATGGTGGCAAAGTGTAACTCAAGCAGGTGGAAGCAAAACTGTTGTGCAAGTGTGGATTTTTCTCACAAAACAGTGGCTCAATTCTGAGTGCTGGTGGGGACTGGCAGTAGATGGCCCTGGTGTGTCTCTGCGGGGAGATGGACAGATGATGGGAAAGGTCTCTGGGTGGGTGCTAGACAGGCAGGCTTCCCATCATGCCAGAACTTTCCCTGACACCAGATCAGAGAAGCATCCCTCTGGCAGGCTGTGCCTGAGGCTGCACGAAGTCTCCCCTTCTGTGGAAGTCTTGGATCTTATTGAGGGGGTGTGTATGAAAATCAATTCTTTTGGGAGCAGATTGTTGGTGGTTTTGATTGAAAGATGTTTCTGTCTTATCACAGAGGAATAAAAACTTGTTCTGCTGAGAAATCCGATTTTTCTATCCGAAGATTGAAAAAAGCTACCTTGCAGCCAGCTCCCCACAGCACTCTGGGTCTCTGCTTGCAGGACCTTGGGGCATCCCTGCCCCATGCCTGGCTTTTGCCTCCTGCCCCTAACAAGGATCCCCAGTGTGGCTGTTAAAGGACAGCACTGGAGGCAAAGCTAGTGTTATCCTGAAATAGCAAACTTTGCCTACGGGTTAGAAATCCCTGTGGTTGCCAGTGACGCCACTTGGATTAGTGCAGGGTGGAGAGGGTTTTGGAGGGACCTGTAGGTGAGTGTGGGGCAGCACCCACTGAAACAAGAGCTGTGCCTATGGTTTCTGCACCTGGATGTAGGTGTGGACACTTGGAGGAGGGCTGGCTCTTGCTGAGGATGTTTGCTGGGGATGTCCTTGTTGTATGCTGGGGTGGTGGCAGGGGAGGACGCAAGCTCAGCTGAATGGGGAGAGGGACAGGACATAGCACCACACAGTTAGATGCTGCTGTGTCATGCTCTCGTGCTGGTTATCAAACCCTCTGGTCTCCCTTTCCTGGAGCTCAAAACTTGTGGCCCGTGAGTGGGGCGTGTAAGCATGATGCTCTAGGCTGCCTCTCCTCCTCTGAAACAGTTGTGCAGTCCCATTTATGTTTGTGCAATAAAACAAATGAGATGTGAAAGATGGCCAGATAGAAAATATGAGAGCGATCTCTTCTGTTTGTATTTTGCCTCAGTAGAACCTACTCTGAATGTTGATTTCTCTCTCTCTTTTTATTTTTTTTTTAATAAGTGAGAAAAAACAGTGCATATATACTTGGGCCACACCTAACAGGCTATGCAGAACACTGATCCTACTGCCTGCAAACCCCCTTGCTCCTGACACCAGCCTGGATATCCATTCATTCTGCTAAGTGGAGATGCACTCCCAAATGTTACGCTCCTGTGCCCAGATAAGCTCAAAGTCCTGGAGCTGCTCTGATGTACCTGCTACCCATAAAGAGCTGTGTGTCCATAGCATGGTATCCTCCTTATATTGTACATTATCAGGTGCTCACAAATGGAAGCAGAGCAGAAATGGGAGGAAACCAAAACACGTTTTAAAAATAATTTTATAATCATTAATATGAGGGAAGGGGGAAAAAAAAAACCCTTCCCTTGCTTAAACTCTCTGGCTAGAGAGAAATAGGTATGGCAATGTCTGAGAGTGAAGCAAGAAACAGACCCAACAAGGGTAACCTTTCCTTCTCCTGCACATGCAATACCTTGGGGCTGACAGCCTCTCAGACAGCATCCACCTGAGCTGCAGCTGGACAGCTGGATGCTGTGAACAGCTCTGTGCTGGCATACTGCATGCCTTCCCCTGTAGCATGCTTAGGGGCCAAAGGGCAGCATGGGCCCTTGGGTGACCTGGAGGGGCCAGGGGCCAGCAGGCCTTTGAAGGATGCCAAACATCCTAATCTGCTGTTCTTACCTCTTTTTGTCTCCCTGCTTGCATGCCATGCTTCCCATCCTGCACGTGGGGATGGCTCGTGGCCTCACTGGAAGGGCAGAGCCCCTTGTTAGCCCTGTGGCCCCTTTCTCTGCCACATGGCTAGTGCAGGGTTGCAACCCACCTCCTCTTCCAACATGCATGTAAGTCAGTGCAGACCTTGGTCCCTGCTTGTTTTACAACCTCGGGCAAAATTCCTCCCTCCTCCATTCCTTTGAGGTGACTTCATCCGAGGTCACCCAGATCAGAAACCAGAAACAGTGGGCTGTTCTATTGCCTGCATCCCTGCCTCTCCCCACAATTGCAGCAGTTGGGTAGGGGGCTTGCTGGGCAGGGAACTGGGACTGCACCTCCTCCAGAGTACCAGCCACTAGAGGAGGCAGTGCTGGAGCCTGCCTGTGGCTTTGCCCCAGTCTGGCAACTGGCTGCTTTTTTCTGCTTATTTCTACCTATTTCCTGCAGTACTTAATTGACAGGGTGGGTGGGCATTAAAGTGAAGCTGTGTATTTGTGTATGGGACTGTCTGTGAAGCCTACTGCATTCTGCTGCCATGGCTGTGAACACTTTACTGACTCTGTGTGGCACGGATTGAGCCCCATGGGCTCTGTCCTGTCCACACCTCTTCTCATCCCATACAGCTTTAGCAACTGGCTCATGATGCCTTCTTTAAGGTGGTTTGGGTGGTTTTTGGACCCCTTTGGATGGGGTTGGGGAGGGGAGTTGAGCTTCCAGCTCCACCATCCCCTGGAAGGTCCTGGTCCTCCTCAGCCCTGGCTGTGTTTCCTAGGGGAGACTGCAATCCGCAGGGGCCGGATTTTATGCCATGAGCACAGCCGAGGCAAGGCTTGGTGTAGGATGGGAGTGTGGAGCTGCCTGTACTGCACGGCCCTAGCCCCAAAGCGCTGGGATGGTTGCATGTGTACTCTTGCCCTGTTTGTCAGCCGGTCCGTCCTCAGGGCACCAGCCCTCTGGGCGAGGGCTGGCTCTTTGCCTGTCTGGAAAACACCTCCACATGGCTGGGGCTAGTATAACTAATAAACTGCATCGAATCTTCACCGGTGGAAAAGCAAAGCACCCCCCTCCTTCCCCACAATGCTCCTCCCCTAAACAACTTATCCTTCCCCCCTCCTCCCAATTTCTGATCTATACCAGAGCCGTCATGCATTGATTGGCATCTTATCCGGGCGATTATGCTACCCGGACAGTCTGCCGTGAATTCGCAGGGAGCTGAGACAGCTGAGCACGGGAGCCAGCCTTGAGCAGCGGCGAACAAGAGCATGTCTCATCCTGGCGAGCAGCTGCTGCCGGCATGAAGTGAGGATGAGGCCACTGGAGGAGGCAGCTGCCTCGGCACCCTCTGAGAGCCCCTGCTCCTGCAGAGCCATGTCCCGACCCCAGCGGGCTGCGCCACGCTCCGGCCAGCTTTGAAGTTAGAGGAGGCAGTTGTGTTTAAAAAGGCAAGAGATGAACTGAAGAGTAAACATGTATGGGAATTATCCTCACTTCATTAAGTTTCCTGCGGGTTTTGGCAGTAAGTATTTTACTTGTGTTTGCAATCTGTGCCTTCTGGGTTAGGTGGAAGAACTGATCCCACTGTAGGAGTAGGGGGGGCAGGTAAAGGGAATTTTAAAACATGTTTAACTTAGCTTTTACGTGGCTGAAACCTATGGTGCCTTATGCTTATGACTGAAGCTGTCCTATGATTATATGTGCTGTGAACTTCAGCACAGCCAAACCACGACTCTTTGCTCTGAAGGTTAGTACACGGCATTTTAGGTGCATGTATGTGTTTGTGTGTAATGGACTCAATCTATTCATTGAAAGAACAGGATCAAAACAAATAAGTGACTTTCCGATTGCATTTTTATTAAGTTGTTGCAGGAAAAAAATACTTTTAAAACATAAAACCACCCCCAAGAAAATGTGAAGAGGGATCTTTCCTTGCCCAGTGTCTGTGTCCTGCCCTTGTGACACAGATACCACCATAATCGTGTGAAGCTGTGTCAGATTAGCCAAATGAGGCTGCAGAGTGAGACAGCGGTCTGCAAAGGGCTGTGTCTGTGTGGCTGCGAGCTGCAAAACCCCCGCGCATGCCAGCCGTGAGCCAGCCCCAGTTGCAGAAACCAGAACTGCTCCTGGGATGTGGGCTTTGCAATTACTGGGGCTCGCTCATTGTTATTATCTGAAGTTATTCCTCTTGTCCTATCATGGGGAATGTGTAAGGGGAACGGACTGAGGAGCTGTAGGGTGCTCCCCAACTGAGGCAGGGAGCAGGCAGGTTGGCGTGCTTGGCTGCAAGGTGCTGGGAGCACCCGCATGTTGGCTGCTGGCAGAGTATTGATGCAGCACCAGGGAAGTTAAAGAAGTGCATTGTCACTTGTGGACGTGCAAAGTCTTAGTGTCTCTGGAAAACTCCTCAAGTTGTTCCAGGCCCTTCAGTGTGGGTAATGCCTCCAGGACTCTCTCTGGAAGCCCTCAGGCTGTATGCATCAATCTGTTATTTCTCTGCTAGAGAAGATGTTTGTGCAGACATTGGGTTGCACATGGAATGTTCCCGCTATGTGTATGTTTTTTTCCTTCATTCTTGCACCACATGCTCACCTTTGGTAATTATTCAATTTCAGAAAAGTCATTGGTATTGCATCAAGTTATCCCCAAGTTTCACAAGTGCTTGACTTTCCGAAATACCTTTTTTAGGCAGTTTCTGCAGAGAAGAGATTACTTGTTGGAAGAATCTGTTGCTCACTGGTGTTTTTAAGGAACAAGCAAAGACAAGCCAAACTCTCTCCTATTGCTGCAATAAGAGTGAAACAATGGAAGTGTTATTTGTGTTTAAATTGTTGAGTATTACAAATTTACAAGGAAGCAAAAGAAAAGTGACGTTCAAACTGATCTTCATAGGAACCAGGCACAGATCCCTGTAGAGACAGGGGTCAGAGCACTCAGCAGAGCCTGTGGAAGATTTCTAGGAGAGGAAATTGGTGGTAGGAGCAGAGCGGTTTCGGCTCCACTAATAAAAGTAAAGGCACTAGTCTCCAGCCCACCAGCAGTTCAATACACTGGGACATTAACTTTCATTTAAAAGTATATTTAACTGGTGTTTTAACCTGGTTTTAACTTGGTTTAGAAAAACAGAGCAGTTTTCTGCAGATGAACTTTTGACAGAGATGCAAAAACATTGGTCAACTTTTGTTTTGGCTGCTTTAAAATAGTTGCTCTGGTCTGTCCTGTGCGCCCTGGATGCTATAGAACTGCAGGTTACCGCTCACATCTATACTCGCCTCAAAGCTGGAGGGCTTCCATGCTCCCAAGGCAGCTTGAGCAGTCTGGGGGCCTGCAGGTGGTGTGGGGGCTGCCTCTGCCTGGGCAGTTGGGTCTACAGCCAGGAATTTCTGGCTGTTTGGGAAGGTAATTGGTGCTCTGGCCAGACAACTTCAGGGCCCATGAGCTGTGTGAGAGGAGGACACTTGGACTTTGAGAAGGATGAAGCAGGATGGATCACAGTGACCTTCGATGGGGGGTGGCATGGCAGCTTCCCAGTGCCTTGAGATCCTCACCACAAGGCCCATACAGGCAACCTGCGTCTCTGGCAGGCCTGCAATATGTTAATTGGCTTTTCTGTTCCCCCATCATTTAAAAATAGCTATGAAACTGTTCCTTGTCCCGCCTGCACTGTCACCATGAAGGGGTACATCGGGATGGTGGAAAAGGACTGCGTCCACACCAGACTATAAGCTTGTTGCATTCATTGTTCTTGCACTGTGTTGCTGGAGCACAAAGTGAAGGTGATGTGGCTGCTCCTGTTCAGCATGTCTAGCTCTTATTGTATTCAGATTTCCTTTAGCTTTGAAATTCTGGACTTCATTTTGAGTTAACAGCAAAAAAAAAAAGCAAGCATTTGGTTTCTTCTTTTTTCCGTTCAAGTAACTGTTACATATGCTTTAACTTAATTTTATCTGCAATTGGGTTAGAAATAAGGTACAGGTTTTTGATGGTGTGTATAGCTGTCACTTTGATCTTAAATGTCTGAATAACATAATTGAATTTGAGAATGTACATACATACACGAATTGCTAATAAGCACATCATTTGTGATGAGAAAAGGACAGACTCTGAAGTGTTACAGATGAGTTTGTAGAGTAGCAGGGAAAGTGTTCAGATGAGTCACCCTCACACATCTAAAGCAGGAGATGTAGACTAAGGCAGATGGATTTGCCTTCACAGCCTGGGCTTGTAGGAGCAAGGAAAGGGCTTCAGAATGTGGTTTTATTGTCCAGAAGGATGCATTTCATCTGGAGCCCAGCTCCCAAGGCAAGGAAAGATGCTGTGCTGGCTGTCCTCTCTCTCTGAACACTCTCTGGCACAGTTGGTTGGGGACAAGAACTAACTTGGCTCCTTCACAAAGTCTCTTTTATTAGTACTCATGTAACTTGGCCTGTGGCCACACCACCTCCGGCTGCAATCTTGTCAGCTCTCCCAAGCAAAGCGGGGTTAGGCCAGGTCGTTTGGGGGATAGGGAGAGTTGCAGAGGAAAAGCCAGTCTATGCCTGGCGTGGGGTTGCTGCCCAGCTGTTTGACATCTTTTTGCCTGTGATAGTCCCAGGTTTTGTGACCTGTTCGATGCTTTCTCCCTGGGTGTCACAGCTTGCCATGTTTGTACCTGTAACTATGTACACGAAGACGGAAGAGGGGTCTTTGACGCAGCAAATATGTGAGAAAATCTAGTGACTGGGCAACTCCTGCAGCTAGGGAAATGCAGATTTTAAAATTAATTTATTTATTTTTTTTAAAGTGGGAGACACTTGCCTTCAGTTGCCTAGGACAGCCACAGACCCTGCAGCCGGTGGGATCCTTTCTGGATCCTGCAGCCTCTCCAGGAGTGTAAAGACCACTGTAGGTATTTGTGCATATTTTTTTCAGATGGATGCTGTGCTGGAGATCCCATTGGCCAGGTGGGAAATCTGATTACACAATCATGAAAACCTCTTCAAGCCTCAAATTCAACAACTTTTGTTTCTTTGGGGATGAGAAACTTTATCCAAATCTTGTGTATTACTGTGGTCATCAGGGGGATGTGATACCTTGTTAGGGTGAGTAAATTTGGCTTGCAGTCCTTATTTTGATTACCTGACAAGCAGTTGCTAAAGGAGTCTTTGGTTGGCAAGATCACCATAGCCATAGAATTACCCTGTAATGCATGGTTCCTGTCGAAGTCATGGCAAATCCTGCGTAGCTTCTGTGGATTTTGTTCCTTCCTTCCCTCCTTCTTAGCTTGGCTTCCTGGAGAGGAAAATATATGGTTACACTGCAGGTGTGTCTTGTCCAAATATCTTTGAACACATTAAGCTATTGCTTCACAGTCCAGTTTTGGTCAAATCGGACTAAGACATCAAAATGGCATCTGATGCTGAGCCTGCACCAAGGCAGGTGTCTTGCCTTGTCTTGTGTGCTTCCAGCCCGCTGTTTCTTGTGGGCTGGATTTTGGGTGGCCTCTGTTTGCAAGGGCAGCACAGGAGCATTATCTGAGAGGAGAGGTAGCAGCTCTTCCCACCACCCAGAGAGCTGGGGGAAACTTTCTCCTGCTTGCTGGCCTCCTGCCCTGTGCACATTCCCATTGCAAAAGCCCCTGCTCACACATGTGCCAGAACACCTCCAAAAATTTTTGCTCCTCTGTGATGTTAGCTGTCAGGGGAAGACTGCATTATTTACTGACTCAGAGTTGAGCAGAAAGATGGAAGCACAAAGGTTATTGGACCTTAAAAGCAAGGAAAAAACAATAACCTTTCTGTAGCATATTAGCATGGCAATGTGCCTGTGGAAATTTGCTTGGACAGCTAAAAATATCACCAGAAAGGGAATAGTTTTTCAGTTTATCTTTCATGTATTAAATAAAACCTACTTCTGCAGTCATAGCAGCAAAACTTTGTTTGATTCCAGTTAACATGGGTTCCCTGCTACGTAACTGCATCCAATTTCAGGAGTGTTTCTCACAGGTATTTCCTCCTGAAGGTCATCCCCAAGGACAAGCTACCTGCCAAGCTGTACCTCCCACGCACGCCCGTGCTCCTCTGGTGAAATCAGCCCTTCTCTGCATGTCTCTTCTCACCTTTTGGTGCTCTTTGATCTGCAGAGGATGAAGTATCTGCAAAGTTTTGCTAGTCGTGTCAGGCAGTGGAACTTGCATGTTTAATCATCCATGCCAATGAAATGAACCCTTTCTGTGTATATCTGAGGCCTCAGAAGCACAAGCATGTTTTTCATTATTTGAAGGCTTTGTTCCAGCTTTTGATTCACCCTGTCATTAAAAACAAAACTGTGAAGGTTGAAAGTATCATCATCTCTAGGCTTGCCAGGGATCTGCAGGTCTCAGGAGGTAGGATTGCTTTAGGCCTTAGTTGAAGAAAGACCCCAGTGTTTACCACTGATACTTTTCCTTTCAAGGCTTTGCTAGGTGTTAGAGCTGAAGGGACATTAACCAAAACAAACTTGCAACTCATGGAGGTTGAATAGTCAATGTATGTAGGGCTTGGATGTTTCTGATCTCTGTGCATTCTCATTCTACTTTCTACTCAAATGTAATTGCTGGCTCTGGGGTTTCCTGCTATTATCTAGGTGAAAATCAGGACAGCTTTATTGTTTTCAGCCTGGATGCTTCTCTTCCTACTGCCTTTGCCAAGGCATTTGGGGTCCCTTGCCTACTCTTGCAGGTGATCCTTTCTTCCACACCTCCCCAGCTTTACCTGTGAAGTCCTCACAGCACAGAGGTATCCAAGCTGGATTTATTGAGCTAGCATTGGTGCTGGACCAGTTTAGCCATGTTAGCCCAGACCAGGCTGTTTAGCATTGGTGTGGTAGACCTGGAGCTTTGTGCTCTGCAGGTGCGCCTGTCGGACGCCTACACATCTGCTGTGATGTAGACAGTGATCATCTGTTCCTGATTTTGTGAGGCTATTCCTGCAAGTTTCCCACCCCTGGACTAGGATTTTCTTAAGGTGGTGATGAAACACAGGTGGAAGTGGAGTATCAAAGCTTTGTGTCCTTGCTCGGCTTCAGTGGCTGGTGGGTGAATGTAATGCTGTTGCTTATGTCCTCAAGGGCACCGTTTTCAAAACGTAGAGAACTGAGTGGTTCTTAGGGTCTTCCCTCATTATTTTTTCTAATGTAAGTAGAATTTTCTATGCTGAAATAAGATATGATCTTTATTCTGAATGCTAAAGCAATAGGATGGATGTTGTGTTTCAGTACACACTTCCAACCTGTGGCTACTCTCGGCAGTAAGTGACATGATAAATTTGCAGAGGCAGTTTGAAACAGAGAAGCACCCAGAAGCAAGTTTCTTTTTAAACTTTGCTTCCTACAAAGAGAAGGCTGGAGTGTGTGCGTTTCTGTACAAGAGAGGTTGTGAAGTGTTGATTGAGGTACAGGGTTCTCTGGACACTGCATATTTGCAGTGGAGACATTGGAGAATCCAGACAAGGCAGTTCCCTCCTGCCCTCTCTTCCCCTTCTCCTCTAAGAGAGAAACAAATACAATATCAGGCTTTCCTGAACCTCTCTTCAGGAAACTCCCTGTCCAATTATTAATGTGGAGGAGGGAGACTGGGGAGAAATATATAAACACCCCTGGTTTTGGGTCAAAAATAAGCTGGTCTTGAATCTGGAGTAGGTGGTTACAAGCAGTAGCAAGCCCTGATGCTTGATGTAGGGTCTTAGCCAGTCTTCCCAGCAGAAGTGGGGGACCTGGCCGGTCTGGGGGCTGCATTCGGCACTTGCAGGCAGGGGCTGTGCCAGCCACAGATCCCTCGCTGCCCAACACAGGGCTGCCCTTGGCTCCATGGGGCCCCGCCGCAGCTGGCTGAATCCCCAGCACCGCTTGTCACCTTGCATTACCTGACGGACAGACTCCAGGCCTGCTCTGGCCTGTGTAAATGTCACCTGTGCCGAATGCCACTGGAGAGGCAGAGGCGGCCGACTGTGGCTGGCACGCAGGACTGAGTCCTGTCTCCTATTCCCCCCCCCACTCTGTCCCAGAGTTGATTCCCCACTGCAGAGCAGCTCCTTGCTCGTCCCGCTCTGCTGCCATGCTGATGTTTCTGTTTGTCCCCCAAATGATAGGTGAAAATACCTCAAGGAAAGCTATGCCATCCCTGCAAGCCCACGGCCTTTCGGGTTGCTTTCTATTGGGAGATGCATGACACTGTTTTCAACCAAAATTAATCAGACTTGCAACCTCTGCTGTTTGTACTGTCCAAGCCAGTCTGGCTCCTTTAGACTGAAACAACTTTGAAGGTACTCAACTAAGGGAATAAGTAACCCCGATGTCAAGCATGCTTTGGCAAGGCTTTTCCTGCACACCTTCTGCCAGCCATGCAAATCATTCCTTGCATAAAATGATAGTCTGGTAGCAGCCACATCTTAAATCCGTCTTGGAGCACTCCAGCATGAAAATGAGAAGCTTAGAGTAGTATTTCCCCAGGTGCAGGAGGGTGCATTTCTGCTCCCTTGTGGACTGACTTGGCAAACTTATCCCAGGGAAGGATTGGAAGCTAAAGTTTGGACCACCATACAGGAGTGCTTTGCTTTGATTTTTGTTTTGTTTTGTTTTGTTTCTGCTTTTTTTTAAAATGCAGTTTGTATTACAGTTTATATACAGACAGATAAAATTGCTCATTGGTAGATGGAAAGTTAACACTGATGGTTTTGTCCAACTTGGCAGGACAGTGTGGTCAGGCACTGTGGAAACAAGCATGTTAACTCTGGTTTGTGTCATCAGGCCCTGGCAGAGCCTGGCTTTACACCTGTATGCTCTCCAGTAGATATTTTCATTTATCCATCCATCTCCACCAGCAAACACTCCTTCATGCATTCTTGCTTCCTCTTTGGTGTCTCATTGCTGGGGTAAGAGAGGTAGGCACAAGCCCTCCAGGCTTCTTGGCTTCAACCTTTGATCCCATCCTGGGGGCTAGGGGATTCCCCTGGCTGTAGCCCTTTAACAGTCACCGCTTGGCAAGGACACAAGCACACAATGGGGCTGGCCCTGGCCAGCAGCCTCCTTGGGTGAAAGCCTTGCTTTGGGTCCTCATGAAACTTAGAGCCTTTCTAATGGAGAAACTTAGTGGTGACAGTGTTGCTGTAAGGTCTGGTGTAAATGCAAACAGTTAAATAACTCTTCTGATAGTCTTTTTTTATTAGTTTAAATCTTCTTGCATGATACTTTCAAAATATGCCATTTTCTGTGTTAATGGAAAAGGATGAAGAATCATTCCTCTCCTTAGCCATCCTGGTGAGATAGATTCCTGCCCAATCTCCCCGTCAGTGGCTTATTTTCCAAGCTGAAGGACCCTCAAAGGCAATGTTGTTTATCTAGTTGTTTAGAGAGGTATAAAAACAATTTCTTTATAAGTTGTTGCTACAGATACTGGGGAGGACTGCATGCTATGGTATCAGACCACTCGCAGGTGATGAAAAATGCATTTGCTTTTCTCTGAAGCCAATAATGGCACAAGTCAGGATGCTCCTTTTAAGACCCAGGAAACAACTGAGGTACCTCTGTGATCTGAGTGCCAGGCCAGGAAAACAGCACATCTCCTACCCACTGCTAAAGGTTCTCTTGGCTGCTGTCTCTGGGGTGAAAGGCTTTTCTGCTTGGAAGCCACTACAAGGTAGGGATTTTGCTGTCTACTAACAGAAAGCAGGCTGTATGTCTCCTTGATGGTGGCAGGGGAATGTGGGGTGACTCTCTCCAGCAGCAGGCAGGAGCCCTGGCTCTGCCTCTAGACTGCCTCACTGCCTCCAAGGCTTCTGCTGTTGTCATTGAGCTGGCTTCCTCTTGCTGCACATCGCTTTCCCACTGGGAGAATTGATCCAAAAAGCCAAAGCAAGAATTGACAAAGACCTTTTCTCCCCCTCCCTCTGCAGAATTAAGTCTGAAGTGGGTTGATAACGGTGGATCGAGTCCTCCTTGACTCTGACAAATGTCTTTAATGTTATTCAGCAAGCTGACCTTTTCCTGTCTTTATTGTGCATCTTCCCTTTGAATCAGATTTGATTGTTACTTCAGGTAAAATAACAAACACTGTCACGTAAATAACTTCGCAATAATGTTAAAAGGAGGAAAAAACCAAACAAACAAAACACCAAAGTGCTGCCTTACTTGCAAATGTAATGGGAACAAGCATCCTCTGTGCCAGCCATGGAAAACCAGCTATGTGACCTTCCCACACAACATCTTTGCCTTGCTACTCCAGGGAATGATCTCCTGCTTTGAAAAACCAACAGAGAAACAATGGTTCATTGAAATGTTAACGACAGCTAATGCTAACTGGGGTTGGTAAATCCTAGGGGAGGGAGAAAAGGTCATATAAATCCTTAAAATACAGCTAGATACATAACCCACTGGGACTAGTGGGCATTTGGTGCCCAGACACCCTCTGAGTATTTGAGACTGGCCTTATAAAAGACAGTGTTTAGGCCTTGGGTGAGGTGTTCAGCCTCAGAGACTGCCCTGAAGTGGCAATGGTCGAAGTTATATTACTTTTCTATGCCACCCCTTCCCCAGTGGGGTTTAGGGGAAGATTGATCTCATGGGGCTACCGTGAGGCTCAGTTTGGCAATGTGCACTGGAGCTCTTTAGTGTGGAAGCAGGAAACCCTCTTTCCTTATGGCTGTGAGACTGTCTGCCCAGGCACGTCTGTGTGGCCACAGCCTCTGCTCTGTCTAATACTAAGTGAGGAAAAGTAATGGACAAAATATTTTGTGGGTGCCTTGCCCTGTCATCTGCGTTGTTAGCATGTCACGGGCAGTTTCTGTCCTGCATTGCTCCAGATCCTCCTGAAGATGCTGGCATCAAGTTTTGAGAGCTGGAGGAACATGTGAAATAGTACGGTGGAGAGGTAAGTGGGTGGGAAGGGGAAGAGCTGAACCATGTGAAGAAGAAGAGAAGCCTGCTGAGCATGATGCCTAAGCCATCGCAGGGAGCAAAGGTGCTTCATGAGACACAGTGAATATTTAGGGTTTCCAGCCTGGTTGGTGGGGATTTCAGAGTTTCAGATGTGTGCTGTCTCCTGAGCTGGCTTGGACAAAAGAAATGGGACCTCAGGAAATAATTCAGAGAAAACCAGCCTGAGGCAGGCAGGCAGCATACCTTCTTCCAAGTCAGCTGAGGCACTGAAACAGTGAAGGAAGATTTGATTATTATCTTCACAATATGTATTGTTGCTGTAAGTAACTTTATTTCCCATACCTTAAGCAATGTTTTGCTCTTTCCCCTTTTAGCATAAGGCATGTTTGCTGGTTGGCTTTGAGCCTTGGCCAGCATCTAAGCTGCTATAACCGAGGCTGGGCAACTGATCGCTGTACAGCCAGCCTCACTTACAGTGATTTAATATTTCTGCTTCTCTCTGTAGATTCCCCTGTTCATGCCAGCTCCACATCTGTGAGCCCGTCGTCAAGCCTTTCCACAGGAAATTCAGCAGACGGGCACCTCAACTACCTCGAGGCCCCTGTGAACGCCTCCCGGGCGCTGCCGTCCCCCATGAACGCGATCAGGTCTCCAGTGAATGCATTAGGCTCGCCGTACAGAGTCATTGCGTCCTCCATCAGCCCACACCCTGTTGCTCTGTCCTCAGCCCCAGGCATGAATTTTGTGACACATGCCAGTCCACAGGTAGGCAGATGTGCACACTTGCTTCGCTACAATTCATGGTGTTCAGACTGGGTAAGGTCCCAAAACTTGAGGGAGTGGGTTGGCTGGTGGGGAGTCCAGTGTGTTTTGGCCACCTAGGGACATCAGCTGTAAAGAACAATTTCCAGCATGTGAATCTTTCTGCATAAATCCCACTGGCATAGACACAGAGAAGACACCTGTATATATTTTAAAACACCCTGCACAATAAGGGGAGACAGCTAATTCCCAGGTCTGTTCTCACCATGGATGCAGTCCAGTTCCCCTCCACTGCATCTATTGCAGTGTGTATAATTACTGTATGTGGAAATAATAAGGGTAGCCAAGGGCTGCATTCCCTTTCTTCCTGCAAAAGGATATCTTCTTTGTTTCATTATTTGGAAAGGAGTCAGACTTTCTAAAGACAGACAAATGTTAATGCTAAATGCCAGCCACATACTCTGTGTTGCATATAAACTTTGCCTGGAGAAAAATGCAGTGCTTCCGTCCTTACTGCCTGAGCTCATTCAGGTGCTGAAGTTTCCCCTTCAATCTGGGGTAGACCCAGGTGTTAGGGATGGTGCCTCCCCAGTGCCACAGGTGGGCTGGGAGCCTCCAGGGGTGGCTCTGTGAGGCAGGGACAGGGGCAGGGACAGGGACAGGGACACACTGCCCCAAAAGCCTGGTATCACCTCCAGAATGGGTGGGACCAAGGTGGCAGTATGGAATTTTGATGGTGTGCTGAAATGTCCTGGGAGTGCAGGTCTAAGGGGAAGTCCTGCTTTTTATTAACAACACTTTGCATTTTATTAGTGGGACCTGAAGGTAGGGAGTGCTCAGGAGCCTCATGGCTCCTGCTGAAGAAGCAGTGAGCAGATGGACTCCCTCCAGAAAGTCCATGGAATGGGCTTTCTGCCCCATACCCCACTGCTACTCCACAGTCTGTCTGAAGCTCTTCCTAGTGCCTGCCACCAAGGCTGGGAGAGGATGGTATGGGGAGGCTCCTGAAAAGCTCTGAGAGAGTATAGGTGTGATTTGGCAGGTTTGGCTTACCTTTCACCAGCATCCTCATCTCCTGTGTGGGACTGGGCTGTCTGCAGCAGGTGTGCTGGACATCCTTCTTTCCCTCGCACCACCTGACTGTTCCCCATCGACCTGACAGTATTTGTGTCTGTGTCACAAATAGGGCAGGTACTTCATGGTGGTGGAGCTGGTGGCAACATTAGTTGCGTTTCCATTGCTTTTCCTCTGGTGTTGGGGATGCTCCAGGAAGCAGCTTCCCCAATCCAGGCACTGTACCAAGTTCCCAGCTCCAAGGAGCAGGTTTCATTTGTGTTGCCTCTAATGCAAGGAGACAGCTGGGCCTTGGGGATTTGGCAGGGAGGCAGCTAATGGATTTGGGCTCAAACAGTTGTCCCAGATATCATACATGATTGCATTTAACCTGCCAGGAGTCAAGCTCTGAGGACACTGATGGCTAAAACTGCCCCGTTCCCCGCCGCCCCCCCCATATATCCCCTCTCCCAGTTATTGTCTCGAAGTGCGGCCAGGGAGAAAGAAGTGGTATCTGAGCTCTGAGTAACATTTTAAACTGTAAGAAGTTCCTCCTGGCTCAGCATCTTCCCAAGAAGAAGTAGTTTTCAGGGTAACAAAGGTAGCTGGACTCTTGTGGGGAGGAAAGGGTTGCTTTCTCTTTTGCTTGAGCCAAGTTCCGATTTTAAAGCATTAGGATTAAAAAGCTGCCAGTGCCTGGGGTGGGCTTCTGCTGGGGAGAGTGAACCTCTGTTCCTCTGGGCAATTTTTCCCTGTACACTTTTATTTTCCAGTGGGGCAAAACAACCCACTAATGTGGGGGCTAATGGCTCCTAATGTGGTTATTTTTGCTGGATAATGTGTATTTTCAATGTCATCAGACCTTTGAAACTTTGAAAATGAAGGGACAGTGGTGAGAGAAGATGAAAACAGGCTTCACCTTTTTATTTTTCTAATGGCAGGTCCAAAAATCACAATGGGATGAACCCTTCTTGTTCTTTGCTAAAATTCCCTGTGGAAATTATTATACTTTTTCAAAGGAAATGGGCATTTTCTTGCAGCAACTGGAGAACTTGCAACAGCATGCATGAAATCTAGTGGTTTAGATGTTATGGAGACTGTAAGGAAGGCTGTAGCTGGATTTTCATCCAAAGCCTTGTTTTCTGTCCCTGCTTCTGCCTTGTTGTTGGGAAGAACTTTAGCTGATAAATTGGGGTGACTGTTAAAAACAAGCTCAGTGATGAAGAAACCATCCCTAGATCTCAAAACATGGCAATGAGAAAGATGATTTGATAGTGGTTTTAGAAAGACATTGCTCTGCCCAGGCAGCTTTGGACAAGATGTTCTCAATGGCCCCTAATCCTCGCTGCCCTGCCAACAACAGCTCGAAAGCAAATAGCGATAAAACAAAGCCCTGGGCAACATCAGGTTTTGGTCTCTAATTGACGTCGGTTTGTAACCGTTAAACTTGCAGCAGCTGTGAGCAGCTCCCAGGGATCTCAGCTGGGGGCTCTGGGCCATTTACCTGCATCTCAGGGCAGCTGATTTTAGCTGCTCAGCCTGCTCCCCCTTTTTTTTTTAATCTGGCAACCCAAAATCTGCTCCATTCTCCAGTCTGTGATAGTGTTTGGGAACCTAAGTTCCAGGGAGTGACTAAGATGGCCATGTTTTCATGTGTTTATGCAAACTTGCATATCATGAGGCAGGGAAGATAACCCACTTAACACTATAAAAAAAAACAACAAACAACAAACAAAAACCCAAACATCATTACAGCTTCCCTAGCCATGCAGCAGTGCAGGTTTAATTGCAGAAAATCGCCTGGCTGCAAAGCTCTTCCTTACTAAGTTGTTAGTGCTTAATGCCGCAAGCAGCCAGTGATCAGCATCCTCTAATGAAGAAGGCAGGATCCCACCAGGCTGGTCACTTGGAGGCTGTGACTGAGCAGCTGAGGGTTGCTGCCTGCCCTTTTCCAGCTCTGCTTAGTCCTGGCTTTGGTTACAGCATCGGGGCAGGGTGAGAGGCTATACCTGCTACCAGGCATCTGCTTAAACCCGTCCAGCTGGATTCACCAGAGGATGTCTGTCTGCCAATGGCAGCCCCATGGAGCTGCTGGGGATAAGCTGTGGGACGAGCCCAGCAGGAGCAGCAAGGGAGGGGTCAGCTCAGTTTGGGGATGGTTTCACTGAGGTATAAGCCTCGACCCTCTAACCTGTCTTGTGGCTTCTGCTTCTGCAGCTCAACATCCTGAATAATGTCAGCAGCTCAGAGGACGTCAAGCCCTTGCCAGGTCTCCCAGGGATTGGGAACATGAATTATCCATCTACAAGCCCAGGATCCTTAGCCAAACACATCTGTGCCATCTGTGGAGACAGGTCCTCAGGTAGGAGGTTTTCTTTCTTGGGGAAGGCTTTGTGCAGTGAAAACTCCCCTGATGCTTGTGCAGGAGTGAACACTGCAGAGGCTCGCTGGCGCCATACTGGCATTGCAGTGTTTATTGCTGGGTGGGTCTGGCTTACCCAAAGGCAGGCTGTTCTGCAGATTAGTTGTGCTGTGCCCAAAAGAGAGCAGACCTATAAGCCACACTATTCTCCCTTTTGTGTATGATCTCATTTTACCTTTTGTCCCTGTTTATCAAAGGTATATCAAATATATCAAAATCAATGTGTTCTTATTTACCTGTGCTTTGTGCTAGCTGGGCTTTGGCTGTGCCTGGGTTTTCTTTCCTACCCCAGAGACCTGCAGCCTGGCCATATCACTGGACCTCCTCTATATCAGTGCACCCCATTTTCTACCTATGGCTTTCCTGCAGTTGCATTGCCGCTAAGACGTGGCTCCACATCCTTCTGGGATGCAGTCCCTCCTTATCACAGGAAAGCAGCGGTCCTATAGTTGGACTGCTGCTGATCACTATTCCTGCGAAGAGCCACTAAAGCCAAGCAGGCCTGCTAAGGTGATACCCTGCAGCCAGTTTTCACCTTTGGGGTTGGTTCAAGCTCCTCCATGATGGAAGGAAGGGCAGGTGCCTGCCTGTCTATTGATCACCTCCCCTTGCGTCCCCAGGGAAGCACTATGGGGTGTACAGCTGTGAGGGCTGCAAAGGCTTCTTCAAGAGGACAATCCGGAAGGACCTGATCTACACCTGCCGTGACAACAAGGACTGCCTCATAGACAAGCGCCAACGCAACCGCTGCCAGTATTGCCGCTATCAGAAGTGCCTCGCAATGGGGATGAAGAGGGAAGGTATGTGTGGGCTCATGGAAGGAATGGGCTTATAGACATTTTCTTTACATTCATTAGGGTAAATCTGGCTCTTGGTGGCCCTCCAAGGCTGGAGCATTCCAAAAACCCACACTGACAGCTTCAGGGCATTTTTTACCTCATTTCGTAAAGGAAATGAGGCTGATGGAGAAGGTATTACACTGTATTTTTCTTCCCATCCCAGATAAACACACATGCTGGTGACTACTGAACCTATTACCTGATTTCTGACCCAAGCTTGCCTTTAGTAAGTGGCCCTTAATGGCCTGGACCCCTTGGACCCCTGCAAGCCTCTGCTGTGGACAGCACCCGGCAGTGAGGAGTCCCACAGCCTGCTTGCCTCCTGTGTGAAGGGCAACCTCCCTTTTTGTTTTCAGCTTGCTGGCTTAATTTCTCACCACCTAATTCTTGCACTGGAAGATAAGGGTGAATGATTTATTTCTATATTTTATTACGTAGTTCTCTGTCATTTCCACTAATAACCTTGCCTTTGGAGATGAGCTCTGGTACAGCTCACATCCTGTGGCGTTTTTGTGCTGCAGGAGAGAGCTGTATGGAAGCAGTTCATACAGCCTCTTCCATACTCCACATGCACTCACTGCAACCCCCAAAGGCCTGCATTTCTGGCCCAAACCACCTATGGTGTTGATCTGGAGCAAGGCTCTGACCTGAGGCAACTGGACTTAGGGATTTTGCACTGACTTGAAGGAAGCCTCCAAGAGCTGCTGGGGCGACACGTGTCTGTGGTGGGCCTTGCAGCCCTACCTCTCTCCCACGCAGCTCTGGAGAGTGCAAAGATCTATGCAAAAGCCACCACTGAGTGAGTCTCTGCTGCAGGGAAAGGCAAGCCGAGTAGCGTGAGTGTTTATCTGTCCACCTCTGCCCCCTGCAGCTAGCTGCTTCCTCCTTGGTGGAGCAAGGACCACTGAGCTAGATTATCTCTCAAATTATACTGACAGATGCAAGGCCAGGTAGTGACAATTAGCACAGTTTTTAAGCTGTTTGTTCTTCCAAGATAAAATAGCTGTGCCACCTCCAGGGTTGAATGCTAGCAGGCAGTGTAGCTGTCCCTTTTGGAGGTCATGCTGTTCCCCCGCAGAGCGTGCAAACCACTCCCTGTGCAGGAGCTCAGACTGTGGAGGGCAGAGCCTGGAGAAGTAGCTGTAACACCGGGAACAGGCTGAGCCTCGTCTTGTTCCCTGTAGCATCATCAACCCTGTGCTGCCTCAACTGTACAGGGCAGCGGGGAACTCTGAAATGCCAAGCTTAAATCAAAACACTAATCCCACGCACAGCTTTCCCTTCCAGCTGGGTGCAAAGTGGTTCAGAAGACCAAGGTGTCAATGCAACTTTCCCTTTGAAAATTTAAACCTGAGGATCTTGGGGTTTGGCTCTAATAATCTCAAGGGGTTTCTGGGAGCTGCTGAAACTGAGGACAGATTGCAGCTTGAAGAAGGAATCCAGAAAAGTTTGGGGACTGAGTGATGGGACTGCTATTTCCTTGGCATGCTCTTTCTTTCACTAAGATTTTTATGAGTTCAGAAACACTTCCCTGGCTTCTTCATGTCCATTACCCTAAAGAGGACAAATGCTTCCCCCAGCTGGCTGGCACATATGTGCCTCCCATGTTGCCCTTCCTCACCAGTGCCAGACTAGATGCCTCACAGAGACATCTCCTCAGGTTCTGCCAGTTCTCTAGCAGCTGGGCAGTGCTGGGAAGCACATCCTCCCAGCTGGGAGAAATGCAGGGGAGTGCTGAGCATTGCAAAGTGGTCATGAGGCTCAGTGCTGAGGAACCTCCTGTGGTTTGGCCCTTCCCCTGAAAGCACCCTAACATAAGCCAGGGTAAGGCAAGGCTGATGCAAGGGCTTTTTTCCTGACACCAGGACAAACAGCAGAGCTATAAAGACAAATGGGAAAGAAATGTCCAGATCCAAGTATCTGACCTAAAATCTTGTCACACTCTTCTTCCAGCAGCACTTACCTAATGGAGAAAATGGGGATCAAATTCTCCCACAGGCTTGCTGTGGGCTTGCTTAGCTGGCCCCTTTCTTGGTGTCTCCTGGTGTTTATGCAGGTCCCTTCTCCTTTTAAAAGACCTTTTATCCCTTGGTCTTGGTGGTTTTCCCACTCTGGGTGCTGACTGCCTGGTACTTAGCTAACAGGTGGGGAAGCCATTAAGCTGTGAAGAGCAAAGCACCAATGTCTGTGTGGCAGGGGCCAGCTCTGCATCCAGCTTCTGCCCCACTAAACCTTTCATTTCAGGTGTATAAATGCCTACAGCTCAGTACAAGCTGTTCTTTGACACCAGCCCAGCTGCCTACCTGTTCCTTAGAGGCTACGGGGCAGTTTGGGCCCCTGCCTGGTGCTGTATGCTCACGCAAGGGACCGATGCTAGCAGGACTGTAGTTTTGGAAGATTGCTCTGCAGCAGGGAGCTAAACTGGTACGACAGCTGCTGGTCACTTTTTTTTTTTTTAGCAGGATTTTCATATTTCCCTTTGGGATTTCTCCAGCAAAAAATGTGCACCCAGGAATTCTATTGAGCACAAGGCTTGGCATACCACGTACACATGTCCTGCAACCCAGCGGCCGTGGGTTTTAATAGCTGAGATCTGGAGAGAATTTCAGTGACTGTTCCCCCAGCCAGCAAATACTTCAGCAAATGTACAGAGATGGGAGAAGAAAGTGAAGGTGTTGGGGCATTCAGAGGTGCTGGAAACTGCTTTCTAGCAGGGTGGGTTGGGAAGAGAGGTGGCAGAGGGAGAGGTGACACCGGGGCTGGGCCGGGCTGGGTAAGCATTTGCTCAGGAATGAGGCAAGCAGCATGTGGATCCACCCGGGGGTGAGCGACTGTCCAGCCCTGCTGTTGGATGCTCTGGCTGCTGTGGGACTTTCTGAAGCATGTAGCAAGCACAGCAAACCTCAGTGTCGGGGTGCTGGGTCCCTCCTGCCTCCTCCAGCAGCTAGTGACAGCTGAGTCCAGGCTGCCACCTGGAGGTATCAACACCTCTTTCCTCTATTCTGGAGCTTCATACCCTGGGAATCACAACCTTTTGTCAAATTGAGAGGCCACTGATCTACAGCAACCCCAAAGTTATTGGGGGGTGTGGGGTGTGTGGCAGCCATTTTAATGGATGTACATCTGAAATATCCATTTACTTTCTGTCCTCCCCCTCCCAAGGGGGTTTTTCATCACTCCTCCCAGAGGAAAGGGGACCCACTGTGAGTGTTGCTGTGGGTGTAAAGAGCCACGTTTCTGTCCTGCAGCTGTGCAAGAGGAGAGGCAGAGGAGCAGGGAGCGGAGTGAGAATGAAGCCGAGTCCACAAGCAGTGGCAGCGAGGACATGCCCGTGGAGAGGATCCTGGAAGCTGAGCTGGCAGTCGAACCCAAGACAGAGGCATACAGCGACATGAACACAGAGAGCTCAGTAAGGGGCACTAAAATCACTTGCAGCTTCACGTGGGAGCTATACATTATTTTCCTAGCATTTTTCCAGTTCCCTTTGGTTTCAGTGAGCAGATTGGGCAATAGCTGGATGCTGGAGAGTCTGAGCCCTGCGCTGGCTTCCACAGTAGTACAGCCCTGGGCACTGCTTGTATGCCCCAGTAACCAAGACCGGAGTGGAGCTGGACACAGGAGGTTTACTGCTGTGGTTTTGCTGATTTGGATAAAACTGCTGTTCATGCCTGTTCAGAGACTGCTTGATGGCTTTTAGATGTGCCCTGGGGAGCAGGACTGCAGCCTGCCATGCAGGACTTGCTTTGCAAAGAACAGCAAGCAGAAGAGTCTAGCAACCAGCTGATTTGGTTGGTTGTAGATGTGATATTAGTAATAAATATCTTCCCAACAGTGCACAGCTGAGATTATTGGCAATTTGATCATGATACTTGTGGCTCTGAGTATCATTAACTTGATCCAATACTGTGTGCAGTGCAGACAGTGATTATCAAAGATTTTACATGGACAAATTCTCCTCTTTTTCTCTGCTCTTTTCCTTTTGATATGGTTCTTAATTAGACAAATGACCCTGTTACCAACATATGCCATGCGGCTGACAAGCAGCTCTTTACACTTGTCGAGTGGGCCAAGCGAATCCCCCACTTCTCTGACCTGACGCTGGAGGACCAAGTCATTCTCCTCCGGGCAGGTAATGTCCCCCACCTGTGGCCTCTGGGGCTATTCCTGGTACCCCTGTCCCTTCCCTGGGCTGTGCGCTGTGCCAGCCAGGCTGGTCAGTGAATGGGAGATCCTGTGCTGATCCATCCCTGCTCTCCCAGGGAGAGCAACCCATCCTCAGCCATGATGAGCAGTTGGCAGAGGCTATGGATGGAACAGTGGAATCTGCTGTTTATTGCCCTCTTCATGCGGACATGTAGGAGGGCTGGGGGAGAGCGAATAAATGTGTCTTGTAAATGCAATTCCTGTAACTGCAGAACTTACTAGGTGTAGGACACATTAATGTGTGAAGTGTAAAATGATGTAAAAGGGCTGCTGATGCAAGGAATATGGTTTTTTAGGAGGAAAACTCAGCATCTTCCACACCCCTCCCCCCTTTTTTTTTTTTTTTGGCACTTTGAGTCATTTTCTGCACCTTCCTTGCTGCTGGTCAGTGTTTGCCACCCCTTGCAGTCTTGGCAACAGTGCAGTTGGTACCTGGGGTCCCATGTCTCCTGTGAGCTGAGTCTGAAACCAGCAGGGGGAAACTAGCTCTCGTGCTCCATGTGGGACTGATTTTTTGCTGAACTGTCTCTTGTGTCCTGCACATCTCCTCTTGCAGGCTGGAATGAGCTGCTCATTGCCTCTTTCTCCCATCGCTCCGTGTCGGTCCAAGATGGCATCCTTCTGGCCACAGGCTTGCACGTGCACCGCAGCAGTGCTCACAGTGCTGGTGTGGGCTCCATCTTTGACAGGTATGTGGCCTGCTTCTGTCATCCCCTAGCAGCAGTGGCCAGGCTGGCTCTGTCTTTCCCCTCTGAATAGGAAATATGTCCTTAGTGAGAACAAGAGCAAACCCATGGTGATTGGCAGCAGAACTAGCTTAGAATGAGAAGGGGATGCTTGACTGGCTTAAAAACCAAGAATGGGGTGAAAGCACCTTGGAAAGGGATTTGTGGCTGCAGAAGCAGAGCTTCAGTTGGCTGTGCAGGGGGAGGAATGCTTCTCTGCCTTCTCTCAAGAGTTTGTTGTGACTGGATCTAGATCCAATAATTATCAGCAAAAGCTTTAGCTAGCAAAACCTTAACCCCAAAATTGCTCATGCAACAACTGCCCACACACTGTCCATGCCATGCCCGCTCCCTGCCTGGCAGGATGCTGCATTACCACTCTTACACAAATGGCATGCATAAGGGCAGCACCCGTGTTTTGCAGTGAAATGTGGAGGAAAACCCATGCAGTTTTCCCCAAGTGAATGCAAATGTTTTCCATAGTCCAAACAGAGCACAGAGGCTGCGTGCTGAGCAAAGTGAGAACAGGAACAAATTTGATGCTCAGGTCCATGAATGCTGCTGATGCACAACAGTTTGTGGCGTGGCTGTACCTCGAAGCTGCCTCTTCCTGCAGGGAGGAACTGGGGCTATTTCCAGTGCCTGTCCCAGATGCTTTTCAGCCCCCAGTCTTGCTGTCCATACCTGCCTCTGACTGTCTGCCTACCCATGTCCCCCACACGCAGGGTTTTGACAGAGCTGGTGTCCAAAATGAAAGACATGCAGATGGATAAGTCGGAGCTGGGGTGCCTGCGAGCCATTGTCCTGTTCAACCCAGGTACGTCTGAGGCCTCAGGGAGTCCCAGGAGACATGCATGCCCTTGGCAGGTCACAGGCAGGAGGGCTGTGGCAGTGAGCATCAGGACTGCAGACAGATTTGTCTCAGTCTCTGGGTGCATGATTAAGATTAAAGAGAGCCCAAGTCCTTTCCCACTCATGCACGCAGTCACCCTGTTGGCAGTGGAAGGGTCCCCTCTGCAGTGATTTCTTCCCTACCTATACTCTCTCCCTTGTCCAGATGCCAAGGGTTTGTCCAGCCCCTCAGAAGTGGAATCGCTGCGGGAGAAGGTCTATGCCACGCTGGAAGCCTACACAAAGCAGAAATACCCTGAGCAGCCAGGGCGGTGAGTTTCCCCAAGCAAGGCAAGGCACCTTAGGGCAGCACAATTTCCACCCTGGAAAGAGGAGACTAAGGCAGGGGTGTCTGCTCTAGCTCTGCCTGAGCCACCCTGGGTTGGAGCCCCTGGAGCAAAGCAAGGGCAGGACACGAGCCCAAACTGCATGAGAAGCCCAGCTCCTGCAGGCTGGCCTGTCCTCTCAGTGCCCTAATCCTGGGCCAGAGCCTTTAGGGTGCCGGCGAGATGCACTTTTCTTGCTTTTCAATCCAATTCTACCCTCTGCTGGTCAAGCTCTCGAAACGCGGGCTGCCGGGTCCTTCCTCATCGCCGCCAGACAAGTGATGCACCACAACACCTTCTGCTATTTTTGGGCGGGGGGGGGGGGGGGGGGGGGCATTGCCTGTTGCACCCCTTTGCAGCTGCACCTCAAAACAGGAGGCAGCGGCTGGCAGGGGCACTGCCCAGGGGTTGTGTACCTTCTCTGGGGGCCAGGATTTTTGAAGGCTGTTTCAAGAAGGGTTTAAATGGCAGCATGGTGATGTAAGTCACTAGTTCAAGTCTTGGAGAGGCAATCTGGATGTATCTGATGTATTTTCTTTTTCTTTTCCTTTTATTTTAAAATTTTAAAATGCTAAATTCTGTTTTGAAAGGATACCTATTCCCTCCACACAAGTGGAGAGAAATGCTTATTTTGAAAGCAGAGGGAAATCTAAGATGGAGAACACAAAAAATGCCTTGGAGAGAAGGATTTGGGCTCTGCTCTCCTGAGACCCCAGTGCAGGCTTGGAAACACATGGAAAAGGGTGGCCAGTGCCTTCTGCATGCCTCTGACTCTGCTCTCTTCCAGGTTTGCCAAACTCCTCCTGCGCCTGCCGGCGTTGCGGTCCATCGGGCTGAAGTGCCTGGAGCACCTCTTCTTCTTCAAGCTCATTGGGGACACCCCCATTGACACCTTCCTCATGGAGATGCTGGAGACACCCCTGCAGGTCACTTGAGAATGGAGTTCCATACTGGCCAGACCCTGTCCCCCCCATGCCCCTGCACAGCCTCCCACCCCTCTGCTCTGGGCCTATGAGAGCTCAAGAGGCATCCTCCACCCTCTGCTCCTCCTTGGTGGGATTGTTGTGGTTTTGTACAGCTGTAAATCACCCCCTCTAACCCCTCCCTGGCCTGGCCATGGAGGGTCACAGATCCTCCAACCAGCTAACCATTCCCCTGCCCTCCTGTACAGATAATTGCTTTAAATTATTTTTTCACTCTCAATAAAAGCCAACAAAACAAATAAAATAATATATGAGAGAGGGACTGATTGGAGCTGGCAGAGCAGTGTTCTCTTCTGCTGTGGTCACAGGTCTGGCTTGGGATGGGGCTGAGGGGTCCTCTACAGACTCTTGGGCAGCCCGAATCAGGGCAGGAATAACACCTGGGACATCACTGCTTGGGCTGATGGGCACAGCCCTCTGGCCCAGACAGAACAGGTATTGTTGCTTCTTGCTCCTGCTAAGACAAGATCTGGAGAAACTTGCTGCTTTGAACCAAAACATTTCATTCTACCATCTTAAAAAGAAAGTCTTGGATCCTTTGAATTTTTGAAGTAATTTAAAAAGTGACCTTTTTAATGTGCTTTTTCTTTTCTGAGCTAGTCCAGGCACTGAGGGAAGAAGCAAAGTGCTTCATTTCAGTCTAGGTGGAGTATCTTGGGGCGACCTAAACCTGGTGTGCTCATGGATAATTTTCATTTTTCTGAAGCTTCGTGGATCCTGTTCTTAGTCTTTTTTCTTTTTTTCCACTCTGCATTTTTGCACTGGAAACAGGCTCTTCAACCCCAAATTTATAATGTCATACCTCCATAAGTGAAACTTGCAGAGAGGGAAAACACAAGACACTCTAACAAAACCTGCCTCAAAGGTCTGCCTGATCTTTCCCCTGCTCAAATGGCACTGCTGGAGCTTCCTGTAACAACCGAGCTAACCAGAGTCAAACGAGTTAAAGACATGAATTTGTTCAATATGCAGAGCTTATCCTGGTGGGAAAACGTCCTCCCAGGAACCCAGCAAAACTGCCTGTATTATTATTCATAAAACAGGTGTAGTGTTAAGTGATCTGCCCCTTCTGACCCTCTCAGCAGACAGTGCGGTGAGATGCAGCCGTGCTTTGTCTGTCCGTGTGACAGATTGCAACGCTGCCGCTCGGCGACTCGGGGAAGTTTCGGGGAAAGGAGGAGTGACAACAGGAAGGAAAGAAGGATAAAAATGAAACATTTTGTTTAAACTCCCACACGGGGACATGATTCATTCTCCAGTATTTCACTGTGAAAAGGAGAAAAGGAGCATCAAAAAAGCAGGAGAAAGAAACAAAAATCCAAGATTATGAAAACTCTAATTATTGGGTTTTTATGACACTGGAAAAAAACAGGAAGAATTTCAAAAGAGGTGAAAAGCGTTGTCTAAGGGGCTATTTTTCACTAAAAATGTATTTTTCCGTTAAAATTGAACTGTTTAGAGACAGAAAAGTAATTGGATATGATAACCTGCTCATTGTAAAACCTTTGCCAGAGTTTGAGAGACTGCATGCAGACTGTGCTGGGGTGGTACCCACACCACACTGCTGGTTAGACAAAGCGAGAGGTTATCTCCAGCCTGGGTTGCTACAAGTTTCCCCTTAAAAGAGCTGTGGGCTTCTAAGAGCTGGTCCCAAACTAGCTGGGTTTGGTTTCTTCTCGGATTATAAAGCCCTAGGTTTCTCTTGACCTTCCTGCTCCCAGGTTTGATGGTTTAAATCAAGGAGGTTGGTCGGCATTAGCAGGCTTAGCAAGAGAAGGGCTGCGGAGGCTGATGCCACCATGTGGTATTAATGCTTTTTGTTGAAAAATATAGAAGAAAACCTGAGGGTTCTCATGCATGCAGCAGACCTCTTGCTAAGATGGTGTCTGAGTCCTGTTTAGGAGCCCTGCAGCGCTCAGTGGTAATTCAGAGAGTGCTTTGGCTCTGGGGTGAGCTGCTGTAGCACAGCGGGCCTAGCCAGCTGAAGAAGACAGGCTGTTTCCCCACCAATACCGCTGTCTCTTTCAGGAGCTCACAGGCTGTCCTCAGCACACAGTTGTGGCAGCTGTGATCATAAGCGTTTATATGGAGCTGCAAGGTTGAAGTTTAATTTAGCCAAGGCATCCAACAGTGCTTTGGGCCACTCTAATAGGATTTTAACGTAGAAAGCGTGATACTTTTTGGTGGCTTAATTTGAGTCCACGATGAGGGTTTCATAGTCCCTGATATTGCACATTGGCAGAACAGCTCAATACACATACACTGGGCAGCAGAGTGGGATCCAGCACCTTGCCCAGATGGCCCTGCACGTGCCCTCTGCAGTCAGTGCAAGCTGAGGTCGCTAAGCCTCATGAGCAAGTCACCTTGACTGTCTTGATGCTGATCTTGGTCCACTGGCTGTGAGTGAATCCAGACCACTGCCTGCAATATGAACAGTCACTTTTTGAAGCTGGAAGTGATTGGTTATGATAACAAAGGCTGGGGCAGGAAGTCTTAAAGTGGCCATTGTGGACACCCCTACTCTTGGCAGTCTACCTTGAGACCCTAGCAAGGTGGTCTCTGGGTTCTGGGCCACAAGGTCTCCAGGTTGCACTTCGAGCAGGCCTTGTCCTCCTTCTCCAGGTATCTAGCGGGTTTTTTTAAAGCTTTGTGTGCTTGATCACATGCTTAATACACACCCCACTACACACACCTCCACCCTGTGTCTGGTAGGGCAATGAGAATATGAATCATGGAGCGCAGCTCCTGTAAATAAGAGACTGCTTTCTCACCTGAAAGTGTCGCTAGTAGACAGCTGTCCTATGGCAGAGGAAAGAAATGACCGAGCAACTGAGCTCTATCTGAAATCATTGAGGACCCGAGGTTTGATGTAATCTTCTGGATATGGTCCTAAGCCTTGGATTCTTCATTCATGTTGAGGGCCTCTACTACAATAGTCTCAAAATGCTGCCCAAGAGCAGTGCTTCTCCTAGCCTTACAAAACATAGGGGTGAGTCTTTACAGACACCATAAGGGGCAAGACCCACAACAGTTGGTAATAAGTTGATGGTGTAATTTTCCTTCAGGATGAATTGCTGTAGAAGAATATCAGCTTGGCATAGCTGGGGCTTACCCGATCTGCAGCCCTGCAAAAACCTAATTTTCATAAAATGGTAGAAATCACAATCACGGATAAGCCAGAAAAGACCTTCTATCCTTGCACATACATTCAGCCTCAGCTTGTGTGAAGTTATAGCAGCACAAAGAATTCAAAAATAACACTGAAGAACTAAAAAAATCAAGAAACACCAGTTTATGTCCCTTCCAACTTGGGCATTTTCCCTTGCAGATATATGTCATGATGGTGCCTTCAAAATCCAGGCATCAGCCACTTTTCAGGTATAACAAGGAGAGCATAACAGGGTCCAGCTACCTACCCTTCCCACTGAAACCTGGCTCCTCCTAGTTCCTCTGAATTTTGCTCTTGCCAGATTCCAGTTGCTGGGTCTTGCCACCACTTTGTCTGAAGATCCAGTCATTGGTTTCCTCATGAAAACCCCAATAGCCTCAGATTAAGCTTAAGCTCTGACATTTTTTCCTTTGCTCTGGGAGTAATAAATAAACCAGGCTCTGGGAATGGCTGGTGCAAGGCAAAGTGTCATATTCTCTTTCCTACCATGCATCACATCTCATGAGATTTCTGAGTTAGCAGCAGGTCCCACCCCGCCCCTCCATGGATAAGCTTTGTTTTAGCACACAGGCCAAACATTTCAAAGCACTTATTAAATCTGAGCTGCTCACTCTGTAGTGTTCCACAGAGGGGACTTTAAAAAATAATGGCCACTTATGTTGAGGACCTTGGAAAATAAAAAAAAAACCCTTAAACTCCATTGCTTGTGCTAAGCTGGATTTGTTTCTCACCCAGAAGTCAAGCTAGTGTGTTTTCCTGCCCTGTCTTTATTTGTGTTCTGTAGTGACTGCTTCAGTTTCTATTTAAGTTCAACAACAACAGTTCTGGATTGGGAATGAAAAGAAAATAAATCCCAGGCTATAAAGGTTTGATCTGGTTTGCATTCAGTTCAGCTCTGGGCTCCCTGCTGAATTTAGTGATTCAAGGGCATGTCCTATAGACCTGAGATGACTTTCAGACACCAACAGTGTGACTCTCAACTGAGCTCCGCCACCACTGGCCTTTCCTCAAGGACCTCTTATCTGGGCTGGGCCCTGGAGTGCCTTCACCACCACACCTGACCTCTCCTGAGATGCTTTCTTTGCTGCCTGGTTTCTCTGCTTGTCCCCTCCCCATCCCTCCCAGCTCCCTGCTGTCCCATCAAAGGCCCAGGTGGGAACCTGGGGAGGCTGTGCTGAGTCAGTACCTCCTGGAGCACCAGAGGGCACAGGGAGGAGGAGGAGGAGGTAGAATTGTACCGATTAGGAGGCACATGGGGCTCCCACAGCTGATGGTGGTGGTGGGGTCAGAGACGGTGGCTAGGAAGCCATGTGTGTACCCTCTTTCAGGGGATGATGGGTTTTATTTCACGGGGAGGTACATTGTGGTGGAAAGCATGGTACAAAGGCAGAGAAGCCCTGATACATTCCCAGGTGTCCATTAGCTTTAGCGGACAAGGACCAACCTATAACTACGCAAGGCTGACACCCCATACCTCCCATCTGTCTCCCTATGCCATCTGTGCAATTAGCTCTACCTGGGACAGGCTTGGTTTGGGGGATTTCAGTGGAAAGGGAGAGTATTTTATCACCCCAGGAATATTGGACAGCATTGTGGCTGTGGGCTGATTTCTGGCTTGCCTCTCTACCCAGGGCCGTCTGGCAGCAGCTGATGCCTGTAACAGGATGTGAGCATGGCAGGAAGGAGAGGGTAATATGGAGGGACGTCTCTGTGTGGTGGGCAGTGCTTTGTCTTCTGGGACAAGTTGGCTTTCGGCATTAAAGGCACCCTGATGATGTTGCCAGCACCATGAAGTCCAGCGCCTCCTGTCCCAAGGAAGGTGGCCGAAGTGTGTGTAGGGAGCACAGCTCATCGTCACCATCTTCATCATCATCATCTTCTTTGGTCTCCTCTGTGCCTGCTTCTGGGTCTAGCCCTCTCCACTCATGTAGTTCTGCATTTCCTTTGCTGGGCAGAGTTAAGGTGATGTTCGAGGAAGGATCTGGATCCCTACTGTCTAGGACCACATCTGTTGCTGTGACTGTGGTCCTGACCTCCTTCCAGTAGTGAATGGCAAGGACCTACTACTGGTCCACCCAAGCTCCTTGGCACAAAATGTGACAGCTGGACAACCCCAGTGGGTAGACTGCTGGGGGAAGACATATTCTTCCAACACTACAGGCTTGTTAACTTGGTAGGCAGCTCTGTTTAATGCTGTTTTCCCCAGGTCACCAGTTTTTATAACACCTGGCTGCCTGCAGACCCTACAGCTAGAAGGAAAAAGCCTAGTCCTGCTTCTCCTCTGGTTTAATTCTCTCCAGCTGCTGACGCTGGAAGCTGCGGCACCTAATTCAGCCCTGGGTGAGCTAATAATGGAAACCCTGCCCTTGGAGGATGCAGTGAGCTGGCTGAAATACTCCCCCTTTTAGCACCATTGCTCAAGGTGAAGGTGTACTTAGGGAGGGGAAAGATGAAATTGCATGGGGACCCTGTAAATGCTATCACTGAAGGGGTTTGGAGTGTGTTTGTTGCTTGTTTTACTGGTTCACCTAGTGACTATCCTTTGCACAGGAGAGGGTGTGCTCCAGTACCTGTGATCTGTGTGGGAGATGGTGTGTAAACCATGGGCCACAACACCCTGCTGCAGACCTGTCAGTGTTATGCATGTGGCCCCATCCCTCAAGCCTGATCTATCATAGATTGATCCGGGAGTTGTGCACAAGAGCTGTGAGGTAAGGCAGTCTCCAGACCCCTCCTTGCCTGGAGATGAGGAGGAGGATGAACACCATGGGGTGACAACATCTAGGTGGGGAATGACTTCCCTCCCAGCTGTTCCTGCATCTCTGATCAGAACAAATCATGTGGGCAGTCTGAGTGCATAAGCAAGGTGTCCTGTACTGGGCTACAGTTTTTAGCTGTGCTGAAGGATGTCATCCCCACCCCACAGGGCTGGCCCCCAGTTGTGTAAGGAAAATCAGCCCTGCCCAGCCCCGCAGCTGAGGTGGGATGGGACGGCTGAGCTGGTTTGCACAGAGAGGAAAAGCAGCGTGCCGTGCGCGGAGCCTCTGGTCACACCACAGTCCTTGCTGGGCTGGTGTCTTGGCAATGTGGCTGCAATAGATTTGGCTACCCAGAAACTTGGCTGGAGCTGCTTGGAGACCTCAGGAGAGACAAAGATGGAGGCATCAGGGTTCAGTGTCTCCTGCAGCACCTCAGCCTTCCTGGATGTGAGGGATCAGAGCAGTTTCATCCTGACCTGAGCAATGGTACCAATGCTTTCATGCCCAAGCTCCCAGTGTAGTTATACTGGGATACAGTGCTGCTGTCCCAGGACCCTGTTTCCCTTTCCCTTTCCCATGGGACTTCATCAGTGTGGTAATCCACCCATACTAACCTGTGGCCTCTCACCTTCCTATGAGCTCCCAAAGGACATGACCTTGGTCCCTGCATCACCCATGTCATCTGGGCGTCGGGAACACTTGGTGACGAGGATGCCCCACGGAGAGGCTGGGAGTGCTCCTCTCCCTGGTGCCAAGGTCACCGGTGAACACAGGAGGTGAGGCCCCTAAAAACCTCCCGCTCTCTTGGAGTCTGTAGTGGGTCCCTTGCAGCAGGTTTCTTCCCCCGCCAGCTAGAGAGGGGAGACTCAGCCCTCCTCCTTGCCGGGGGAAGCCGCGGCCCCGCTGCCCAGGCTGATCTGGCAGCAGCAAGTACGCGGCCCCACTGCGGGTGGCTCCGGACCTGCGGGGCCCGTGAAACTCCCCGAAAAATAGCGACACCACCCACTCCTTACCTCCCCCGGTCAGGAGAGGAGAGGAGACCCTGGCAGGACGGGAAATCACCGGGGCTACGGGAAGGCTCCAACTTTCGGCTTCCCTGGCCGGGCGGGATCTTTCCTCCGCGGGTTTCCCCTCCCCAAAACCGATGCGGTTTCGCGGAGCCGGAGCGGCGCGTCCCCGGGGCCGCCTCCCCCTGCGGCTCCGCGGTACCGGTGCCCGTAGCGGACCGGGCCCTGCTTGGCGCCGGCGATCACCGGCCACGAGCCCTCCGGGGCAGCTCTCCGGCTTTGGGTTCTGTTGGGTTTTGTGGTTTGGGGGTTTTTTGGGGGTTGTTTCCCCCCTCCCCCCCCCGGACTCATCTTCCTTAAATACTCCGAGCGGCGGGAGCGAGGCGCCCGGGGCGATGCGCAGCGCGGGGCAGCGCATCCCCGCCGGGGACCGGCCTTCCCCAAAAACTCCCTGCCTGGGCTTCTCCTGGAATAGAGACCTGATTTCCAGCCGGTTTTACTACTGCGGTGGCGGGGCACCACCCTCCACTTTTTTTTTCTGTTTTGTTTTGTTTTGTTTTTGTTTTCTTTTTGGCTTGCTTTCTAAGAAAAGAAGGAAAAAAGCCGGGAAGCGGAGCGGAGCCGGGGCTGTCCCGGCGCCCCGCGGGGCGGCCCGGCCGTGCCCCCCGGAGCCGGGAAAGGCCGCCGGCCCCTCGAGGCGTGGCGGGGCCGGTGTCTGCAGCCAGGCAGGAGAGCGGGGAGGAAACTTATTTCGAGTGGGGTGGAGAGGGGAGGGCAGGGGGTGGGGGTCGGGCAGGGAGGTATCAGCTCCAGGAAATGTGCCTTGGCAGCAGTCGGACGGGCGCTTCCCCGCAGGTTGGTGCGCTCCGCTCCGGAGCCGTCCAGGGCGGCGCGGCTCGGCTCCCTCCCCAGCCTCGGCAGCTACGGCGGCGGGGAGGCCGGGGGAGGCCGACCCGGGGAGGCGGGAGCCTCCGCAGGAACCCCCCGGAGCGGTGGCTGCGGACGCCTCTCCCGCCGCCTCCCCGCAGGAAGGTACCGCCCGGGCCGCCCCAGGTAAGCGGCTGAGCCCCGCCGACGGCAGCCCCGCATCCTGCCTCCCGTCCCGCATCTTCCCTCCCTCCCGTCCCGCTGCCGCGCGGGGCCCCGGGACCGGCCGCTCCCCACGTCGGGGCCGTGGGGCTGGTGGGACGCTGCGAACCCGCCCCGGGGCAGTGGCTGCGAAGCCGGAGCGGGGGTCCTTGGGGGGGGTGGAGTGGGTGGGGGGAATCTCCCTCTCGGCAGGAGGGAGGGAGGAGGGGAGCGGGGCGCCCCGGGAGCGCCGGGGCCGGCGGCCGGGGCTGAGCGCGGCGTGTCCGGGCTGTGTTGGCAGGCGGGCGGCGCGGCCCCCTCGCCCGGCCCGGCTCCCAGCCATGCTGGACGGGTTGAAGATGGAGGAGAGTTTGCAGAACGACCTGGACCCCGCGGCTCCCTTCACCTCCTTGCTGGGTAAGTCGGGGCACCCCGCTAGCCCTCCAGGGACCCCCGGGGACCAAGCGATGGGCACAGGGGGGTCCGGGGGGCAGCTTTCCCCCCGGCTTGTTCCTGCCCGGCGCCGCTCCCTTCGCCCGGGGAGTGCCCCCGGCGCCCGCCTTCCCCGCTCCCCTTTCGTTCCGCGATTGCGTTAAGTTGTGTGTGCCTTCCCCTCCCCGTGCAACGAAGGCCATTCCTTCGTATCGAACAATAAATAATTTATTTTAATTTGTTTTTCTTCGTTTTAATATCGGTTTCAAACAATCGCTTTCTCTCCGGGCTGCGGCTCTGCCGCCGCCTTTCCAAGAGGAACGAAATTGGGGGCGATGTCCCCCCCCCGAAGCTCCCCTAAGGCACAGGTGCCCCTTGGGTCCCGGAGCAGCGCTCCGCACAACCCTTGGCCCCCCCGACCCACCAGCCTGCTTGGGGAAAGCGAGAGCAGCGGGATCCTCCGTCCATCCCTCTCCCGGTCCTTCTTTCCGTCCACCTCTCCCTCCACCCAGCCTTGCCCCCGGGTCCTTCCCCGCAGGCAAAGCCGCTACCCCCAAGTCGGTGTGCGAAGGGTGCCAGCGAGTTATTTCGGACCGGTTCCTGCTGCGCCTGAACGACAGCCTGTGGCATGAGCAGTGTGTCCAGTGCGCGTCCTGCAAGGAGCCCCTGCAGACCACCTGCTTCTACCGCGACAAGAAGCTCTACTGCAAGCTGGACTACGAGAAGTAAGTCCTCCCCTGCCTCCCAGTGAGGACCCCCCGCTCTGCTCCTGCTGCCCGCAAAGCCCCAGCACCCTGCCGCAAGCGTTGAGGGGAGAGGGGGCTCAGAATCCCGCTGCAGCTCCCTGCTTCCCCTGCCCCGCGTGTCCCAAGAGGTGTCAGCCTTACAGTGCTGCGTGGCGAGTTGTGCTTCTCCCCCGCAGCCTCCTCGCACCTCCGGTTCTCCCCTTTTTCAAGGTGTTTCGTTGCATTTGGATTGTGCCTTGGGAATTTAGGAGATTTTTGTCAGGAGGCTGTGAGACTCCTGGTAACCCCTGGGCTGCAGAGGGACCGGGCCAAGCATTTTCCTGTCTCCTTCGGCTTTATTTTCCTACTGAGCTTCTGCAGGAGAAATGTTATGTCCTCCCTGTCCTGTTCCTGGATGGAGCTATTTTCCTAATATCCCCACGGACAGGGTAATGCTATTGCTCCCTCTGGTCAGATGGGAAAACTGAGGTGCTCGGCAGGGACCAGGGAAGGCCCCGCTGAATTCAGAGTGTTTGCCGTCACACATTGGAGGCTTTGCCTGAGCCTGGGGCAGGGAATTTGGATATAGGTGGTTAAAGCCTCCAGCCCTGTCGCTTCACCTTTGGCAAGTGTGGGGCTGAGGCAGGGGAAAGACAATGAGAAAATTATTTTTCTTTTTGAAAGAAAAATATTTCCAGTGGGAACGGGAAGAAGGCTGTTGAATCTTTCCTCTCCTGCAGCTGCTCTCAGTTTTTTTTCTTGCTCATCCCATTCTTACTGTCCCTGCCGGACCTCTCTCCCTGGCTGGGTTTTGGAGCTGTTAAATTTGCGTTGCCTCCGGGCTGGTTGTTTCTTGAGGAGGGTGTAGATGGGGGGCTGGATCCCCCGCTATGGCAATAGCATGGCTGCTGGAGCCCCGCGATTTAATTCCCAGGTTGCTGTTATACGAGAAAACAGTTGTCTGCAACGCTCTCATCTCCGGCCTTTGGCGGGTCGGCGAATGTGCCGGGGGCTAGCCCTGCTCCAGGCCTTCTTAAAGTTTTTTCCTTTAAGTCCCGTATTGTGGGTCTGAGTTTAATCACTATGGATACAAGGCAAATTGAAAGCAGAATTTGTGCGCGTGACCTTGTTTTCAAATGTTTACGAAAGAGCGGAAGAATTAGCTGCCGCGAGAGTGGAAAGGAGAGAGCTGCATTACGGGTTTTTTAGGCAAAAATTTGTTGAGGTTGAGTGCGCTGCTTGTTTATCTGTAGAAATTTGGCTACCGGTTCCCATAGGTTTCCAACACAATTTAATGTGCGTTTTCTGCTTTATCAGTGCCTCCATTTGGAGCAATAAGGGGGATTTGGGGTAAATATTACTGCAGAAATGCCTTTCCAGCTTGCAGTGGGTTTTACTCTGCATGTTTGCCTGTGGCTTCTGAACGCTGGAAGCTGGCTTCAACCTGAAACCCTCCTCCTACATCTCTTGGCCGCAAAAGAAATCGGTGCCGCAGTTGGCTTCTTGCTGTGCCCATCTAGCTGTTGGGATGGACAAGGATGGTTGCGGAAAAAAAGAAGTCACAAATATTTCCTGGGCTCCAGCAATGACATGGTTTATCCTGGTTATTTCCCAGCTGCGTTTGCGTTGGTAACTTCTGCTTGAGCTGTGGAGCGGGCTCTGCGGCTGTTGGTTTCCCTGAGGTGTGATGGTTTTAGCCCTGAACCGCTGCCGGCCTCTTCCCCTTCCGGCACCTATCTGCCCCTTGTCTCACGTTGTTGTCGCCTCGAATTTTATTTTATTTTAATTTTTTTGGCATGGGGCTGCAGGTCCGTGTCCCTGCTCCCTCCATCGCCCCAGCAGGGCTCTCTGCCGTGCCGGCATTGCAACTCCTTACCTGGGGAAGCAAGGACGGTGGGGCAGAGTCCCAAAGAGCTGTTTCCTTTGGGCTCTGTAGAGCTTTACATATAACTCTGTATTTACCAAAAAAACTCTTTCTTTGCCCAAACTGCCTGTCCTATATTTTAGCTGAGCGTTTTCCCTAGGTGCAGGAGCACTGTGCCTGCTTCCGCCGCGGTGCTAACGCCGGGGCTTTCAGTGTGAAACATGCAGGGAAAGAGCTGCTGCTCTCGGACTAAGCTAATTATCTCGAGCCGAGAGCTGGTTAATTATCATGGGCGATTGACACTCCTTGTGCCGAGTGTCTCATGAGCGCGATGGATGGTGTAAAGCAGCACCGGCGGGCTCCGGGGGCCTCTCCATCAGCACAGCAGTGCTCAGCGGGTGGGAAGGCTGGGGTGTCTGTGTGTGAAACACTGGTGTCGGGGAAGCGGCTGGGATCCTACCTGCCAGTGTTGTGGCATTGCTGGTTCTGGGTGTTGGTTTTTTTTCTTCTGTTTTGTTTGTGGTTTTTTTTTTTTTCTAATTGAGAGAAGGGATTTCTCTTCCGGATGGTGACTGTTGGGATGTTTTACCAGAGATGAGTAGGTGCAGTATTTTCTGACACATATCTTTGCTGTCTGTTTGAGCTCTGTTTATAGCGAGGCTGCAGAGGGTTAACGACAGAGCGTGAGACGGCAGAGTTATGCTTTTAGTTATAAATACACCCGTGGAAAGTGTTACGGATGGTTTTAAGTGAGCATCTGACTTGCTGGACTCTAGAAATCGAGGAATCATTTATTAAAACAGATGTTTTACATTTCTTTGTCTTTCATAAAGAGGAAGACCATGGGAGGCGACCTGGAGAGCGATGGATTAAGGACAGGGGATGCCAGGCCAGGTCTTGACATCTCTTCGGGATGACAAGGGCCATGGCTCAGGACCTGTGGGCAGTTTGGACACTGATGTCAGCCAGGAAGTCAGGGGTCTGGGGGTCACTCTGGACCAGTTTCCCTGGTGCTGGCGGGGAGGGCTCCTGGGGAGGGACTGCTCAAGCCCTCGCCCCTGGGACAGTGTCTATTTGGGGCAGAGGACGTTCGTTACAGAACATCCTGAATCCTGCGGCAGCCCCCGGCGCTTGTCCAAACCTGATAAGTCTCAACTATGACAAGGTTCAGGCTTTGCCCTGGCCAGCTCCCCAACTGCAGAGCTGCCTCGGGGACGTGCCCCGGCTGTGGGGGCCCCCGCGTTAGTGACCGGGGGATGGGCTTTTGTGGTGGTAGACTGGGGGGGGAGGGGGGGAGAGGGGCGGGGAACGATGACACACATCAAATCTGGCTATAAGTGGGGAGGGGTGCTGGAAGCAATGGGAAGAGAGGGGCTGGTGAAAGGGGCTGCCCTGGGGGCTCAAAATACATGTGAGGATGGGAATGGCTGAGCCCCGCTTGCCTAGAGGCGTTTCATGGTGGGTTTGCAAGAGCCAAACAGCCAGAGCTGTAGGGAGGACCTGGCACTGCAGGGACATCCCAGTCAACCCCATCCCAAAGCCCTGCTATGGGTGATGCCGGCAGCGTGCAGGAACCCCGCCGGCCGGTTCTGGGGGCCAGGAGCGCTGACAGTGGTGCGGTCGTGACGGGGGGTGCAGCTGGGGAGCGTGGCGACAACGGGACGGCTTGGCACATCCCCAGCCACGGCGCAGAGCCCCAGCCCCAGCCCCGGCTGGCAGGAGCAGATGGCCAGCACATCTCGGAGCAGGCCTGGCATGTGGGCGCCGGCAGTGGAGGGGCAGCCGCAGCCCCCGAGCCGCTGCCGCCGTGCCGGGCTCCCCGGCCGAGGGAGGCAGTTGTGTGATGCTCACCCTGTCTTCACACGGCTTGACGGCTCTGTGCCGTTGCCAGCTTCTGTTCCATCGTTGCAAAGCTCCCCCTGCTTGGCTCTGAAATCCCCTGCTCCTGGAGTCATGGGGTTGTGTGGGTGCCTCTGCTGCCTCCTCTGTGAATTAAAACAAAAAGATGCATCCGGCTGCGAAGGAAAAAAATAAAATCCTACCAACCTCTGAATGCGCACAAAAGAAAACGTGTGTGCAGAAGCCCGTCAGTGTTGGGTTTTAAAATCACACCAGGCATCTTTGCATGGGGGATGAGCCTGAATCCCCAGCAGCATGGTTCTGGCAGACTGTGGCTGCCTCTGCCGAGGGGGAAGGTGGGATCTATATGGTTCGGGGCAGCACAGCCTCCTCTCGCCCACTGGAGGCTCGTCTGGCAGCTGGTGCCGTAGAGGAGAGAGGGGGAAGAGGTTTGAAGCATGGTGGCTGTTTATCTTGCTTAATGTGGGTAATGAATGTAATTGCTCAATTAGCTGCAAACCATGGTGCTGGTTCCCCAGCCCAGAAGGTTGCGAGGGGGACGATCCCAAACGGACTGAACAAATAAGGTGATGCTGATGCTGAACACTTCAGGGCAGCCTGGTCCCATCAGCCAGAGGCTTCCGACGGTCTGCGGGGTTTGTGCTGGCGATTCACAGTTCTTTGCCTTCTCTCGCCTGGAGAAATGGGACTTATACTCTTCTTGTGGCTGATGGGAGAGAACAGTGCCTCCAGTTCAGCCCAGCTACAGTGCAGCATGCCCTCCAGAGGTTACTTTCCCTTCTTGTGGTGCATCCTATGGAAAGGATGGCACTAACTTGGTTTTTTTTCTAGCTGGTCAGGCACTAGGAGCAGTCAGACTGGCCTGGATGGAGTAGCAGAGCATGTGGCAGCTCTGCAACATAATGTTGCTCTTGCTTTTCTCTCTTTTCCCTTACCTTAACCTTTTCTTCTAGCACTTCCCATCCTTCTTGCCTGCTCTCCATCCCCACCCAGCACCTTGTCTCCCCTAGCAAACCCCTCTCTGTCCTCAGCACCTTTTCCACAGCTCCCGGAGGAAGTGTGCTGACTCTGACTCTTCAGGCTGGGATGAGTGTGGCTCTGGGTCAGCCAGATCTGGCCTCATCTCCACCAGGGATGTGGCGGTGGGTACCGCCTGGCCGGGACCAGGTGACTGTCCTTTGTTTGTTGTTATTAAATTGCCTTGTTATGCTGGTAGGGGGGAAGGGAGGGAAGCAGCGGGATGTGGCGATGAGAGGGGCAGTACAGATTCTGCTGCGGGATCCACTCTGAAAACACCAGGCAAGCAAAATATGCCTTGCTGCCGTCTCTGTTGCCCCGCATCGTCCTGTGTACTGCTCACGGGTCTCCCCATTTCCAAAAGGAGTGGAGAAGATATTTGATGTCTTGTCCCTTCCCCCTGCCCTTAATTAGATTTGTGTCTTACAATTCATGTTTCACAGAAAAGCCTGGAAGGGCGTGATATTTAGCAGCTTGGGAGCAAAGCAGCTGAATGTACTCGTCATTTGTCCCTCTGTGGTGGGGACAGGGGTGGCTTTGGGGCTGGCTTTTCTCCTGCTCTTTGGCAGTGGGACCCCAAAGGCCACGGGTCAGCACTGGCAGAGCTGGGACCTGAGCATCCTTTGGACCCTTCATGGTTTCTCTCATCTTATTTTGGACCTGCAATGATTATTTTCCCTTTGTCTTTCTTTTTCTCCCCATGGCAAGGCACTCCCTGATCAGCCCCGGATCGGGTGCTTGGAGCTGCAGGAACTGCTTCAGGTCTTTGCAATCCTGATGAAGGTGCCGAAAAGAAATTGGCTTGGGGGAAGAAAGGGGGGTTTGTTTCCGTTTGATGAGAATTTTGACTCCACCAGCTGGAGAGACAGCTGGGGTCCTCTCCTGCCCCAGCTCGCCAGCCCTCGCCTCTCTGGTTCTTCACCTGCTTGCAGCCGCCAGGCACAGGGAGAGATTTACTGAGCCATGGATTTAAGAGAGCCCAGAATTTGATTTCTTGCTCGGCCCTTCTTTAGGAAGTTTTCCAGCAGGGTCTAAACCCAGTGCTGTGGTCACCTGCAGCTGGTTTCAGAGGGGGTGGTGGCCTTGGGTGTTAGCCGTGCTGCCAGTGCGCGGGCAGAGTTTGCCAGCAGCTGCTTGTACTGCCGGGAACGCTGAGCTCCACCAGCTGCGCCTCTCCCCGCTGTCAGCAGTGGGGTGGCCTCAACATACCCCAAACCCTCAGTGGTTTCTGACTCTGATCCTGCACACTTGCCCCAGGGTGTGGCGGGGGGGACCCCAAAGCATCCTCTGCCATGGAGGGGGAGAATTGGACTTTGGGGGGTGAGGGTTGGTGTTCTCTTCTGCTCACAAGGGTGCAAGTCTTGCTTCCGCCTGAGGGGGGGAGGGAAAATCCAACAGATTGAATCAGGTTTGGGTCTGGATTCACAGTTCCCCGCTTCTGGTGAACCCTGTGGCGTGGAGCAAAGAGGGGTACTCAATACATCCCGTATCCTGGCTGTTTTTCTTCTCAAGATGCTCTTTGTCCCTTTGTGCTCCATTTTGCCTCTGGCTCATGTCCCCTGCAAACACGAACGTGGAGTGGGGGCACTGGCATGGGGACAAGGGCCCTGGGCGGTCGGACTGTGCCTCTGCCTGCGATTTATTAAAATATCTCTTCTTTAAAAGGAGTAACAAATAGCTTTAAAGCAGGGAGAAAATATTTGCATTTTATTAAGGTGAAATATTGGGGTTGACTCAAAATAATTTTTTTTTATAAATACGTTTTCATGATAAATTTGAATTTCTGTGTATTTGTAAAAGATTTCAGAAGGGAGACGTGGGGGGACTAACGGTACTCCCTGACATGGCAAACACTGTGCAGATGTGTGTGAAAGCCTATAGCCACGGTATACTAGCCTGTAATGTCAATTTTGTTCCTCGATACTTTTAACCTGGAAGGAATCCTGCCTGAGCAGAAAAGCTGGCTGGTCCCTGGTTGTCTTCTGGTGCTGTTGGTCCTCAGGGGCAATGGGTGCACCGGGGTTGTCTCGTGCGTCTCTGTGAAACCAGCAGGCATCTCATTGCAGCTCTGTTTGAGGTTTGTTTTTTTTTAAGATCATCAAACCTTGGTTGCCCAGGAGAGGAGTTCTGTAATCCTTGGCTTCCCACCCCAAATATTTACGGACAGCCAGATCCCAAAGCTTTTGCAAAAAGCGTGGGGCAGGATGATCGCTGAGCAGTGCCGTGCCAGGGCTGTGCTGGCAGCAGGGGTGCAGTGTCGGCCTGGTGGCACCGGACTGTTTATTTGGTTGTTTGTTTGTTATTTTTTTCCTGTCAAAGGGCTCTGTCTTCTGGCTTATCTGTTTTGCTGGGACCTTATTAACAAAGACTAATTTCTTCAGCTTGTCAGGGATCCTTCAGGTGGTTTATGTTTTGTAGGCCGGCAATCTGAAAACAGTGTTTTCTCCCATAAAGGCTGGCTTTTTCAGGAGGGTGGTGTGTGTGTTTCTCAATATGTGGCTGTTCAGTGCAAACAATTTGTTTTCTCATACTGCACTGTGTGCTTGCATGCGCGTACCTGTTTTCAGTAGGGGCTTAGCATTTCCCATACCCACGGATACAATGCTGTAGTTGAATTCAGGTCTTCCAGTTGGTGCCCAGTTTAGCTATGATGGGCCATGGTTGCATGCAGGAAACTGCTGAGACTCATCTCTGTCACCCATGAAATGGAGCTGGAAATACGAATATAGCTAAAAAAAGGCTTCATTCATTATCGCAAGCGCTTTGAGCATTTTGCTGGGGAAGTTTGAAGGCTGGGAATGAATTTTCAGTCTCTCTCCAGTTTTGCCTAATTTTTGTCTCGTGCCTGCCTTTGTTTTCCACCTCAGGCTACTTTTGACCAAAGGTGACCAAGAGGCTGTGCTGCAGAGATACCAGCTTCTGCCAGGGGTTGTTTAAAGAGAACTGCTCTCCTCCGTATCCCGGCACATCCCAGCAGCAGCAATGCTTCCCCTCATCCAAGGGTTGCTGGAGCTCTGCAGCCACAGGAGAAGGGTTTGCCCTCTGCCAAGGCATCCTGCTCTTCCTCAGGGCAATCGGCTTAAAGGGCAGAGCATGCTGGAGGAGGCTTACTTGGCCAGTACTTGTGCTTTGCGAGCCCATCAGGGCCCAGCATTGATCCTTCCCAGCTGTCCCCCTGTCGTCGTTGTCTGTACATTGTCTCTTGCTGCTCCCTACCCCTCTCCTTCCCTTGTGGCCTTCATTTCCTAATGCTGCTCTTAGGGAGAGCTTTCTGTCCTTGACAGCGGAACAAATCCCTTTTCACGCAACCATCACTCCTTAGTCCATTGTCCTCCGCCCCCGCTGCCACCGTGCAAAATCTTCCCCCCGGTATGTTTGTTCCTCTGGAATGATAACCACCATCACGGTGGGACAGCGAGCCCCCCAAATCCCTCTGGGCAAGGTCCCCTGCCCTGCGAGGAGATGAGGCAGGGTCTTAAAAGCACAACAAGAGGCAATGATTCCCGGAGAAGAGATTTGTTTGGGACCATTTGGAAGTGATTCATCTCTTTGGGAAGTGCATTCTCTCCTTTGGTTTTGTGCTGCAGAGCTGCTTCGATGAACCCGGAGCCTGTGTGCACCAAGGGCTCTTTCTTCCCTGCCTTGGACTGGAGGGGTCACATTATAAGTTGATTTTTCACTGTGTAGCATTGCCCAAGGCAGCTAAGCAGGAAGAGGGAGGTGGGAATTTTCGCTATTGAAAGATCAGGGAAGCATTTGGCAGGAAAAACTTGGAAAGGGGAGAGAAATAGGTTAAGGGACCTGAAGGCTGTTCTCAGCTACAGCAATTTTTTTGTTTGAAAGAGTTGGTGGTGTAGTTTCTTCCCTGCAGCTCTTGCCATCGTAAAAACATAGGGATGCTTTGGTTGTCAAAGTTTCTGCTTGGCATTTGCTGGCTCTAAGTCTTTATTCCTGAAAAACAGTGTCTTAGCTATTGCTAACCTTTGCGGTAATGTGAGTTCAATGTTTAAACAGAAGGAGGGGAAAGCAACATGGGAAATATTCGCAATTGCTTCCTCAGGAGTGATTTTGATGCTCTTGGATGAATAAATTCATGGGTGCTGATAGTGGAAGTGGATGTTTGTCAAGGCACAACCCCAAAATCCTTGCCCAATGACTTCTGTGTCGAGCCTGGATTGGGACTGCCCTACAACACACTTCTGGGGCATCTTTTCCATTGCTTATCTTATAGGGGACCCTCCAGGAAACAGGAGAGGAGGGAATAGCAGCTGTGCAGCATGTGTTGGGTGTACAGGACCCCAGGCCTGCACTGGCTGTTGAGGATTGGTTGACAGTCTCTGCTTAAGGCCACTTTCTGTAGGTTCCTTCAAGGACCTAAGGGGAGGAAGAGGCACTTCTAGAGCAGAGAGTTTGGCTAAGCCAAGGTCTGAATTGCCTGATGCTGGTCTTCAGGTCTTGGCTGCAGGGAGAGCTGAGAGCTCCTTGCTCATGTGAACCAATTCCGTGAATCCAACCATCCTCTTGGCTTGGGCATCTGCAGTCTCCAGTGCAGTGGGATGGCTGTCTCATGTGTCTTGAGTCTCACTTGTGCCAAATGGGTGGCTAGCTGTGTTGGTGATGGGGAACTGAAATACTGAATTATGTATATCTCAGCATCTCTGCTGCCGGGCAGAGCACTGGAGTGGTATCGAGCAGATCCTTTTAAACAGTGATGTGGACGTGGGAGCTTGGTTAGGAAAGCCATTAAGAATTTGAATCTTCTTGATGTCTGCTCAGGTGATTGTTGCTCCTTCCTTCTGCATCCGTAATCATGAAAGAGCAGCCTCAATGGACTGGCTTAAAAATTTAATGAAGCTTAAAGTCTTGTAGGTTGGGCTCTTTAGTCCAAGCTTCTTTCAGCTGTTGCCCTAGGAAGGAAGGTTAACCAGGAAGGAGGAGAGGCTTCCTGCACACATTACCTTGAGGACATTAAAGCCCACACTGATGGGAGGTTCTGTTATGGAGATTAATTAGGAGACAGTAATGGGAGAGGAGGCCCAAGATGGGTGAAGGGCCCTGCATGGGGAAAGCAGGTCCAAGAGAGTTGGGCATCCTTGGTAAGGGGAAAGCTGCCCATAGCAGGGAGATTTCCTGGCAGCTGCTGTGTAAGATGTGCGTGTGATGGACGCCCTCTGCTCTGCAGCTCCAAACCCAGGCAGCGCTGATGGATGGGTGCCAGTGTGCAGCAGGATCTGGGTGGCTCACCCGCTCTGTCTGGTGTAACATGCTTCTTGCAGTGCCTGCCAGAGGTGCTCCAGGCTGGGGAGGGTTACTGGCGTGCCCATGCTGGCAGTCTCCAATTGGGTCCGGCAAGAGCCAAAGTGTCTGTGCCCTTGGCAGGGTGTTTATGGGAGTTTTCTCCACAGCACCAAACTCACCTTTGCACCTTTTTTTGGCTGGCTGAGATGTGGAGCTGAGGCCCCAAGCAGTTAGTGGAGCTGCCAGCTGGTGTGGGGGGGATGGGGGAGAAGGGCTCTCTCTGTAGATGTGCTGCATTGCAGATCTCTGCTGGATCCAGTTTTGAGTTTCATTGTGAGGCTTTGCAGCGGGAACGACCTCTGGTCGAGCACACTGGGCTCCTGCCCACTCCCAGTGCTTCACCTTTCTCCTCCTCTGGCCTTGTGGTGAAACTGCAGCTCCTTATGGCTGAGGATGGAAGAAATGTGGTCAATGCTTTGATGCTGGGGTACGTATAGGGGCACAGTTAGCTTCATGGGACTATTTCTCCATGGCCGACCAAGTTCAGAGGTACTGATGCCACCCATCCTTATCCAGGCAGGGTGACATGAAGTGATGAATGTGGCTGCTAAACCAGAGAGCCCAAATCCACCCTGCTCTGCTGGGATGGCCCATCCCCATCCTCCAGAGCAATTTCCCTGCCAATAATGTCTTTATGCTATTTCCAACCCCGTAACAAAAATCCTAGGAACTCCCCGAATCCTTGAGTTTTTAAGTAAATATACCCCCACCCCAAACTCATTTATTTTTGCCTATTTCAGGCACCTCTGTTTCCAAACATCAGCCTTGTTCCTTTCAGATGCCTGCAGAGCAGCCGCTGGCCTCACCTCAGGGCAATGCTTTGCAGGTTTCCTTGGCTGGCCGGGGAATCTCATCAGGCATATTGTGGGTGAAAGGTCTAATGAAACAAAAACTGAATCTACATCTTCCTCTTCAGTGTCTTCGTGCTGGAAAAGTCAACTGACGACACATCTTGCCGAAGCTGCATTTTTTTCCATAAGGATTAGTGGTTCAAGAGCAGGGATTTTCAAACTGACAAGCCCTTGGCAGAGAAATAATTATAGGCTTTTTATGCTTTGTGTTTCCTAAGTAGTTCTAAATAACTTTTTCCCTTGGGGCATATTTTTTTAAGTCCACAAAATGGGGAGGGGGGGGAATCTGTATTTCCTCAGTGTCCTTGAAAATATGCAAGATGTTTGTGGAGACCATTCAAGTTTCAGTTATAAGATTTTTTGCGTGTGTGTGTTTGCTTTAACCACGTCCAATCAACCGAAATTTCTTGGCCGGTGATACTTCAGAAATGGGAGATGGAGATAGATGTGATCACTTCTTGGCCATCTCAGGAATGTGGGTTTTGCCTCCGCAGTATAGTCCCTGGGGTTTTTACCCCGTTCCTTGCTCTAGGAGAGGATTACTGGTCTAGCAGAGCTGGTTTTCCCCATCAACATCTATTTGCTTGTGCTGAGTTGCTGCGCATCCTGCTGGGAGACTGTCACCCTGCCCCTTTTGTCAGCATCCTGCCTTTCCCTCCAGCCCCCAGCCGCAGTTCTTGGGGGCTTCGGAGCCCAGCGGGGCTCATCCAGCCCTGTCCTCTGCTGGGTCCTCTCCTTGCCTGCACCTCTATCCTCAGCGATTTGGCCAGTTTTTTAATTTTTAAAAAGGCAGTATGATGTGAAAAAAGCTGCCCAGGGGGTGATTGAGGGCAGCTCCAAGGCGTGGGTGAGCTCCTGCCTTTTATCCCTAGCAAAGTTCACCTCCTGTAAGTTTCTATGCAAGCCCTTAATGAGGTACCCTGATCTTTCTGATCACACTAGACATCTTTGTGTCACAGTAATTTTTACCACAGCTCGGTTCCAGCCCAGGGCACTTTGCTCCGTACTTTTTTGCCTCTCCCTGGGAAGAGCCTTCTGGAGGATGCTGTTATACATCTGAGCTATTCTGTGCCTGACCAAGGAGAGGGTTTCCATCCGTCTGTCCATCCCTGATACTAAATTCTGCTTGCGATGTAAGGGGGGACATGGGAGAGGACCCCATTGCCATTTACACTCACTGCAATATAAAAGGGTAGTGCTGGGGCCCGAAGGGGCTGTGTTATTGCATCTGCTGTCAGGGCAGCACCAGGGCACTCTCCTGGGATTACCAGTGCAATATTCCCACCGTCGACAAGGACAGGGGGGCAGGCTGCTGTTAATAATGGCATTGCTTTACCTTGGCTTTATTAAGTGAGGGAAGCCTCTGTTCTTCACGCCTTAGGCGTGTCTGGCTCTGGGCTTCATGGAGAGGGAAGGGGGTGGGAATGGAGAGGAGGGCAGTGGGGAGGTAGTGTTTGAAATAGTTAGAGCTGCTCAATGGAGAGGGGGGAATTGCCAAGAGGGGTAGCAGTGAGATCTTGATAGGGTGTCCTGCCCTGACGTGCTGCAAAACCCTCCTGCGTGCTCTGCCCAACCCACCCTGCTGCTCTTGGCCCTTCATCGCCCCGGGGACTGTGGCGTTTAGCAAGTGGGGTGGAGAATGCCTAGCTTTCCCCATTCGCCCCTCTTCTGAAGATCCTCTTAGGGTAGCTAAAGTCTGGTTGAGCTTGTGGGGAGGCCATGATGTAACTCCAGTGCTTACAAAGTCACTTGTGCCCTGCAGGTGCGGGGGATGACCCTGCAGAGGGACATGGTGCCAGGAGGAGACCTGACTGTCCTGTCTCTCCTCTGCCCCATTCCTCAGGGGAAAGGGTTTTTTTTCTCATCTTCCCCTGTCCAGACGCTGCGAATCCCACTAAAACTTTTGACTGGAGCAGGGATTACGTGCTCAGGTTTCAGCCCTTGTCTGTGAGCAGTGTAAATTTTCTGCTGGAGCTCAAGTGACATTTTGTGGGAGATAGGAGAGTATTAAGTGTTGGTCCTTGCAGATAAAAATAACTGCTGGCTCGATGATGTTTTCTGTTGTCTTGTTGCTGGTCTGACCCGGCTCCATTGCCTCCATGCTGGCGCTCCTGAACTGGTCTTTTCTTAGCATCAGGTGCTGGGGGCACCACAGTGGTGGTCCTGCTCTGAGCGTCCCCAGCTGCCTGTCACAGCGACACTCCTTTCCTCCTGTAAGCACTGTGGCTGGGATGGTGCCGGGCTCTCGGTGTAGGCTGAGGGGCAAATCAGACTGAGAGCAGCAAGTCCCAGGTTTGTGTTCCCAGGGGTTGGAAAGAAACCCTGTCCATCTGCTCATTTTGAGCACACCCTAACCAAGCACAGCATCCCCTTCCCTGAAATGAGAGCCTGTGAATCAAAGCAGGTACCCCAAATTGCCTGCTGTTGCAAACCTCACTGCTAATGTAGAAGCAACCCCGATTACAGGAGTCATCACATGTGCACACGTGTCCGCCTGTCTGTTTTCCCCGTTGCTGTGTTTCAGAGTTGATGTTTTCATCCCGAGGTTATAGCCAGAGCTGGCTCGGGGCCCCTCAGCAGCATCGGCAGAGCTGATTCTTGCTGCTCCAGAAACGCAGGGCTGGGGCCTGGCGAAAGGAAAGGGAAGGAGAGGAGGAGGAAGAGGGAGCGGCAGGGTCTGGCTCGCTGCTCAGTTGGGACCAGATCTGCTGCTGGGAGAGGCTCTCCTACCCTGCCTGCCCTGTGCCTTTCCTGGACCCTGCTTCAGAGCAGCATCAGCTTGCTCTACCTCCAAAAATAGCCAGTGTGGCTCTGGAAGAGCTCGTGTGCAGCTGGTAGAATGGCAGCAGGGACAATTTCTCCTGGTGTTGAGCCTTTCTTTCTCATGGTTGGGCTGGAAAGTCCCCAGGCATTGGTCTCAGTGGACTGGGCATCCTTTGAGGATGCCTCCATTCCATCTGCTTGTTCTTCTGACACCCACCAGAGCATCATTCTCCCCAAGGATCTTTTTGTGGACCTCCTACCTGCATAGTCAGGCTGCCTTCAATGTAACTTTTCAACTGCAGCCTTAAATACCTTTCTCAAACAAGTGAAGGCTTTTGGGAACAGCATCTTTTCCAGATTCCCTTTACTCTGCTTCAAGGCCCACCCACTGCTGGGGGATTCATCATCTTGCAAGGTGTCAGTCATCAGCTGAAGCACCTCTTCTGTCAGAAATAAGGAACAAGGTCCTTGTGTGTCTGGAGCTGAACTGATGCAGTGGCACTTGGCCACTTAAGTAGTGGGCGATTATTGAGTCCCTGCCAGGAATTCTTCCAGTGGGATTGGGAACAATCTCGGGTGTTAAATTTGTCCTGCAGCGTGTAACCTCTAAGTAGAGCCCATCGTGTTTTGTAACAGATCATATGATGCTGGTGAGGGCAGCCGCCTGCCCTGCATTTCAAGGTCAGCACCGAGCTTGGGGCCAGGGGGGCAGCTCCTGGCTGCAGCCTTGCCTGGCTACTGAGCCATCTCGCAGGGCTCTTCTCCCTCCTGGGGTAAAGTCTTGGGCACCTCGGGCGCTTCAGGCTTGGAGATGGAGGCTGTTTTGCTCCCAACTGGTGAGGCTGCAGCCTGCATCTCAGGATCTCCCCTTGCAGGGTGTGGTCCTGGGATCAGCATGGCTCTGGGATGCAAACCCTGCCTGCATCTGTCCCGCAGCCCTGTGAAGGTTTCTCGTGTGCTGCCAACACACCGTCTCCACACCTGGAAACTGCTGTCCTTTAACCAGAGCCTGTGCATCATTGCAATTCTATCTCCTGAGAGTTTTACAGCATCATGCTAAGGTCAGGACCTTCCAGCATACATATAGACGATATTCCCTTGCTCACAGTGCCTTAAAATACCTCCCAGTAAGGACTTAATGTTGTGTCCCTGAAGCTGGGAAACTGCTGTGCAGAGAAGGGTTTGCTGGCAGAATTGAGAAGTGCAGGGTCCTTGTCTCGATGGACAACCAGCGCAGTGATGCCGCTGTCTGCTCTGTCCCTTGGCTTCTGGCCCCTTGCAGGAAACCATGGCCATCCCCACGGGAAGAGTCTCCCACGGGCTTTATCAGTAAATAAATATTTTAGGCCCATCACTGTATCAAGCAATTAGAAGGGACTTTTTGGACAGGTCGTTAAATAAGAATTAGCGTGGCTTTAAAATATTAATAGGCGATTGGCCCTTGCCAGTTCTATTGTTATGCGAAGGTTTCATTTATAATTTGGACCTAAGCTGGGATGTGCTGAGAGATGCTCAGGCTGCAGCCTGCGCACAGGGTTTAACGTGGTGCTTGCTCCTGCCAGAAAATAATAAAAGCCAGGGACTGTCTAGGGATCGTGCGTGAAGGATTAGGAAGAGGATATGCACGGGCCTGTCTGCAGCTGGTTGAAGTCTAGCGCAGAGGGGTAAGCCTGGAAATCATTGCTTTCTGATGGCTGCATGGAAAGAGAACTTGTCTCCTAAAACCTGGGGAGCCCTCCAGCTGTCTGATGTTTTTAGTAGGAGGCAATGAGTAGATTCTCTCTCCTCAAGAGATGTCTGTGCTGGTCAGGAAGGAGGAAGCACCATGGTGTGGATGCTTCTGCCTCCACTTTCCAGGTGCTGCAGTTGTTCAGTATGAGCAGAGGATGCTGGGCTCTAGGGATTGGGGTTTTTTGGTGTGAATGGAGGATGTTGGGTTCCAGGGATGGGGTTTTTGGTGTGAGCAGAGGATGCTGAGCTCCAGGGACTCAGGTTTTCCAGCTTTCTACAAGATGCCCATCAGATGTCCAGATTCTGCTGGGAGACAGGCTTCATCCACAGCATTATCTGTGGCTTTTTGGTTTTTAAAGTTAGAGGTCACAAAGTCAGGGGATTCAATGAAGCTGTCCCCTACCTTTCAGTGGGGAGTTCTTCCAGCTCCCTGGCTCTAGGGAAAGCTGCAAGATACTTGGGTCTTGCATTTGTTTGACTTCTTGATGTTGGCAGTGCTGTTTCCTGAAAAGGTCACCTTGAGCTGGCTTGGGAAACTGGAGTCACAGCTCTCTAGCTTAGTGAGTGCATGAAGGTTTCCTAGCATCAGTTATTCAGCATTAGGTTTTACCTTGCAAACACCAGCCTTGCAGAAGGTGTCTGCTGAGATGGAGGCATCTGAATTCCCCAAGGTGAGTCAGGGCTTTATGACCTTCACCCAAGAGAAGCACGTTGCTTTTGTGGCAGTTATTAATTGCTTCCTGAATTTACAAAGTATAAACAAACTTGCTTGCCAGAGAATGAGTTACCCAGTGCATAAATGCTTTGCCATTAATGCGTGGCTGACCCTGACAATGATGTGAGAACGAGAAGAGCTTTCAAAGAATTTACCAGAAACCATTTCGGGGGAGCTTGTGTATTGTAAATCCTTAAGTAATAGGATGGAGGGAATGAGATTAGATAATAGTTTGCAGAAACCAGGCACGATTTCCCATTGAGGATCTTGAGATCATTAAAAACATAGCGTGGTAAGGCGAGGCCTCTATGCATCCTTACTCCAGCGACTGACCGACAAGTGAGTTTACAGCGTGGAAAATGAGATTATGGAAGGGATTTTTTTTACACACTGCAATAACGAGCGGTGTTAGGGAGCGAAACAGGATCCTGTTACATCCAGAGGTGCATTGTAAAGCCGCAGCGGTTCCTGGAGAAGCAGCCCTGGGCAGGGCTGTTTGTGCTGGGTCGAGGATGCCCATTGCATCCAGCACCCATTGCAGTAGCACCCGGCCATCTTGCAGCTTTGGTGTGGGTTTCTTGGGTGGTCCTATGCCTTGCTGTGCTCCCCCCAGCTCAGGGAGCCACTTCATGAGGACTTTTAGCTGCTGTAGCAAGGGAGGTGGTGTCTTACCTTGCTTTCACAATCTGGCCTGATGTATATGTCCATCTCTTCCCTCCTGCCACCACGTGTCATAAAGCTTTTTGCAGGTTTCTAGGGGGCTTCAGCACCTCCTCACCAACTCACCAGCTCATGGACGGGGCTGCTGAGCTATTTCTCAGGGAGATGCTGGCACGTGGATCTGTTTGCTGCCTCCCCACTCCAGCGGCACCTTTCATTTGCTTGCTGTCTCCACTGGATTGCTCTTCCTCGGGCTTTCCCCACACTGGAGGGATGGGGTTGGGCAAGCTTTAGGGAGGCTGGTGGCTTTTGATGACAGATCTGCTTTTACCATCTGGGGCATGTGTTGGGTTTTCCCCAGATGTTTGGAGACAGTGCCTGCCATGAAGAGCCAGGCATCTCAGCAAACAGCATTAAATCACTCTCATTTGAAAGGGCAGGAAAAAAAAATGTTTTGCCTGTGGCAAAAAAGTACTTCCCAAATCCAATATCTATGCAGTAAGGGGTACCGTGGTGGGAATTGTGTATCCTTTCATGGGGCAGTGCTTGCAGGGAAAGCAGTCAGCGGTCAGGCTACCTCAAACCCTAATAATAGTCTTGATGGCTGCCTAGGGCAAGGTGCTGGTGCTTAAAAGATCAAAACCAGTGGCTGATATTTGGCTGCCTGTTAAAGTTGGTGTAGCAGATCACGTCCAGCTTCTCTGTCTGTTGTGGGGCCGCCTGGTACGTACGTGGGTTGGTGATGTTTTCAGGATGACAGAGCTTGACTCCAGGGAAGGTGTAAGTCTAGATTATCTTTGGGGTGTGTGGTCTTACATCTCCAGATTTCACTCTCTCCAGCAGAAGGACAGAGTTCAAAGGGGCTCTGTCCTTCCTGGAACAGGAAACAGTGGGATCCACCCCAGAGCCTTTTCTCCTCTTACCGAGAAGGGTCCCACCCCAGATGAGAAGCCCTGAATCCAGCTGGGTGTGGAAGTGGATGCAGAAAGGTCCATGTGAGGACCGTGCTTCACTCCTACCACTGGTCGTTCCCCTGCAGCTCATATGAGGTTGTGTTTGATCTGGGTCTAAGCCTGGTTTTTTGTCTTTATTCTCCTTTAGAAAGGGGGAAAACAAAATTCAGGAGGCCCCAGTGAGATGGGCTTGGAGCAGGGCGGCTCTCACTCCATGGAGCAGGCTCTGGCGTCCAATTTTCTGTCTCACTTTGTTTAATGGACCTGTGAACCATTGCAAAGCTGAGATTGCACAGGCGAACGCCCCGCAGCCAGATTGCAGGGTCTTGCTTAACCCAGCGCTGCCGGGTTTCTCCCTGCTGTTTTCATGCAAGGTCACCTTTTCACCAGTGAGAAACTACCCAGAGTGGCATGGCCGACCCTGGGGGATGGGGGTTTTCTTTTGGAGGTGAGTTTTACTCAGTCTTATGGATACTTTCTGGTGATATGTATGTAGAGGTGGGAAGTACTTTGTGATGACCACAAGGATGGAGAGGTTGTTTTGCACTGCAGTGAAATGAGTCCCCTGCTTTCTCCTTCTCAGGACTTGGCTTGGAGACACCTTTCTGTGCTGGTGACATGCAGGTCACCTTTGCCTTAACCACCTTGGGAGGTATCAGCTCAGAAGGTGTTCAACAAGTTGGCAGGTGACATCATTAGGCTTCAGTGCTAACACACTGTGGAAGTAAGCAGGGAGACTTGCTCAGTGGTTGATTCTCTAACCAGGGTCTCCATGTCGCTTTGATTTGGTCTCTGTGCTTGGATGGTTTTCTTCCTGGTGTGTACCTTCCCCACAGACTTTCATAGTGGATTTGAGCAGTCTCAGGCAGGTTTTGGCTTTCTGCCTGTGAATACATGGCCTCATATCCTGGGGTGATATTACTGCTATGTTTCAGCTTTGGGCGAGTCCTTGCCCACCTCTGGATCCCACAGAGGACTTCCAGGGCAGAGGAGGCACCTGAGGGAGGGGAGGTACTGTAGAAATCAGAGCACAGTGGCTTGGTGTGCCATGTCCACTGCCATGTCCACCATCCCTGCTGGGTGGGTCACATCCCTGTCTGGCTTTGGGAACCACCAGTTGCAGACACAGGGAGTGCCTGGCATAGATTTTTTTTCTGGGAAATAGGAGCAGAGAAATACAATATCCGTGTTTCCAAGCCACCAGGGATGTCTTTGGAAGAGGAGGTGCTTGGGATGCAGCTTGTATAGGGGCTGGAGTGAGTTTTGGAGGCTTGGAGTGCCCTTTGCACTGATGCTGCTGGGAGAGGCTGTTTTTCATCCGGAGGGTGAAGTGTCCCTCTGCCTGCCCTGGCTGCCGGCAGGGCTGTGCAGGCAGGAGGCAGGCAGGGAAGGAAAGGAGGAGAGGATAACGCCCTGGCCAGCCCCGGGCCCTGGCCATTTCTGGACGAGTAGGTCATCTGGGTGTGGGAGGGGAGCTGGCGTCCAAGCCAGCCCGGAGAGGCTGAGGTTGGGTGTATGTGCGATTTGGGGGAAAGTGAGAAGGGATTTCTTAGGCGAGAGGAATGTGATTTTCCTCCTTCACATATGTCTCCTGTTCTTCCAGTTTGCAACAAAAGTCATCAAATTGCCCAAGACCTGGCAGCAAGGACAGCCCAAGAACAGCCCACAAGTCACAGGAAAGCATCTCCCCTCCTCCCTGCCTGCCTACAGATACTTGTGCATCAGGAACCACTTTCATCTCCATTTGGGTGATAAAACTCCTGCCCCTTCCCCATGCTGGGCAGCTGCACAGCCCAGAGCCTCTGGAGCTCATGCACGCTGCAGCACTGGTCCTGGTGGGTTAGAAGTCTGTGTTTCGCTGGAATTGGTTGCACTTTTAAACCCTCCAAATGCTCCTGGGAAGGGCTGAGGTGCTCAGACCTCAGGGGTGGCAGCAGCCATTTGGAAGAGACACTGTGCTGTGGCTGGCATGACTTTCCTTGTCCCCAGGTGGTGGGGACAAGTGGCAGTGACTCAGGTCCTGCTTGGACAGTGACTCTGAAAGATGCCCACCCAGGGAACACCAGGGTTTAGGGGTGTAGGGTTCCAGCTGAGAGGCTAAGGAGCAGTTGTGTTTCAGAATGAAGGGTGCTTTTTATGACCCCAGCCCTTTCCTTGCAATCCTGCTGGCTGCTGGTTTTATTTTTTGTTAGAAAGAGCTGTTGGTAAAGCAGAGCTGCAGAGACCAGACGAGTCTTTCTGAACTCTCCTGTTCAGCCCGTACATCATGGGGATGGGCAAAGCCCCTCCTGCCTTCGTAACTGTGAGGTTAGGATTGCTGCTGAAGGGGTGTTTCATGCGATTTCGTCTGTCTTGCTCGGGGCTCCCAGAGCAGTGTGAGAGCAACTCCAGCCCCACCATCCACCACCTGTGAGTGCTCACATCCTGCCTGTCTTTGCAGCCTCCTGGTTTGCATCAGGAGATGCTGGTCCATTAGAATCCCTGTAAGGCACCCATGTTACCCCGTTTTGGTTATTTGAGTTATTAGAGAATTTTCTTACAAATAAACAACTCTATCCATCTTATTATTAAGTATAGACTAGCAGTGATACCAGGGCAAGGACCGATGATGGTGTCCCACCCTCAGGGACCACCCTTCATCCTGTGTCCCATAAGACAGCGCTGGTGCAGGTTTCACCAAGTGGTCCAGGGGCTCGTGTGATGGAGGAGACATGGGTGGGCTTTGGCGTGACCGGAGGACAGGGGGACCTGGCACTTCGTGCTTGTTGATACATGGTAGGCAGCAAGCGAAGGCAGCGGTGTGAGGCTCTGCAGAGGAGGAGGAATAAATTCTGTGTACAGCTTGAAGCGGGCGTCTCCTCTAGTAGTGTGAACACAGCCATTAGCTCCATCCACCGACTGCTGTCCCCCACCTTGCCCAGCTGGGGTGAAGGTGGCAGCCCTCTGCTATCTCTCCCCTTCCCGTATGTGTCCAATCCACCTGGGAACCAGGCACACAGCTACTGCTCGGAGTGGAGATGTTTGTGTGATGGAGCTTCCTGAGCCCAGGCAGGGGGAAACTGCTCCAGATGAAGTCGAGTTTCATTTAGCAGTTCTACTTGGGGCATTATTTTTTTCTACAAGGGACTACTCCACCCCAGCAGGATGCCCTACAGATTGCCTGTGTGTGGTGCTGGTCCTTCTTCAACTCTCCTGGTAAAACCTTGCAGGCTGCCCCACCTGCTGAGCTGCTCATGGGCAAGACCTGTGACCTGGTTTGCAGGGGAGCCAGTGGGGTGGCTTCCTTCGCCCGCCCGACGCGCCGCACCAGCACCAAGCTGCTTTCTGCTTCCCTGCTCCCGCCTTCCTCCTCCTGCCGCAGCATCTGCTCCGGATGTTTTTACCCTGGACTGCAGAAGCTGAATTTTTCCAAGCTGAATTTCCTTTGGTTTTTGTTTTTTTTTTAATGTCTCCATGGTCCCCTTCAGATTGTTTTGCTCCATTCCATCCTCTCCAGTTTATTATCTTCTGCTAATGTTATTAACATGCTAATTAGTCCCTAATTACAGTTGCCAATGAAGATGTCAGATAGGGCTGATACTAACCCTGATCCTTCACATCACTCTCTCTGAATTCTGCAGATTACTCTGTACCTCTCCCATCATCTTGATTATTTTATCTAGTTTGGCTTCACAGAGGGATGCTCATGTCCACGTGAATGTGATTGCTCCCCAAGTAAAGACTTGCTGAGACACAGCGTAGGGTGGTTTATGAAACCCCCAGGGCCACATTGGTGATGGGTGTAGCTCTGAGAGGCATTTTCTGGCTGGTCTCAAGGTCTCATCTCAAAGGCAGAGTGTGTGCCTGGCTCTCCATGGCAGGCCCCTTGGGAGTCAGAAGGAAAAGGACTTTGGAAAGTTAGAGAGTGGTATTTGCCATCCCGCCTATACACTCAACCCTCTGGCTGCTGAGGCATTGTGCAAAGGTCTTCCATGACTATAAATAGGCAGAGAGGTAGGCAAAGAGATGGTGAGATGGGATGAGGACAGGCGGCGAGCCAGCCTTGGCCGGCATCTGGAGCTCTCATTGCCTTCGTGCGCAGAAGAGGTGTGGTTTGTTCCAGCCATGCTGCTCTCGTCAGGCAAAGTTTGCCCCCGCAGAGCCTATTTTTGCATGCAAACCCCCCTGGTTACCTCTTGGAGGTGCCGCAGAGAACCAGGACCGGCTTATGGCGAGGTGCCCCAGCACTGCTGCGGGACGTCAAGCCACGTGCTTCGAATAGCTCTGTGCAGACGTGGCCTATGGAGATGAAATGTGGCTCTTGACCGATTGCGAATAAATCAGGGTCAGGAGCTTGAATGCTGGCCAAGAAACCCAAAGGGATAAAATATAGCCTCTCTACAGACTGTTAGCAAACAGCACGTGGGCTGAGATCTGCTAGATAAATTTATGCGCTGTGAATTGTTCACCCAGCTGTAGTGGAGGGATGGACGGACCCACGGAGAACTAATAACCATATGTGGTGGACATGCCTTCAGTGCTGACCTTTAGAGGGTTCATCAGGGCTGGGAGGCTGCCGGTGGCACAGTGAACTCTTCTTAGGGATGTCACTGGGGGGGAATGTATGCATGTGTTGCTTGACGCGAGGGAGGGGGACTCAGGCTGCCTCTGCCCTGCATGTCTAGGAGACAGGCTGGCAAAATAAATTAATATTCCTGACCTTGGTTTTCCCATCATGTCATATGAAATGAATTGAGGATAAATACTGGGCTCTTTGCCTTTGCCTGCTCATTTCTGAGCTCATGGAACTCGCTGGGCTGAGAGCTCCTATCTCTGATGCAGCCCAGGGAGATAATTTTAAAATGGGGGGAGATAATAGGGAAATAGTGAAAAGGTAGGATTCTTCCCCAATCCCAGACTGTGGGCATGGGGTCTGCAGCACCTGCTGTCACCCATTTCAGGTGAAATACTGGGAGCTGCCCTGGCCCTCCTCTCGCTCCATCGCCAAATCTCGGGATTTGGGGCTGCCTCCTCTCACTCGCCCCAAATCCCTCGTAGCTGCAAAGAGAAACATCAACTTCATGTTGGGGTGAAATGTCCTGGCGGCAGAATCAGCTGCAGGCAGGCCGGCTTAATGAGCCTTTGGGCTCGGTTCAACTGCTTTAAACCAGAGAGATGGGCCTGGGCCCAAAACATGGAGCCAAACAGCCTTGTACTTGTCCAAGCTACAGAGGAGCATGAGCGGTTTGTGGCTGGTCCCTCCTTTCTCTAACCAGGCATCTGCTTCCCGCCCTCCGCCCTGGGACGCTGGATATGTGCATGCTGTCATCAGATGGGACTGGCTTATATATTGACATCTTATGTGTCACCATCTTATATATTGACATCTCTGTCCTGGCTTTAGCTCAACTTGCAGGGGGGACCTGGCACCCCTGTGGGTACCAGACCCAGCTCCCTGTGTCTGGCTCTGGGAGGGCGACTGCTCTGGTTTCTTGTCTCATTCTACCCCAGTGCTGGGGGGAAACCTGAATTCCCCCAGCTGTGATTCAGAGAAATGTGGGGGTGAAAAATAACCCACATTTTGGAGGAAAACGCATTTCTCCCAGGTGGTGGGCCAATCCTGCACTCCTGGGCTGGGCAATCCACCTTCCCTAGGCTGTAGAGGATATCAACAGGGCTGTGGACTGTCTCTGCTTTCTGGGATTTGCAGCATCATTTTGAGGTTGAGAGCTGGAAAGAGAGGCTTCTCCCAAGCTGGGCTTCCCTGGCAATCTGGCAGTCCTCTCCGGGACAGACCGGCTGCTTGCTGTGCCCAGCATCTCTCCTGTGCTGTTGCAGCAAGGTAGTCTATGTCCTGGCCCCGGCAAGTTGCGGATGGGGACTCCCACCTCAGTGGCTAATCCAGCAGCCCGCCCCTTGCCGACCCCCTTGCGCCTTTGCCTTGGGCTGTGACTTTTGACATGGGCAGGACACATTTAACAGTGTGCTCTGAATGCACCGCCAGTGGTGATCTGGCAGGTCGCGAGCTGCAAGGCTGTGTCACAGCTCCTGCCAAAGTGACACCAGAGCTGGCATCGCCATTCCAGCCGGTGCTGGGGACCCTTGTCCCAGCAACAGTTGGGGGCAGATAAGAGCCACCAAAGGCTGGTGTGGCTGCCTATGTGCAGGGTGAAGGACCCCCACTGTAACTCGCACTGCTGTGCGATTCCGTGATCTCATTTGTTCTTTTAGAAGTTATTTAGACTGTGTCGGAGCAAAACACAGCAAGTTTTTAACACTGACTGAGTTTTCCACCAAGACATTTCCTTTCTCCCTGTGGCAGTGAGGATTTTGACAAAACCTCCCAAAGAAATCACAAATAACACCCAGAGCAATGAAATCAGTGTGAAAAAGTGTGACGTGGTGCTTGGGTTGGATGGGCCTGTTGTTTTTGGTAAGGCAGCTCAGAAAAACCCAGCACTGCACAAACACTAAAGACATTTGGGGGGAAAAATTGACTTTTTTTTTTTTTTAAATTAAAGGATATGGTTTTGCAAGAAGGGGTCATCATGGTCCTTTGCTCTGTGGCCAAGCACCCCGGGGTGTACTCCTTTATCATCGGGGTCTAGTCCATCCCTTAAAAAAAGACATCTGCCAGCTTTTCCAGAGAGAAAATATTGGGGCAGGCAGGAGATGTGTGCCCATGCTGCTGCCCAAAGCCGCTTGCTTATTACACACCAGGCAAAAGAGCAGAGCTAGAAGGGACTCCCCAACACCTGAGTAGCGGGAGGGGGTGTCATTCTTACCCAACCCCCACCCCAAAGAGCTGGTGCATTTAGTGTTTCAGTGAAACAAATGAGACTTCTGTTGGGGATGGGTGGCTTTGGCATTTAATGGATCTACCCTACTACCTGGACACCTTTGTTATTACTGTTGGTGGCATCTGTGGTCTTTCTTGGTTGCAGTCATTAAGTTCCAGAGTGAACAGTAGGCACAGGGTAGTTTACACTTGTCTCAGGTGTGAGGGGACACCCCAGCTTTAATTTAATACCCTTCAAAGATGTTGCCTTCTAGCTGGAAGGGTTAGCAGTATCATTTTTGCTGTTGTCTTCCAGAGGGTCCTGCTGGGGATTTGCAGAGCCCTGCCCTGATATTGCCGCTCTGTGGGCTCCTGTCCCACCGGCTCTGTCTACTAGCACATGTTTTGGGGCCAGGAAAGCCTTCTCCCAGCTGAAGGCATTGAGCCATCTTCCGTGAGGGGTTCGCAGCTAATTGGTACAATCAATATTTGTTTTGCAAATGAAATTGGAAGGAAAGAGGGATTGAGAGCGCCAGAAATTCAATTGACCTGTAAAAACAGATACTGTGTAAAGGGAATCCTTTCCCTGCCAAGCAAATATTTAGAAAGGAGAAGCAATAAAATGAATAAGCAACAAAGTAATATCCTGCCTCGATCATCGCTGGAGGCTGCTGGGAAGGGCTGCTGCCCCTGGTGCTGCGATAACCCTGAGCAGACGAGCAGCAGGAGCCTGTTTCCCAGAGAAGGCGTGTTTGCTTTTACCATCTAATATGTCAAAAGCTCATCCTGGTGCCTCGGCAGCACTGGGACCTGTCTCAGGTAGCCTGGCAAGCTGGGCACCAGTCCCACACCCCTGCAGCCACGACCATGGCATGAGCTGGGTGGTAGCATGGGGGACAGGGGTGTCCCTGCATCCTTTTTCCCCCTTGTAGGGGTTTCTGCTCTTTGCTTCCACATCCCCGCTCAGCATCCTCTGGTGCCCCAGTGATGAGAGCACACTGGGGAGGGCTGTGGGTGCTGTGGGGTGCGTGGGGCAGAATATCAATGGTTTGCATCTGGAAAGGAATTCCAGCACATCAACGCTCAACCTCAGAACATCTTGGCAAGAAAATGAAAATGGTTAAGGAAAAAAAAAAAAAAGATTATTTTTTTTTCAGGTCAGAAAGCTCCAGTAAATTGTTTTGGGTAGGGAGTGATGAGACAGGGTCCAGCCAGGGCTCTTGCCAAGCGGGAGCAGAGTGCCAGTGTCCCTCTTTTCCAGGCTGCTTAGCATCCCTGTGCACAGCCCTTCGGTACCCAAATGTCTTGAACTGGAGTAGTTGCCTTTGGCTCCTGTCTGAATTGAAAAAACTGTAGAAAACAAAGATTTTTCAGAAAAGAACATATAATATATGTACATATGTGTGTGTGTATGTATGTGTGTGTATATATTTGTATAAATAAAAAGCATGGCAAGTAGAAGGGAGGGAAATGATTTTACGGGAAATTCTCAACCAGCTCCAGCACTCAGCACCTTTAGGCCAGTTTGGAGCCTTCTGATCATCTTCCCCCTATGATGGATACTGACCCCTCTAATAGACACCAGGGTCTAAGACTGCTTCTCATTTACTGGCGTCAATTAGAGCCTTTTTTGGGGGTGCTCATGGCTGCCAAAGCCACACCACATTGAAAGGCAGTCAGTACACAGAAATCAAAAAGAGGTTTGTATTCACATTTGTGTAAAATTGCATTTTCAAGAGAGTGTTGGCTAGAGATTGTAGACTTTCCTCCCAGACTTCCCCAATGGAAGAGGAAAAAGCTCTAAAGAAGAAAGTGACATTTTAAACACTTGATAATCACACTTTCCTGAGGTTTTACCCCTGTTTATTATGAGACTGAGCTCCTCGAGGATGCTCAATACCCCTGGTAGCTGATGCTCAAACCCGTGAAAGGCAGAGCAGCTCTGCTTCTCCACGCGTGAGGTGTCATTTGGGAGCAGGTCACTTGCTGGGATCCCAGTCGGTAAGCTGCCTGTCCTGGTGGCCCATCACCAGGCTGCCTCTGCCGGCGCATCCCTGGGCCACCGATGGCATGAGAAACCCCCGTGCACGCTGTCATCTGTTATTGGGTGCCACTGAGGTTGTGAAACGTGCTCCAAGCATTTGTTTCTCCCGAAACCCCAGCCCGAGAGCATACGATAGAAGAGGGCTGCAACATGAGATCAGCGGCGGGGGGGAGGGGCAGAGGGGGGCGGGAAAGATGGCTTAAATTTAATGTCTTTTTAGATGAATATTTCCATTCATTCCAGAGCATATTCCTCTGGCATTTCCAGCACGCTTGTTTAGCTGAGTAGTTAACAAACTTCATTGAAACACATGTTATAGTGCTCTCTAGTGCACAGAGCTATGAATGAAGGATGCCTCTTTGGAGATATCTCGATGTGCGGCGCAGCTTTCTCTCTGGAGCAGCCTGTTAACCGCAACAGCTGCTTCCCATTGTGGAAATGCTATAAAAAAAACCAAACCAAAACCATCCCAACAACTTGACAACACACGCATATGATATTTATGCAAAACCCCACGCGAGGGTGAGCTGGGGCACATGGAAATAAAAGATAAGGCAAGAAATAACCCAGCCGGGAGAGTGATATCTCCCCACCAGCAGTGCCCGGTGTGCTCCCGTGGATCTCTGTTTGCTGAGCTGGTCCGAAGCAGCTGGTCTCTATGTCCAACTTAGCTTACTCTGTTTAGTTTTTATACAGCTGAGCGATTTTTATAGCCTCCAGAATGCTGGAAAGCTTGGGAGGATATTGACCACCTCCTAATGAGAGTTTGCCGCATTGGCACGTTGGCACGAATGCCCCGTGAATTTTAAACGCCTGGGAAATGGTGGCTCCTGTGGCTTCGTCCCTAGATACTGAGAGCCCTTGGGGGGGGGGGGGGGGGGAACATGCATTTTCTGTTTAATAAAGGAAAATGCAAGCCTTGATTGTAGCCTAGGAGACTAGAAAGCAGCCAGGAGCCCCAGCGCCATGGCACAGCTGGACCTAATGTACATCCACCTGCTCTACCCAAGATCGTGATGCTCCAGTAAAGCCCTCCAAAAGCCAGTGGAGCCCATCCTGCCCTGGGCAGCCAGGGATTTGGGTGGTCCTAAGTGTAAGGTTGGACCTGCGGGACCAGGCTGGGGGTGGACTTGGTCCCCTGGATTTGCCTGATCCCTTTTTGAACCTGTTGGCACAAGGTGGAGGTGAATTTATGGCATCATGGGGGAGCTGGGGCAGGAAGGGACTGGAGGTCCCTAACCCTACCTCTGCTGGAAGTGGGGCTGGCTTGGATCAGGTTGCTCAGGGTTGGGGCCAGTTGAGTGCTGGCTATCCCTGAGGAATGAGATTTCACAACTTCTCTGCTTGGTCTGAATGTTCTTTCTTTTCCTTTCTTTTGTTTTTTTGTAACCCTCCTTTTGAAATGCTGAATGGAAAATAGAAAAGTTTTGACTTTTCGTTTTGTTGCTATATTCATTTTCCGTCACAGGAGGCTTATAAAAGATTCAGAGGCAAATTTAATGACTTGCAAGAGGGGGTAACCTAAGCTGGAACAGAATGAAAACAGCTCCTTCCCCACGGTGGTACAGCACATCGAAAAGACAGCAGGTTGTAAAATCCCCAAGGGTGTAGAAAAAACAGCCCACAGAATTTTTTAGCAAGGATTTCTGTTTCTTGGAAAGAAAAAAAAAAGTTTCCAGATCATCACATTTTATCTGCAAAATGAACGATACAAACAGCATTTCCTTCTCTACTAGTTATTCCTGCCCGGCTTACAAAGCTGGCCAAATCAGGGTGAGGTGATGGTGGCGATGGCACATCCTCTTGCTCCTGGTGACTTTGCTTTTCCATCATTTGCCTCCCCATTAATCTCAGTACAAACAAAGGCTCCGAAGAGACAAGCTGAAAAGCTCCTGGGGGTACGTTTAAATCAGTCCTTTCTAATAATGTCTGTCGACCTCTCTGTGGAAGCACTGCTCCCCAAGGAAGGGACATGGAGCCGCGGCAGCGTGCTGAAATATGGTGGGGTGTAATTAATTCTGACCTCTGGCTCCCGCTCACTCACTCTCAATATTAAATTTGACTAGTGATATTGTGGTTTTTCAATTATCCTTGTTTTCTTGGGGGCACAGGGGGAGGGGGTCACTGCTCGAAATTCGGCTTGGTGGGAGACGCATTGGCTGTGTTGCAGAACTGCTGTGCAGCAACTGGATGGGATCAATCCTTGGTTCGTCTCCATTGGGATAGCATTTGGGCTTGGACGCAGTGTTGTGTGTGCCTCTCCCCCTGCTACCCGTGTCCCTCCTGCCTCCAAAGCCAGCTGCTCAATCAGTGCTGTGAGGGAGCCAGCTCCCTGCCCAATGCTACATGCTGTTATGGGGCGGGGGCGGGGGGGGGTGTGCACAAAACCAAGCAGCCTTTGGGGAAATGGGGAGGAAAAATCAGTATTTTGGTCTTTTCCTTCTGGCCTTACCCAGGAGGTCACTTTCTGGCTGCACCTGAAGTCGGTAGAGAATTTTTATCAGAATCCCTGAAGGACCCAGAACCATGAGCTTGTACAGCACCTTGTTGGTGAAAGTCTTATTAGTCTGTCCTTGATCAGAAATGGAGCAACTTCAAGCAGTCGTAGAAGCCGTGCACTTGCTTGACCTTTTATTTTGGTGTAGAGAAGTCGTGAGGTTTGCAAGTGTATTTTGGCAGCAGCTGTTTGCTGGGAAGGTTTTGTTTGTCTGTTTGTTTAACCCTACCATTCTAGCAGTGCCCCTCTGTGTCCTTGTGTGGTCTCTGGAGGGCTGGGGGTGTTGTGACCACTTTTGGACCTCACCCAGGAGGCAGGGACAAAGGCACCCTTTCCTAGAAGGCTCAGGTGGTCCACATGTAGCAGAAGGAGGGTTAAACAGCCCAGCGGCAACCCCTCCTCCTCTGCTGCCCCCTTTTCCCCTTTGCCACCACCTCCCCAGCACTCCCTTGTCGGTGTCCTCTGCCATGGCACCAGGCGCTGGGAGGGGACGTGGGAGCTGCTTGGGTGCCAGTGAAGATCAAGGCAGGAGCTCATTTAGGGATGCTCCTGCAGGATGCCCATGCATGGACCTCCCCCCAGTTTAAACCCTCTAAAGTCTCTGGGGTACCTGGATGGGGCTGTCCCCCTCTTATGTGCCCTGGCTACCCCTGACAGTGCCTCTGCCTTTGAAAGCAAGTGCAGTGTTGTGCTTGTTGGCATCCACCACTGTCACAGGCTCTGCGAGGCAGGAGATGTGCAGGGCTGGGATGCACGGCAGAGCGGGATGCTGGATGAGGTAGGACCACCGGGTTTGGACCCTGAAAGAGCTGGATAAAGTGAAGAAAGGTGAGAAGCAGAACTCTCAGGCTTCACATCCCTCCTTCACTTTTCCAGCCTCTTGGAGAACAGAGCCTCCAGGCAACTACTTAGGGGTGGATTTGCAAGAGGCCGAGGTCGGCTTTTTGGACTCCCTATCCCTGGTTGCTAGCAGTGGCTTGGCTGGTCCCTGGGGAGAGCTCGCACCCCAGGGCTGCAGAGGCAACCTCACATCAGTCCCTGGAATGAAATAAGCCCATTTCAGTGTGGTTACCATGTCGGAAGACACATTCAGTCAGCAAGAATGAGAAGGGCTTGAGCTGGGGCGGGGGGAAGGGAGGAGAAGGGAAATTAAAAAAAAAAAAAAAGAAGGAAAACGCCACTTGCTGCAAAGCGAGCGAATTCTCCAATAAACCCAAATCTGCTGAGAATACATTTTACAAACATGCAGCGAAGTTGGCTGCTTTTGTTTGGGCGTTTGTTAAGCATTAACTAAAGAATGCCATGGTCCAGCCTGCTCGGTGTGAAACCTAATTCTCCCCCTTTCTGGAGCCATGGCATGGAGTGCTCAATTTTTTTCTCTCTGTAGGACTGCAGCCTTCTGGTACTCCAGCCAAAAAACACTCATATTTTAGCAAGCTTAGCCCCGGCCCCGTTGCCAGGCAGTAAAGTGAACACTTGTCCGCCTCGGGGGGAGGGAGACAGGAGACGGGAGACTGGAGACTGGGAAGGGTCAGGAGAACAGCCCCGGGGAAAACATCCCTCCTCCATCCCACTGGAGAGCTCCCCGAGGGCTTGGGGTGAGCAGGGGGGGAAGGCGAGGGTGGCTGTGGGTGCTTTCCTCTGTCAGCCTGGGAGCCTGCAGACCTGGGGTGGGCTTGGAGGTCCCCGCAGCTTGCTGGTGCTGGGTTGTGCTCCGAATCGCTCTCCCCAAACCCAGGACATGCCAGCCTGGTCTCCGCAGTGCTGAGATGGATTCAGCCCTTTCCTAGTTGCTCCCATGGCCTCAGCATCCCTCCTGCCAGGGCCAAGGGTCCATGTGGTCCCCCATCACTGCAGCCACGGGATGCCCTCTCAGGCAGTACACATGGGGGGCTGCATTGGTAACCCTTCCTTCCTGGCAATGGTCCCTGCCTCACAAAGCCTGGTTTGGGGGACAGGATGATGGGAGCCTGGCAGCATCAGGACAGTGACTTGTTCCCAAGCCATGGGTGCAGGGTTAACAGTGACTGGCATTATTCCACTGCCAGCCTGTTGAGGACCTGGTGCTGCCGTCCCACCTTCTGACAAGTGACAGTGAGTGAGAAGATGACCCAGTGCCAAGACAACTCAATCTGGTGTCCTTGCTCCCTGCAGAGCCCTGCAGCTCACCTGCCAGCGCCCATTGCCAGCCTCCTCCTGCACCTTTGGAGCTGTGCATGGCTATTGGCTTGTCCCCATGCCAAGGTCACAGCTCTGGTGGGGGGTCACAGCTTTGCTCTCCAGAGAGCTGTCAGTCAGGGATGACTGTGAGCATGGCCAGGCCAGAGCTCTCTGCACCTCTGATGGGTCATTTGGGGTCTGCTGAGTCTCCTCCTGGGCCATGGTGAGAGCCGGAGATGAGTTGGTGAGGTGTCTGCACCAAGGTGCTGGAGAACCCAGAATCCCTGTGGATGAGTCTGCTGTGGGCAGCCCTGGCAGGGGGGGCAAGCAGGGCAGCTGCCTGCACCGCTTCGTAGGGACCAGTTCCAATGGCACCAACCCCAGCCCTTGGCCAGGAGCCCAGGGGGTCACTCGGGGGCTGCCCCTGCCCCTCTCATCACATCCTTGGACCAGGCTGGCACGGGCAAGATGAAAAGCATCCCTCCACTGGGCAGAGCTGCCTTGCCTTACCCGCTGCCTGAACCAAGCCTCTGTGTGGCGTTTGAGATTTGTCCGTCAGTATTTAATATCGGTGTCCCTGACCGCCGACCCCCCTGGGGAGGCTCCGAAGGGCTGCGTTTGTATGCAACGCACGCAGACAGACAGCAGCCGGGAAGCGCCTGTCAATCACGGCCCCTTTCAGCCTGTCACCTCAAAATAAAGGGAGAAAGAGGGGGTGGAGGCTCCGATGGGAAACCAGGGCTGCCAGCGCCACTTCCCCTCCATTGGCGCTCTGGGGATGGGATGCGCCGCCCCAGAGGTGGCTTCGGCCACGTGTCAAAATTTCTAGGTTTCATTGATGTGGTGCAGACGGAAACCCAAAAGCAGAGGTCTGGGATGGCATTCTCAAAGAAGAGGAATTGCATGGAGATGTGGGGTTGTGTCCCAGGGGATGTCTGTAAAGCCAGCTAGCTCACTTGGCGGTCTTTAGGCTGAAATGTTGCACTTTTGGAAATGGCAAAATATGTTGTTTCAAGATTTTTTTGAAACCCACAACCACCACCTTTCTGATTCAAAACTGCAGATTGTCATTTCAAAAGGGACCTAAATTAAAAAAAAATAAATAGATTAATGCAAATCAATCAATACAAGAAAAGGAAGGTTTTTAAGATCAGAAACAAAAGGTTGTACGTTGTGATAAAAATCGCTTGCATCACCATATTTTTGTCCCAATTCTTCCTAACTTGAGTGGGTTTTTTCTATTATTATTTACAAATATTCACTGTCAGTGCTTGGTTGAGGATTTTACTGAGCTGCCCGTGGCAGGTTGGTTTTCTGCCAAGCATCGCAGTGCTGAGCGGGTCACCCTGTCCCTGCACCTGCCAGCTTCGTACGTGGTTAAACAAACCCAAAGGCTGCCAGCCAGGCCTGATTTAGCCTTTGAATCTCATGCTATGGAGGGGAAAAAAAAATTGTACTGAGAACTAAAGCCTGCTGCATCCCTAGGATGGCAGAAATGAAGGCGCTCCCATTGCAATTTAGGGGTAGCCAATTTGTTCTTCATTTAAAACCTGTTGAAGTTGCTGGGCAGAGCCAGTCCTTCTTCTCTTCTGTGCAGTCTCCTGTAGAGAAATGTAATCTCAAAGTCTCCTTTGCAGCTGCAGGGAGACACAAAGAGATAGAGAGGGGAGAAAAGGTGGTCTTTGCTCTGCAGCCTGCTGCTTGGAGCAGGAAGGAGCTGGGAACAGAGCTGCAGATCCCTGAGGTGGAGGATCACATCTCTGGATCCAGGCTGGTGTGTCTTGATCAGGCACAGATATTAAATTGCTAAATTGCTAGATCTGGGGCTGGAAGAAAATTTTCTTCTGGCCCATCTCAGGCTGACCAAAGTGTTTCAGTGGGTCTATCCATCTGGAGTTATCCTATGTGGGGCTACCTCAATGTGGTGTTATTCCCAAGCAGGATTATCCATGCATGGGGTTATCCATGCGTGGAATTATTAATGCATGGCATTACCCATGTGTGGGGTTATCTGTGCACCCTCTTCCTCCCCAGTCCCCACAGAGGACCTGGTACTGTCCAGACCTGGTCCAGGGCTGTAGGGACCTGGGACACCAGCAATGCCCTTTGGTCTCTCCCCATTACTACCTGTGGTAGGTTGCAGTTTTTATGCCTGTGAGCTTTTAGTGCCTAAGATCTGGATTTATTGTAGGGTTATAAGGAGCCTTTTATGGTTTCATGCTGTGGAGAAGGTTTTACAGGGATTTCTCTGCATCTCACGTTGCTCAGGGATGGGGGAGTCCTGCACTGGGCAGTGAAAGACACCCCATCCCTCTGGCATCCCTCAGCGGGAGCTGTTGGGAACTCAGCAGTTTGGAAATGAAGTCTTTTATTCAGTGACCTAAGTACAGCTTTAATGTCTAATATTAGGCAATCATTTACCTAAATCTCACGCCTTCCTGTTTTGTAACATGCTTTGGGCTTAGAAACATCAGTCGCTCGGTTGGTGCTGCTGTGCCTAATTGGCAAAGGTTTATGGCTTTCTAATCAGTGCCCTGGAAATAGAGATTTTGGGCACATTCATTCATGAAGATTAGATAGCAGTAATGTAATAGCTTATCAGTATTTTATTACTGAGAGCAGTTAGTAATCCAAACAGGTAGGGCTCAAACTTCATTTAAACAGGATGAGAAAGCGTTACCAGATGAATACAAATCGCCTCCACTTTGGTGTACCAGATGTAATTAAAGACAAAATTACTACAGAAATATAAAGTATTAACACAAGCCTGTGCTTCTCAGTGCTGGAACAAGAAAAAATGACCCTTCAGAAGGGATGTTTTTGAGGGAATATACATCCTTCTCCTCCCAGGGCAGTCCTAGGTATGTTGAAAATATATATACCTTAGAGAAAGACAGTTGTATGTAAACCTGGGAAATTAAGGTTGAAGGTACAAAACTAAATGTTAATGGCGGCATTATCTGGAATTAGAAACTAACTCCTTAATCTCCACCTTTTATCTGATGATTTTCCACTTTCTGCATCAACAATAGTGTTTTAGAAAAGCTTTATAAAATCCCTTTCCTACTTCTTGGCGGGTGCTACAATTTGCTGAGTGCACCGAGGATTTGGCTGGCACAGGGAGAGCAATGCACCCCATCCCTGTGCTTGCTGCTGCTGTTTTGGGAAGACCTGAGAGCCAGTGAGCGTAGTCCACACACCAGCATGAAGTCTTGGGAAGTCTGTGAGAGGACCCCAAGGTGGGAGGGAGCTGACACCAATAAAGTGGGGTACATTTAGGGGCCCCATTCCCAGCCCATCGAGCCCTCAACACCCAGCCCCAAAGGCTGGCAGGCACCGCTGGTAGCTGGCAGTGTGCTGTGGCACCCTACCAGCTGTGCCCACATCTGGCAGGCAGCTGTTTGTCTCCGGAGCTTGGTGCTCACCAGCCTCAGGCATGGGGCGCTGGGAGGTGAAGTTCTGCGGCTGCCCCTGCCCATCAGTGCAGGGGGACAGACGTTACCCTCTGTTCCTGCATGCATCTGCCCTCCTTGTGCCAGCAGGGCACGCTGCCTTGCCCGGGCACACTGGCTTCACACAGGCAAGTGCTGGTCTCTGGTGAGAAGGGCACAGATGTGACCAGCTGCTGCTGACTCTCGCAGTCTTGCTGCCTGCGCAGTGGACCCTGCCTGTCCCCCTCCGGCAGTTTGCACAGCTGACTGTCTTGTTTATCGGCTATTGGGCAGCTAAAGTGGTGAAACGAAGCCTGGCTGGGATTTCATGGGAGCAGAGGCTGCGCATGGACTGCAGCAAGATGCATGCCCCTTTGCTGCTGGGAAGCTTTTGTTCAGCAGCATCTCTGGCGTTACAGGTGCCTTCGCCTTGGGAGCTACCCCTGGGGCACAAAGACAGGTGTGTGCCTTGCTCTGCCCCCCATTGCCTTGTTTTATGGGCTATCAGGCTCATTCTGATGGTTTTGTTGCAAGGGTTTTGCATACATCTGGTCCTCACCTTGTTGGAAGAGGGCTGACTCAGCACTTTTCATTTCCTGTGTGGTTATTTTGTAACAGCCAAAAAAAGATAAAGGATTGAAAGGCTGCTGGTGGCTGCAGGGCTGCCCTTCCCTCCCCAGCCAGCTGACCCCAGCCCCACAGCCCTGCAGATCCCCCCCAGGGACGACATGTGGGACAGAGACTACAGAGGTGGGAGCTATCTGGGGCCGGTAGAAGGCTGGATGCAGTGCTCCCCATGCGGTCCCTGGGGCATCCCCAGGCTGGGACATGGGTGATGCTCGGAGATAACCTCTGCAGGATGTGTGCTGACTTCTGACTTCTCTTTCTGGGCCAAAGTAATCAAGACAGGGGAATAATAATGTCCAGTTCCCACAGATATTTAGGACGACGCTGGGTAAACAGTGATTTTTTTCTTTATGGAGCCCAAGCTGAAACCACAGATATTTGAGGGTGGTGAAGAGGTTCTGGTTTGGTACCTTCAAACATTGCTGGGAGAAACATCCCATTGACCTAAAACATCCAGCCCATGGTTTAGCTCTAGGTGCCTCCAAGTCCTCTCAAGCCAACACTGATGCTGCCACCTCTGCTCTGTTTGCCTCAGTTTCCCCAACCCCAATCACTGATCATGCTACTGAGCTTCTCAGGGAGGATATTTAAAGTCAGAGAAAGAAAAGCTTTGTTTCATCCTAAAGTATGATTGCTGTTGTTATTATTATTGGCTTTTAAGTCTAAAGCCAGTGTGTTGAAACCTGGGAACTGTACAATTAGGGATGCCTCAAACACTGTCACATCAACATCAAGGAGCAAGCTGAGCTTTTTCTTTTCCTTTTGACACATCAAGTCTTCAGTCTGTCACTGGTCTTAACCCAAAACTTGCTGCCATGGAGATTGTTATAATGTATTAGACATTCCTAATGTGTTTGCAAGCAGGAATGAGCTGTTCCAGTGACCAAGGCCAGAGGGATGGGGTGGTCTGTGGGTGACTGACAACGCAGATGCTTTGTGCAGGTGCTTGTTGAGAGGCACGGATGAGCCTGCTGGTCCCATTTCCATCTCTGGCATCTCCTTACCTCTAGGCATAAGCTGGAGACAGGTGGACATGTAGGGTTGGCTTGATAAAACTCATGTAGATGTGGTGTGTCCCATGTCTTGTGGTGGTGGTAGCTGGACCGTTGGGTTTGATACCTGTTTGCTTTTCACCCGGAGCATCTGGACATTGGGGTCTTTGTCCTTTGACTGCATTCATGGTAAACACCTGGTGACAGTTCAACCAAAAACGCTTGAACCAAAAGTTGACCCAAAGGCAGCATCCCCCATTGGCACAGGGCAAGCCTGAAGCATGTGCTGTGTCACTGCAGGGTGCCAGCACCGTTGTGCCCAGTCCCTCAAGGCAAACAAAGCACCAACAGGGTGATCCTGTGCCATGGGTGCCCCATCCCTTGTCCCCAATGCCACGCCACCCATCGGGTGCATCCGCAGTGCTCCCAGGTGTCCCAGTGGGATTTCCTCTTGCTCCCCCAGGCTCTTCGCGGTGAAGTGCACCGGGTGCCTGGAGGCCATTGCACCCACCGAGCTGGTGATGCGCGCCCAGAAGAGCGTCTACCACCTGCGCTGCTTCTGCTGCTGCGTCTGCGAGCGGCGCCTGCAGAAGGGCGACGAGTTTGTGCTGAAGGAGGGGCAGCTCCTCTGTAAGGGCGACTACGAGAAGGAGCGGGAGCTGCTGAGCTTGGTGAGCCCGGCTCTGTCGGATTCTGGTAAGGGGCCGCCCGCGCCTGGCGTCTCCCTGGCTGGTCTCACTCTGAGGCCCCTGCAAGTGCGATGGGCCCTCGAGGCGAAGTTTGGGCTTTCTGCCCTGAACATCTGTCCCATGGTCCGAAGATAAAAGCTCTATAAGCACCATTGCCTCCTCCAGCCAGAATCTCTCCCACCTCAGTGGCAAGGGTGTGAGCGGGGACCTCTGCAGCGGAGGGGCTGCAGGGCTGGAGGATGCTCAGGGGACCAGCCCATCTCATTAGGCTCGTTTCTGTAAGGGTTTGTGCTCCTGGCCTGTGCAGGGCATCAGCACACCATCCCAAGGGGCGTACAGCCTCTCCAGGCATGGGAAGGAGAGCCATGCTGGCTGAAGGTGACATCTCCCACATCCTTGCTCAGCAAAATGGAGGAGCTGCCCCTGCTATAAATATATTATAAATGAGAGTTTTGTTCCTAAAAATCACAGTCCCAAGCATCTCACTGACTACCTCGGGCTAAACCTTCTGTGTCCCTCCCCTGTGCCTCACCATCCCTACCTGGGACTGTGAAAAGGCTGAGTGCAACAAATGAGCTGCTTCTGCTGTAGCCACCCTTTTTCATACTGAGGGGAAACTGAGGCACAGAGCTAAAACATGAGCTGGCTGCAGGGAGCTAGCAAATCTTGTGTCCCCAGCAGCTTCCCAGGCAGTTGATGGCCAGACCAGACTGCAGACCTGGCGTGGTGATGCTGCGTGGACACTGCAGAGCCAAGGGGGGGCTGCAGGAGAGGTGGCAACACGGCTGGAGGTGGGCAGGGGCCTGGCATCCTACTCCAGCCATGGTGTCACTGCCAGGTTACGTTGCCCAGGGCATCAGATCAGTATTAAAATATGTATCTATAGTCAACATGAATCAAATCAGAATGTTTCCCAGGAAGACAAATTTAGTAAGAAAACCCAGCAACAGAGGCCAGGGGGGTGGAAATGATCTGCTAGAAGAAATCCCCATGTTAATGCCATCCCTGCAGAGCCCTGCTCCTCGTGAGGCTGCGTGGCCCCTGCCATGTGCCTGGGTGGCTCGGCCCCTTTTAAAAGCCATCATCAGGGGAAATCTGCTTTGCAGAGGGAAGGATTTACCTTTGAAATGCTGTGCTCTGGAAAGGGCTGCCAGCAAGCTGGGGGGAGCTTGTCTTTTCCCTGCTAGAGCAAAGCACTGGATGTAAAAAGGAATAAAAATCAGCATTAAGAGCCCATTTAGGAGGGAATTGTTAAGGTGAGAAGCAGCTCAAGTCACGGACATGGCAAAGCCTGGCACTCACCACCAAATGCAGCAGCTGAGAGAAGGTGCATGGGAGGACAGGGATGGCTTTGGTGGGGATGGAGCAAAAATTGCCCAGAGCTCCTGTTTCTCTTTAATATCATGCTCCTCGACAGCAAGAGCCCAGATGCTTTGCAGCACTGCCTGTGGCTGGCTGTGCCCAAGCTATGCAACTCCACTTGCTTGAATGAAAAAATCCTCCCACAATATCAGTGACGATATTTAAAAAATAAAGAGTGCGGCCATGGGAGGAGGTGGCTGAAGGGAGCCAGTGAGTGATGGTTCAATGCTGGAGGGGCAGGAAAGCAGCAGAATCTGGCACTCTGGCACTAGCTCTTGCCTTAGCCCTGGGAAAGTCCTTAATTGATCGAAGAATTTTTTTTTTCCTTCTGGGATGTGCAAACTCTTTCAGTTAAAATAGGAACCAATAAGGAGATGCCATGCAGGAAAATACGTGAATTGGCCCCAACAGTTTGGGTTTATTCCTAGTGGCGGAAAAGGGCACTTTGGGAAAGGTTGGGGAGCTTTTCCTCCCCAGCGACTTATTGGCCCGTGGTCCAGCCCCGCTGCCAGGGGCTCCAGCCAAGCCAAGAGCTTCAACTAGCAAAAAACCTCCAGGGGAAATACTTATTTTGGTGGAAACTCCAGCTGAGATCCAAGGGATGTGAAGGGCCAGTTGGGAGTCAAAAGGGCACAACAACCCCTTGGCTGGTCGGAAACCCAACCCAAAGCCCCCAGCATCCCCTGGAAGCCCCTGGCCTTGGGGGTCCCAGCCTTTCCCGTGTCCCTGTAGGCCCCATAGCTCAGCCCCACTGCTGTCCCTGCCTGGTTTTGGTGGCCACCAACAGTTTGTCTCTGGATGTCACATGGCTCTGGGGACGGTGGCATGGCAGGGGCCAGCCCAGGTGTACATCCCACGTGGATGCTCAGTGTGGCATGGCTTTGCCCCCTCCTGCTAAATTCCCCCTGGGGACCCCACTGCCACACTGGGGGTTGCAGAGGGGTGTCCCCGCTCCAGCACTGGTCCTGGATGCCCTTCACCAGCAGCGTGCGATGTGCATGTCTAGCCTCTCCCCCCTCCCCCCCTTGCTGCTTTGAAGGCCCCCGCCCTCCCTTCCCCCAGCCGCCGTGCACCAAAGGCCACTTCATGAGAAGGCGCAGATAAAAAGCGAGCCATATGTTGTCTGTAATCTCCCAAACCCTTGCTTCAATTACTGCCTCCCCAAGCCTCTGCCGCCTAGCCTAAGTAAACAAGCCCCTCTGAAAGAGGACCCTGCTTTCCAATTAAAAGCGTCCTAACGTTTCTCCTTTCCCTAAATCCTCCTGAGCAAGGAATGTCCTGGCTCTGGCGGCAGGATGCGGGCTCAGTGGGTCGGACCGAGGGCACGCTGCACAATATCCACTGCCCCGGCCCCTTCCCAGGTGACGTCAGGGACAGCCCCAGACACTTATTAATTTCTCCCCCCCTCCTTAGTGGGGAAAAGCTTGAAAGGGAGAGTTAATTAAAAGTAATACCCCGCCAAATCCGGCTTCATTTTTCCTTCTTTCCCATTCATACTGGGAGGGATTTGGGGAGCAGGTGTTGGGGCGGTAGGCTTGGGGGGCTGCTCTGAGTGAGTTTTCCCCCTTGGTGTGGGTTTTGAGCATCATTTGCTTGATGGAGTCCGTGAACCTCTGGCTCCCCCCAGCCAGGCTCTGCCCCTCCCAGACTGGAGGGGATTGGGGCACTCACCTCATGTTAGGGTGCAAAAGGGTTCAGGCACCAAAATGTCTCCATTGGTTGACAATCCTTCTCCCAATATTTGTAAAAATCTGTAGCCTTCCATCAAAATTAAACTGCTTCAGGTTTCAGGAAAGCAGGCAGCTCAGCAGAGCAGAGACCCTGATTGTGCTGAGAAGGAGGCAGTGGCAGCCACTGCCCAGCCCCTTTGGCCATCAGAGACTCCAGACCCTGGGGATACTCAGTGCTCTCAGACCTGCTGCATTACTATGTCCCTTGCGTTTGGACATGAAAGAAAACAGCAGTTTGTCTTTCCTGTTGCTGCTGCCATGGGCGCACCGGTGATGTGCCATGAGTGAGCGGGGAGCTTGCAGCAGCAGCAAGGCTCTGGCTCCTGGGGGCCAGCACCCAGCTCTGGGCTGTTTGGGGACCACCAGCATGAATAACTCTCCCTGTCCCAGCCCTCCCAGACCTTGCCACAGGGAAGGTGTCCATATTGGCTGGTGAGCCCAGGAGAGAGCCCAACAGTGCAGAGGTACTCGTACCCAAGAGCATCCTCACTCCTTTGCCGGGATCACAGAATCATTAAGGTTGGAAAAGACCTCTAGGATCATCAAGTCCAACCATCAACCCAACACACCCATGCCTCCTAAGCCATGCCCTGAAGTGCCACGTCTACACATTTTCTGAACACCTCCAGGGATGGTGACTCCACCACCTCTCTGGGCAGCCTGTTCCAATGCCTGATGACTCTCTCAGTGAATATATTTTTCCTACTATCCGATCTAAACCTCCCCTCACACAGCTTGAGGCCATCATTACCTCCCTTCACCCTGGAGATCTGCACCTGTCTTTCCCCATTCCCAACTGCGCTGCTGTTGGCTTTGCATTTTTCTGATGTGTGTGATCCATGATTAGCCCTTGCCATGGGGAATGACCTGACCTGCTTTAGCCACAAATTACTCTGGGCCAGGCTCGCAACCCCCTGGTACATCCCCATCTCCCAGAGACACGGCAGCCCCAGGATGGGACTCGGCCCAGCACAGCCTTGCAACCTGCATCTGCATCAGGCCACCACTTCAGCTCTGTTATTGATTCCCAAACAGATGGTGGAGGAGCTTTCTGGAAAAGGCTGTAAGTTATTTACCGCTCGTGAGAGGGAAGGACCCATATTGTCAAACCTGCATTACAACCCTCCCATGCAAGTGAGGTCGTCGACATGGTGGCAATGTGGTAAATGAGGTGGGCTGGTAAGAAGCAGGGCAGCGCTGCCTGCTTTCCCAGAGCAGCTCCTGCCCGAAGGCCCTGTGGCCCCAGGCAGAAGAGAGCAGCAGGGAGATACACACCAGTGCCTGGGAATGCAACGGAGCAGCACATTGCAGCGAGTACCTGAGGGGTGAAGCTTGGAGCTCCCTGGGCTTCTGTCCAGGGAAATTTAAAACTCCATGGAAGGGGGGACATATAGGCAAAAAGGTGCCCCTTATATCTGTGATTAAAACTCTGTGCTCTAAATGCAGTTGACCTCTGTGGCAGGGCAGATCAGGAGGGGCTTGTGAGGTCTAGGCTAACACGTTGCCCACTCTGAGCATCTCTGCTCAGTCTGTGCCTTGACCTCCCCCAGCCTGGGCTGTCCAGGTGGGGGACCAGATTACCAGTCACAGCTGGGCTGGGGGACAGTCCCAGGAGCACAGCAGCCCTCGATGGCTGCTGTTCCCTTGTGTGGATGCGATCTGTGTATCTCTGTCCAGATGTGTCCCCAGCTGTGGCCTGGCAGGAAATCCCTGTGGAGCAAGCAGAGATTTGGGTCTGATGGAGGGAAAATGAGATGTCCCAGGGTTTCGCGTTGCAGCTGCTCAGGCTATTGGGGAAAAGAACCAAAAACCACATCCAGTTCTGGGATTCCCAGTTCAAGAAAGACAGGGAACTACTGGAGAGAGTTCAGCAGAGAGCTATGAAAGTGATCAGGGGACAGGAGCACCTCTCTTATGAGGAAAGGCTGAGAGACGTGGCTTTGTTCAGCCTGGAGAAGAGAAGACTGAGGGGGGATCTTATCAATGCTTATAAATATCTGAAGGGTGGGTGTCAAGAGAATGGGGCCAGACTCTTTTCAGTGGTGCCCAACAGGACAGTGGGCAATGGGCACAAGCTGGAACACAGGAAGTTCCACCCAAATATGAGAAAAAACTTCTTTCCTGTGAGGGTGACAGAGCAGCAGAACAGGCTGCCCAGAGAGGGCGTGGAGTTTCCTTCTCTGGATAGATTCAAAACCCCCCTGGATGCGGTCCTGTGGAGCCTGCTCTAGGTGTACCTGCTCAAGCAGGGGGGTTGGACAAGATGATCGCCAGAGGTCCCTTCCAACCCCTACCATTCTGTGATTCTGTGATCTGCTGGCTGAGTGACTCCAAACTATGGGCCACAGCAGCTCTCCCCCTCTCTGACCTGCCATGGGGCAGCCAGCCCCAAACCTCAGCTCCTCACTTACATTCCCAAGAAGATCCCTGCCAAGTTCTTTTAAGTCCCCAAGATTATTCTGGACATGCTGGAAAATGATGTGTGCTTCCCACTGTCTGTAAAGGACCTGCTTTTTTTTTCCCCCCTTAGGCAAAAGTGATGATGAGGACAGCATCTGCAAACTGGGCCAAGCCTCGGGGAAGGGCGCCGAGGATGGGAAGGATCACAAGCGGCCCAAGAGACCCCGGACAATCCTGACCACACAGCAGCGCAGGGCATTCAAGGCATCATTTGAGGTCTCCTCCAAGCCCTGCAGGAAGGTATGGGGAGAAGGGCCCATGCTCAACTGCCTTCAGCCCCTGAGGATGTCCTGGATGCTGGGCAATGACTTGCCTTGGCTGCTCTGTCCCCTTCTAAAGGGCCCCCCAAAAAGCTGAGCAGGCTGAAAGGCCACTGTCATTCCTCTCTCCAAGGTGCGGGAGACACTGGCGGCTGAGACAGGGCTGAGCGTCCGGGTGGTGCAGGTCTGGTTCCAGAACCAGCGAGCAAAGGTGGGTACGAGGGGTAGCCCCCTGCCAGTGGCTGGTGCCGGGACTCCCCTCCCTCCTTGCTCTGGCTGAGGGATGATTTCACTCCATTTTTTATCCCTTCTTGGCCAGATGAAGAAGCTCGCCAGGAGGCAGCAGCAGCAGCAGCAGGATCAGCAAAACACACAGCGCCTGAGCTCAGGTACTACCCCCACACCCAGCTCTCCCTGCGTTCAGGGACTCCCTATTTCCTAGCCCTCTCTGGGCTTCCCAAGGACGCAGGTCCCCCCCAGAATACAGCAGCCTGACTGCACCAACGGCTTGCTCTTATCTTCCAGCCCAGACAAACAGTGGCAGCAGCACAGGGCTGGAGGGGATGCTGAACCCCTACACCACTCTGCCCCCGCCCCAGCAGCTGCTGGGCATGGAGCAAAGCGTCTACAGCTCTGACCCTTTCCGGCAAGGGCTCACCCCGCCGCAGATGCCTGGAGACCACATGCACCCCTACGGTAAGGCTCCAGGGTTTGCCTCTTGCCTTCTCTCCTTCAAAGAGATGCTGGGCTGTGGTGTGGGCTGTGTGATGGGGGCATGCATGGGGGGTGCAACAGTTTCTGGGAAGACAGCAGTCCCCTTACCCCTAAATCCTTATGCTGCAAAAGCTGGGGGTACGTGGCACTGCCGAGGTGCCAGTGGAGAAAGCAGACTCTGAAGCCCTTCTGCTCCTTCCTTGCTTCCCAAGGTGCTGAGCCCCTCTTCCACGACTTGGATAGTGATGATACCTCACTGAGCAACCTGGGCGACTGCTTCCTTGCTACAGCAGAAGCGGGGCCACTCCAGGCACGAGTGGGGAACCCCATTGACCATCTCTACTCCATGCAGAACTCCTACTTCACCTCCTGAGCGCATCATGGTCCCCGGCACGGGGTAGCTGTTGTGCTGCCCCAGGAGGGGCTGCAGAGCCTCTGGGATTGGGAGGGAGGGGAAAGTGACACTGCTGGGATGCTGTCAAACAATATGTTGTAGCTTGGGATTCCCAAGCAGTGAGTTAAGTTATGGGTTGCATAGTTTCATGTTTCTCTTAGGAGCCTAGGATTAGGGACAGGAGTGGTTTTTGCAGCTGGCTGGTGGATTTTCAAATTTCAAACAGGGAACCAAATTTCTTGTTTGGCAGGGGGAAAGGCAGGGGGAGGGGGAAATCCTTCCTGCAGGAGCATCCCAGTGCTGTATCTCCTCTGCACCACCTTTGGTCAGAGTGGCAGAAAGAGCAAACTGCTGATCTTCCCAAGGGGAGCCAGTAGCATCAGCTGGGCTTTGAAATTTGAAAAGCTGACAATACTTTGGGGAAACACAGGGAAGATTTCACTGTGGGGTTTTCCCTTTGTTCCCTCGACCAGCTTGAGCGCTTGCTGTTTAAATACAGGGACTTTTAAGATAGATGTTCCCATGCGAATATAGAAAGCTAGAAACCCCTAACATTGTCCCATCCCCAAGGACGGGGCTGTGTGTGTGTATGTGTGTGTGTGTGGGCACACGTGTGTGTGTGCAGAGATGTGTGGCTGTGGGTGATATACTGCACCGCCACACCTGCCAGATTGTATCAACAAAGTTTATTTCTAAGTCTATCAGAAATTTACTGTACAGCAAAAGTAACTTTATTTTCAGCGTGAACCATATTTAAGGAAATACTCAATGCACTTAAGTTATATGATGAAATAATTTACTTTTTATAAACGTTTTGTTTAGGTTTCAAAAGCCCAGTGGCAGGGAAGGAACATCAGTTCATTTCAGGTGATAGGTTTGGGTTTCGGGGTTGGTTATTTTTGGTGCTCTCAGGTTGCCCCACAGGTTTTGAGGTGCAGCTGAAACCCAAAGCAGGGTTGGCTCCAGGGACCTGCTCCTCTGCCGGCAGATCGATGGGGACAGCACAGTGGCCAGGCCCTATCCCCACCGCTGGACGCATCCAGGAGGTTGGTGCAGGGTGGACAACGCTGCTGAAGCTGGTGGACATCAGGGCTCAACCATGCTTCTCTGCATCACCTCTCTCCTTCCCGTGGCAGGACCCAGCCTGCCTCTGCCAGCAACCCCATCCCGTACCCTCAAATATGGGTGCTAGACAGCGTGAGCTGCTGTCCTGGCTCTGGAAGACACCGCAGCCTGTATCACCACCCCCCAGGTGAAGGAGAAAGGAGGGAGAGCCCTGCATTTCCCAACACAGGCTTGGGTTCATCCCTGCAGGAGCCATGGGAACCTGGGGAAGTTCTCCTTAGGGTCAAGCCTTCAGCTGACCCTCACCTCATCCCCACTCTCGTTTTCATGTGTTGTGTCCTTTTGTGCTGCTGTTCACAAATGATGTAAGCGACAACCCATAAAGACATGCAAGTGACCATGAGGCTCAAAACACTGGCTCATCGCCACCATACAATCTGACACTGAATGTAGCAGGGTCCGGAGATGGCTGACCCGGTGGGAGATGCTGACATGCTGTCAGAAATCACATACCAAGATGAAATTAAAAAGACAAAAAAATCTCTGAAAAAAAAAAAAAAAAGCCTGGTCTCTTCTTGTGTGGGGTGTCCTGTTGACTCAGAGAGGGAAGGAAGGGTTTGAATCATCTCCAAAGTCAGCAAGGTGTCAGGTTGGGTACAGTGAGACTGCAGGTGAAGCTTCTGCTCCTTAGGTTTTTGATATCAAATATTCTCTGGTCTGGGACTAAACTGGCTCTTGAGAGTCCCTTGTGGCCAATGGACAGAGATTGGTGCATCTGGAAGGTGACACATCTATCTCTGGCTCCCACCCAAGATGGCAGAGAGGGACTTGTTGGGGCTCTCCACTGAGCACAGCAGGACTGTGCAGGACTGTGGACAGCCAACTTTCAGACACCTGTAGGCAGCAGAGATGACTCCCAGCCAAAATTACAAAAGAAGAAGGGAGGCCAAACACTAGGCAACCTTCTTGACAACAAGGAGAGATCTTGTAGAAAGGATGGGCAAAAACAGAAAAAGAAAAGTGTTTTGCATGTTTTCCAGCTCTCTGCATGGGCTCACATGTGTTTGTACGACCAGAATACTCTGCTTCATGTTAACACCTGCCCACAGTGTTTCTATATTCTTACCACTGGAGGAGAACTGGAGAAGCCAGGACAGCCAGATTACTAGCCAAACATTTTCCCAAACACATGAGCTCTTGGCTTAAAATGCCCTGCAGACTGTACTGGTACGTTCACATCCCTGGTTGCCATCTCAGCTCACTGAGCAGAGCATGGCTGGGAGGCATTTGTCCTCCTCTGGGGTAGGTGGAGTGCAGGAGTTGGAAAGCATTTCTTCAGGCCAGGTTACCTCATAAGTACTCTCACCTGGACTATCACTTTGCCATGAACCCCAACTCTCCATGGCGGGGCTGTGGGCACTTCCTTGTTAGGACTGCCTAAAAGATGGTGGTGGGTATCTCTCAACAGGAGTTGCTCTCATCACAGCTCCCTGACATGGAGATATTCCACAAATGTTTGCTGATGACACTGAATTGGGGATGGGGATCCACAACTCATTGTTTAAGATGTTCAAAACAAGGTGTTTGCCCTCCTGCCCTTCACCAGTCACTGCTTTGCTGTCCCTGTGCTATAAAATGCTTTCAAAGTCCAACACAAAGAAAAAAAAATTCAAAATAGTGACTGACTGCATTAAGAAAACTTAAAATTTTTATTTTGCAAGTTGTAACTTCCTAGGAACAGAGAAATGTCTAACATGTAGGAGAAGGCTTTCCATGGAGAATTAAATAAGCTGTATTGAGCTACATCTTCTCTTCCAACAGAAATATCTCATCTGTGCCTGCTTGCTCATTTAGGATGTAATTAGTGAGTCACCAGGTGAAGGTGTTGCAGGAGGAAGGGTAAAACCCTATAAAAGCAGCATTCACATATTGCCTTGGTCTGGGAGGAGGTGGGAAGAGGTGCCCTAGGAAGCTAACTGGCCTGATTTGAGATGTTTTTGTGAGGGACAGCAGGGTAGGTACTTGTGTGCAAGTTTGCTGTGTTTCTAAAGCTATTGCTCTTTCTGAGAGAGAATTATGTGTTGGGGAATTTCTTTGTGAAGACTGTGGTATTTGTGTGTACTTCAGTCTTGCAAAGTACGAAGGTGGTACCTGCTATAAGTGTTAGTATATTTTTACAGTTGGCTAAGCATATTTTTTTAGCTGGTTGTCGCCAAACCCCGCTTCTAGGTGGTTGATGTGGAAAGGCAAAAATCCCACCTTTTACTTTGGGATTTTGGTACAGGAGGTCTCCACAGCAGCAGGGAAATGGTTAGGCCTGTCCTGGCATATACAGCTTAGGGGAATTATGGCTTGATATTTATCTATCACTGGGCTTGATGGTGTTGGAGAAATGCTGGCTGGTGGTACTAGTGGAGCCGGGGGATCTGGGCTGGGGTGAGGCTGATAGTTGCTGTAAGCTGAGAGTGGGGATGTTCCTTGCTTGCGGAAAGGGGGCAGATTTTGGGGAGGTGGAGTATGTGTAGTGTGGAGGAGCTGCTGTGATCCATGAAGCCAGCATGAGTCTGATTTGTAGGATCCAGCCGTAGGTAACGGCAGGGTTAACATCACCCATGTTTGCAATAGAAAAATGGATGTTTTCATTAATGGCTATTAAAATGCCTTAAAAATTCTCCTCACTTGGATGCTTCTTAAAACATCATGTTTAAGGGAAATTTTTTTAAATCTTTTAAAGATAAAAGGCTTGTTTTCTCCACCCACAACTATCTCCTATTTGAAAAATGTTCACCTACATCAGTCTGGCTTTCCATCAGCTTAACTATCAATTGACACTTACCAAATTACTTCCTCAAAATAAAATCCCCATAAAACCCATGTCATACAGACTAGTTGCCTACTTTTAAAATCTTGCAAAAATGTAATGACATGCTGTAATAACAGCATCTCAGGGTATATGTGTGTAAAGTTATTATATATAGTATATAATTTTGGGAAAGGATCAGTACTATGGAAGGGGACAGATCTTTATCTAGTAAAATCAGCAGAACTCATGATCTTAAACCTGTCCTCCTGCAAGTTGGCCTGTGTGCTCAACACAACCTGAACACAGTTGTGCAATGCAGAGTAGATGCGGGTCCTCTTGTCATCTGCATTTCGTACCCTGTTGTGCCTTATTTCAGGGTGTGGACGGATCTTGCCAAAGTAAAACTGGGTGGGCCTTATCTTCCGCAAGTGATGGACTCACTACGTGGCAGATGACTTCTTGTCAGGCTGGGTGGATTGTTGGATGTCCCTGGGTGGGTGGTGGGTTTGCTGTGTTCAGTCCTACTCCCCAGGATGTACTTCATGGTGCTGCTTTGTTGTATTGGGCTCCCTGTCTGAGACTGCTCTTGGCTTGGGGAGTGACTCCCTAGAACAAATGATATCCTCTTGTCGAAACCAGGAAGAAAAGAACAAGGTCTGACATGAAAACAGGCTCTACCTTGCTCTCCAAGGCAAGGGCAACACCAGGAAAAGGTTGGGAGCTGACCTTCATGCCTCTACCGACTCAAAACAAAGTCGCCCTCTGTTCAGGCACTGCTCAGTGGCCAAGGAAAGATCAGGTCAGAGATTACTTTTCAGTTGAAGACACAGATTAGATGATACTGATAGCCAGGAACGAGCTAGCTCTGAGTGGTATTACGTTAATTAACTTTATGAATGGGTGGTACATGAGCTTGTGGCAGATGCAGACTGGAGTGAAAGTTAAAATGGTATTGGCAAATAATGGCTGGGATTATGTCTTGAGATTTAAATCTTGATAGTATTTTTAGATATTTGTGGGAGACCTGTAGTGCACAGACCTAGGAGCTGGAGCAAGCAACCTTCCTGGAAGCACGTCACCTTGGTAGCAGACGCTAGGAAAGCCACCTCCAGTTCAAAGGTTGGAACCTTGCCTTGCTCAAAATGTCCTGGCTCAGCATGTAACTGAAGCCAGTGGAGCTGTGCTGGATCATGCCAGCTGAGATGTGGGCACTAGGAGACCCCAAAGCAGGCAGCTTCCTAGCAAAGAAGTTTGGTGCAGTGAGGAGGTCCATGTGCGAACCCCAGTGCACAGCCACCTCCCCAGCCCCTTGCTGCACAGGGTGTTTTCAGGCTGGGGGCTGCTTTCTTGTGTGATGTGGACATGCATTCATATACAAAAAGAGACTGCAGGAGGGTTTCTTGTGTACCCACATCAGTGGGTTTTCTTTCTGCTCATCTGAGGTGGAGAGGGCACAAATCCCAGGGAAGCCATGGGCAGGGTCTTTCCCTTGAATTGGATGTGGGAGGTGGCAAATGCTGCCTTTCTGGTGGGAAAAGACCAAATCTTTGGTTGCTTCTGACACCTTTCCAGAGTGAAATCATTTGCCAGATGAGAAAGATGCCGCTCTGGGCACAAAATGTCACCCATCGTTAGAAAGTGCCTGTCTTGTGACACATGATAGGGCTCAAACCACTGAGGATGACTGCCTGTGCCTTATGGTAGGACTGTGAGCAAGATCCAAGGCAACACCAGCTGTCCAAATCTGTGACTTGCATTTGCTGAGGCTTTTCTTCCACTGCTCATCATAATCTGCATTGAAAGTTCATTTTTAAAAAAAGCTTTATGAAATGGTAAAGACTTGTAATGGAAAGGCAGGAAAAGGGTTAGAAGTTCTTCAGGTGTAAAAAGGTAAATAATAGCTTCTTATCTTGTTGGAGATCAGACCAAATTCTTGTCTCTGTTCCTCTGAGTGGCAAATGTGTTGGTCATGAAAAGGTTATCTTGTCAGCTGTAGACCTCCTAGACACTGATGTGGAGGCTGACATGCGCTTGCCTAGTTGACATGTATAAGTTCACAGGCTGAGGACGAGCGTATCCAACTGCAAACCATGTCAAAACACTCCAAGTGATCAAATACTGACAGCACTTTCAGTGAAGAACGGCAGATTCCCACCGCCTCAGGCCCTCTGAGCTGCTGCTTCAGAGGAGAGATCAGATTTCTCCTCTGATGACCTCGAACAGGGGGCTCATTCAGAGGGATGCTTGGAGGATTGAATCATGGTCTCAGGGCAGAGTAAATCTGTGGCAGGAGGCAGGCAGACCCTGTGGCACAGAGATAGGGAGCTGGTGGTGAACCCCAGCAAGCAGTGTCTTAGGGTCCTTAACTTGGTGGCTTCAAGTGGAGTGAAGAGCTAATGACCTTTTTCTGGCCAATACTATTTAAGACTCTTAGAGAGCCCAGACAGATTAGTGCTCTGGAGAGCTGAGCTTTGGTATCTCGGATCAATGCTCTGAAACTGGCTGACCCCCAGCAGCTCTGGTTCTCCTCTTGCCTCTCTTCCTTGCAGTACAGAAGCAATAATATCTGCTTTGGAGAGGAGGGGCTGTGAAGGGAGGTATCCATGGAGCCTCGGGCTTCTCTGCACTTTCCTGAGAGCATCTGCGAGGAAACAAGTCTGTGCTCAACACAAGCTCAAAATAATATGAGAGCATGGAGGGCCCTGAGGCTGCACACAGAGTGAGGAGGAGATGGGAAAGAGTGAGCAACCACCCATTTGCTGAACGAGGCAGGGACTATATGGAAAATATAGCATGAGGTCACGGAACTAGAGATGTAGTGTAATGCCTGTACCCTGGGTGGCTGATTATGTTGTCCTGACAACCTCAACCTGGTGTCCCAGGGTTGGAGGGTTTGGCTCTGCAGCTGAGTGCATGTAGGTATTTGGGAAGTAATCGGAGAGTCCCTGAGGAGTTTAGGAAGAGGAGACTAGTGAAACTCTTCCAAAAGGATTAGCTGGAGCCTGCCAGAAGCTATAACTGACTGTTGGCTGCTCTGTCTCCTCCTGGAGTAGGCGGAGGAGTGAGGAAGGAGCAGTGACATCTCAGTGCTGCCAGCAGAAGACATGGAGGCTGGGGCGCATGAAGCCTCTATCCCATGGGGCAAAGACTGCCTTTGCAGAGAGCTCTTCAACAAAGGCTGGGGTGGGAGAGCTGGGGACAGGGTGAGAAGCTCAGGCAGGTCACACTAGTTAAAGGACAGCAGCAAATGTGGCAGAGCAGCACATCTAAAAAGGGGATGTTAGCTGCAGGTGGGACCAAGATGGTTGGGGAGGGTGAGGCAGTCACTTCCCTGTTAAGACAAAAAGAGCAGCCCCACCATGGGTGACCAGGAGGTCTAAGAAGAGGCACCATAAATCATGTGAAATCCTGCTTCCATCCTCAAAGTTAAGGTATGAGAAATGGGGCCAGTTTTCAGCACCAGCTGGCTGACCATGGCCAGGCTCCTGCAACCAGTGGCAGAGAACAACAGCACGGCTGGTGTTTGACCAGTGGCTTTCCCATATCAAGCTGGGTTACCTGGGAGTGTGAGATGGGCAAGGGACACTGAATCCAGAGAAAAGTATCAGTCTTTGGCAAGGAGTTAGACCCATGAAGAAGCCTGAAGGCAGATGCTATTGTCAAAGGCATTGCAATATGTTGGGGAGCAGTGGTGGGACCTATAGCCCATGCCATGACCCAGAAATAGTTGCACAAACTGAGCTGCTTTGCCTCTTTCCTGGGCTTTACAGTTCCCATCAATTAGAGACTAATCACTTCAGAAAGCTTTTAAGTGCAAGCAAGCTTATTCAAGATGATGAAATTGCCTCCTAATTGATTATTCCTGCAGTTTAACAGCTGTTCCCCTCACTTGCTTATTTTTCCATTTCCTTGAAATAAAAATCTGCAGTTGATATGACCAGCTCACCTCCAGCCAGGATCTCGTGAGGAGCTAACAAATGTTTGTGACAGTGCTGGCTTTTGTGAAGAGATTGATAGAAGTGCCTGGTGGAGAGTGTATTAGCCAGGGCTGGAGCAGGTGGGGAAGAGCTTCCCCATGAAATTTGAATAAGCAGAGGAGATGCTGCATTTTCAGTCCTCCCCACAATGGCCTCAAAGCTGCAGTGTGCTGGGGGAGGAGGAAGAGTTCCTGTTTCATCCCACAGCCCTGGGCCACCTGAGCTTAGGTGCCGCCTGACCGTGTGCACCCAGCCAGCCCCTCCCAATAGCATTGGGGTGAATACAGTAGGTGCTTTGTGCCTGGGGGGGGATCTGATTACTTGCGAGTAACTCTTCTCCTGGTGTAGATGATGACAAGGTGCTGGGGGGAAGGGTGCTTGGGGAAAAAAAAAAAAAACAACAGTGCCAGTTTGTGAATTCCTCCAGCATTGTTTCAAGGTGCTTCCTAAGGAAGAAGTCACTGGGCTTCCTGCATGCAAGGGCTTTATAGTGGATTTCCTTGTCTGCATCTATACCCTCTTGCCTTACATCCTTACTGCTGTGGTGTTTGCTGTGCTATACTGCAGCACCTCCAGAACATGTACTTCTTTTTAGCTGCTATTACTGGTCCCACTCTTCATTCCCAGCGAGACTGGTGGTGGTTCTTTTTTCTTTCCCAGTGAATGTTTGTACCCTGCTTTTCTGCTCAGGCAAGGCTTACACAGTTGTCAGGCCTGTCACCTTCTTGCCAAAGTAATTTTTGCAGCTGTTGTCTAATTTTGTCAATTTTGACAAGTTAAAAAACAGGTTTCTATGGGTCCTGCATAAAGGGACAACAAAAAGCCCTATAAATCTGTCCACTACCTCTCTTCCCCTCTAAGGTGAGACTTCAGTGTGAGCATAGCCCTTGCTGGACTTCAGGAATTGGGGTGCAGAGCACTGCTACCCATGTCACACCTGCAGCTGAGGTGGTATGAGGCAGGAATCATGACTGCCCAGCAAAGGGATACACAAAGCCATGGGAGATCAGGCTTTCCAGTAGCTGGGCTGCTACTGAGTCCTTCTGGCCAACAGGTTTCTCTGCCTGAGAAACCCCATGACTTTTGCTCAGCTGATCTGAAATCCATGAGTACATTTGATGTGCTAGAGTGGTGGAGGAGATGCGTTACTGCTACCGGTTTGTTCTTTCCCTCTCTTGGGAGACCTGGCCAAAATGGGTCAGAGAAGCTGTTATTTATCAGCCTCTGATCCAGGTGGCTGGTGTCTTGGCAGGGTCATAAAAGAAAGTCCTTTATTCTTCCTAGGTAAAGGTCCTGCTCTCCACCCTTCTTCTAGCGGATGCTCTAGTAAACCTGAGGGTGAAAGTCCTCTGAGACTCACACTGAGTGTTTAACAGTGTGCAAGCTTCTTTGTGTATAGATGTCTTGAGTCACCCTAATGATAACTGTGTTCCTGGTGGGACTTTCTGCTGTGGGATGCTTCAGTGAGGGAGCTGGAACCTTGGCTAAAAGGCAAAAGGCTTGGGAAGTCCATGAGAGTAGAGCAGTGAAATGTAGAGATGGTGATGAAACTTTGCCATCTGCTCCAGAGCAAACCGGCTGTGGGGAATATTCAGAACAGTGCCAACACACACAAACTTGCTCCTGTGATGTGTTGGCAATCCTGCTGGATGTGGCATCTCAGCTGCTGGTCCCTAATAAAACCTACAGTGCACCTGGAAGCCTCACCTTTATATTGGAGAGTGATGGGAAGCTGTCTTTCAATGCTGGGCAGCTTGCAGTCCTATTCTGAGCTGTACTCTTAGTGTGCTGCATACTGCTGGGTAACTGGTATGCCACATTGATGCTGCTGGCTGTCCTGGGAGAGACTTTCTGAGCTGCTTTATCCAGGAGGATGCAGATAGTTGCCCTGTCTGTTAATATCCATGGAATGGAGGACACAAAATACCACTCTTGACACACAACCTGCATGCCTCAGCCCACTCTGAGGGCTCTGTGATAACCACCTGATAAAACAGTCCTCAAAACCACAGCGATGCGTGGACTTGGGCAAACTTCCCTCGCGGGGTGAACAGATCTGGTTTCAGTACTAATGGGTTTCCTAGGATTTGCAGATGTGAATTATTTGCATTCTTGACTCCAAGGTGAGTGCAGGTGCAGCAGATGGTCCCCATGAACACCCCTCTGGTGTGCTGTCCGCCAGCTCCTGGGGCGTGGGTGGCTGGGCAAGCGCACAGAACTGCTATTGTGCGTTGCTGCCTGTGCAGCAGCTGCCTACGGGACAGTCCATCGGGTGCTCAGGGTGTCGCTTGGTGCTGTCTGGGTGATGGTGCATTGTAAAAGGGTCTTTCCTTTTTTTCCTCCAGGAGAGAAGCTGTTTACAGAGTCAATCCCTGAGCTGGCCCTTGGACTTTTGGTCAGACGTCTGAGGAAAACAGCTTTTGCTTTAAACCACCCTCCTTGCATTTGCTCTGCTTAAACTCCAGGACTATTTAACACGCTTCAGCTTCTTATAAAGTTTCTGTCAAGATGGATTAGCAGCAGGCTGACAGATTGCTATTACAGCCCCAGTGAACTTTTAATACCTGCCAGTAAGTTCTGTGAGTCCCTTAAATCCTCCTGTGGATGCTTGGTTTGGGGAGCAAAGGCTGCTGCTTACATGGCTGGTGTTCAGGGTACCTTTGCCTCTCTCCAAGCTGTTGGCACTAAGAAAGGACATCTAGGGATTTCTGACATTATGTTCCCCAAGGCCTCAAAATGGCTTCCTCGATGCAACTTGCATTCCCTCTCCCCATGGGGTGAGATGCTGCTGAGAGAGGGCTTGGGGCTGGAAGTGCCCAGCAGGGTTCAGGCAGAGGAGGGGCAGCAGCATGTCTCGGTTCTTGTCTGTCTGGGGATGGTGTTGGTGTAAGGAGAAGCCAGGGTGATTTAGGGGGACCCTTGGGGCTGCTGCCTGTGCAGTCTGATGGCTAGGATCAGAGCATCACTCAAGTGAGACAAGCTGTTATCTGCCCTTCAGGCAGGCTTGGCTTGCTCTAGAGAAGTCATGGCCTGGAGTCTGTGCATGCTGAGTAAAGGTCAGCAGGCTGGTGGGTCTGGAGTAGATGTGATTTTTCTTCCTTATACTGAATTTTACGTCTTTTGATTTGAATTTTGATGCACCTTTTCTTACTGCTGTCTCCAAACCTAAAACAATATCAGTGTAGAGGTGAGCCAAGGAATGAATAGCCACCAAAAGTCTGTGTGGTGAATTGGCTGCCATGTGAAGGGGGTGGCGCATGGCAGTGGGTATACTGATGTGAGTAACCGTATGGTGGTGCAACTTAGCTTCTCTCCAGGATCCCTGGGCCCCTGCTGGGTATCAGCCCTTTTCCACATCCTAAAGCACAAATTCCATAGCTGGTTTTTTCACCTTCTAAATCCGCTGCTTCTGGAAGCATGGTATGTGCAAGAAAATATTTGCTACACTTTCCAGTTGTGGAAAAAAACTTGAAACTGCCTTTGCTAAACTCCCTAAACTCAAAAGCCAGGTGACCGAAGTAACCCAGCACTTAGTTGAATGCATATGAGTTTTTCCGTGCTTAGGACAAAAACTGGAAATGGCTTTTGGCCAGGGTCTTTCTCCCAGTCTGTATCTGAATATGCTCTGCTCTTTAGGTTTTGCTTATTGGGATGCACGTTTTCCCAGCAGGCAACCTGCATCCAGAGTCTTAGCCTTTTCAAATGCCATCTTTCTCTTGTGCAGTGTTGGACAAGTTTGTGTAGCTTGGCAGAGATACAGTTGTTCAACAAGAGGCTGCAGCTGAGCAAGATGTCTTGTCTTGGCATGGCCAGCACATCATGGCTGATATTTTGGCCTCCTGCCTGCAGGATGTGCCTCAAGGCACCCAGCAAGCGCTGTGGAGGTGGGTGCTGTGTACCCGGTTGCCATGGGTATGCCAAGGTGGTGCTTGATGTGGTTCAAGGGCGAGGTTTACAGTTGCACTAGAAACTAGCCAAAACCAGACCTCTACTTGAGGCTGCATGTGTGGCTGGCAGGAGTTAGGACACAGAGGTTCCTGTAGCTAATGTATGGTGGATGCAGATACAAGGGGGAGCCCCTGGTCAATGGAAGAGGATTTGGAATGCTGGGGGAGCCAGGATAAGCCCAGTTTTGCTGCTCCTTGTAGAAAGCTTGGGCATGAGAGGGAAGAAGAGTGAGACACCTTGGTTTCCCAGTGGTTGTCCCAGCCCTGTCCTGCTTGAACTGGGTTAACTTGTGCAGCTGCTCTTTAAACATATTTTTTTTATTGCACAGCAAAATGCTTTTTGGAAAGGCAGGCTCTTATCCCTCTGATAGCAAAATCCAAACCCAGAAGGGAGAAAGGGGTGAGGGAGGGGAGGGAGGGAGGGAGCACGAGAAGGGGGCCTTTGAAGTGAGCTGCCCAAATGAAACGTGTGACATCAGAGAGATGGCAGATAGCTGGCAGAACAAGGCTGCCTTTGAGCCCACCTTGAGCCTGGCCAGTGCGTACTTTACACCCCACCTCCTGAAGTCGAAGATGAAAGATACCCCAGGCAGCCTGCCTGACCCCATTGCCTCTGCTATCTCCACTTGATTGCACAGTATTTTGCTCTAAACAATTCTTCACTGTCTGGGCCGCACAGGTGAATCTCCCAGCTTGGCTCACGAGCAGGGATGCCGTGCATAGCAGGGCTGCTTTGTTGCGGTTGCTCACCTGCTTGCGGGGTGGTTTTCTTAGGACAGGCATTGTTCAACAACAGGGTACAGAGTAAGGGTGGTGAGGAAAGGATGGGGTAGGTCTGGGGAGCCTGGGGACAGGGGAAGGTCTGCTGGGGGATATGGAGTCAGGGAGCATTAGGGATGGATGCATGGGGGAAATTGGAATCAGGGAGCATCCTTGGTCAGCAGATTGGTGAGCCCACAGCTTTTGTTGGATGCTCCAAGAAGGGATCTAGGCTGGATTTGAAAATAATCTGCTTCTCCATTTGTTGGGCAATTCAACCCACTTGTGTGTCTAAAGCACTCTCGTTTTCCCACTTGGCATCCTTACTTTCAGAAAGGTGTGGTGGAGGGGAGGACCTCTGCATGTATGTCTGTAGGTATAAGAAAATGCATCTTTGAGAAGCTGTTCTGTCTCAAGAGATGTATGATGGATTTGTGTAAAAAATGAAATGCAGGAAAATGATTGCAAATAAGACACACACCCAACATGCTAAGAGGGTGATGGGCTTCCAGAAACTAGACAGGGACTTGGGAAAGGAGATGGTGGTGGTTCATGTGCTTGTGGCTGTCCTAGCAAGTATCCATGCTGGGCTCATGGAAAGGAAGGTTGGAGAAATGCAGGTCATGAAGACTCTGTATGGGGAAGGTGCATCAGATGTCTGAGTTCCCCTCAGAGGGGCTGAGGCTATAGACTGTGTTAACCTTAGTTGTTTCTGTCCTCAGTTTCTTTGAAGCTGAGCTATACTTACCTGATGTGAACCATGAAACCAGTCCTCACAAGCTGTTGTAACAGCATTTTACATTTTCTGCCATCTCACTGAGCATCAGGGGACTGTGGATTTCTCTGCCTGGAAAAAAAATCAGGCCAGATCCCAAACTGGAGGCCCCAAACCATAAGCCAGGACACAATCAGTGTTGCCATGAGCAGGGCTAGAATAGACTCCTTTGGACGGGTTCATTTCTGAGAATCTTCCATCAGTGTAAAAGCCAGATGAGACCTGTCTCCTGTGCATCCACTGATTGTTCATGGCTGCTCTCCTGGGACTGGTGTCCTTCCAGTTGGATTGGGATGGTGAGGGTGGATGGACATCCTGCTAGTGAGCTGGTGGTGCAGTGCAAGGGCTATTACAGCAGGAACAAATTGGAAGGGTGGCCACCATCAGTCCCTGGTTAGATCAAGATGGAGAAGGATTGAGTGCTAGAGCCAGTCTTTAGAAGACCAACAGCCAGTGAAACTCAAGCTCTACATGTGCTCTGCAGACAGACAGGCTCAGGAAATTTTGGGTGTTCAGTTAGTACCACAGGTGTTTCCACATGAATTTTTCAGTGGGTCTTCTCTGAGCAAGTGCAGCCAGAGTGGCAGTTCCTAGATTCATGAGACTGGGGCAGCATTCCAAACCCTGAAGGGCATTTGAACAGTTGAGCTCCCATACGTAGACCTGAGCACTCTTTTGACCTTTACTGAAGAGATCAGAGCCAAGTTTTCCCTTGCATTCAGTGACTTGTAAAGACTGAATGCCCTGAAATCAATGTTACTAGTGGGAACATGAAAATTAATTGTGTCAATCTATCACTCATCTTACCCTATTACTTTCAGTAATTAGAACTTGGCCTCAAATACATGAACAAAGTGTCTTCTGTGACAGGTAACTGCTGCACAGGAGATGGTAGTGCATGATTTAAAGTGGTTAAAAGCAGAGGACAAAAGAAAAGTTTGGGTCCAGCACTGCTGGGGTTTTTTTTTGTCCACTGCAGTGCTTTCCTTGCTTGGGTCATTCAGGTCAGTATGACATCTTGGGAACAAAAGATTAAGTACATGTTTGAAGAAGTCTTAGTTGCAGAGGAAGCAAAGTCTTCATTACGCATTCCCTTACTGTTTCTGCTCATGGGCAATGAGTAACTCTCAGAAATTTCCTTAGTAAGGATTGTGAAATGGTAAAGTTAGAAAAAGTAAATCATCATGAAACTTAGCAGTAGGGGGAAGTGCATGGAAAAGGCATGCATTCTGTTTGTGAACTGTCTTGGAGCAGTACTAAGGAATAAAACACCAGGTTGATTTGTCATCTGCAAGTAGACCCTGAGGCCAAGCAGAATGACTTGCAGGACTGTGTATAGGCATTATGCAGTGACCTCCCAAAAACTGTTTAGGGCCAAGCTGCTTGAAGGTGTGAATGACACCAGTGCTGTGGGCTTTTTTGCATCTCCAGCTACTGTATCATCCTACCCAAATCTGGCCTCCAGGCCTTAGGGAGCAAATGGTGTTGGTGGTGATCTTGCTGCCTCAGCTTCATACACAGGCAGCTTGGAGGCTGGGTGAAATTGTCAGGTTGCAGTCATGGCTGTGAAACACAGCTGAGGTACCTGATGGCTGGAGGGTAGATAGGCTTTCTTGAAGTTAGCTCAATCATAACTGGGAAACAATAAACAGGTGTGGCAGCACAGAGCTTATGTTTGGGCTGAAATGACTCCACCTGGCTATGGTTTTAAATTCAATTTATGCCAAGCTTAACTCTGGAGTAGAATAACTACTATGCAGAAGTTGCGGTTTTGCTGTGCACACAATGTGCCCAAACAGCTTTCATCTTGCCACAGGGCCATGCCATTCTGTCCAGGTAAAAAGCTGCTTCTGACCCAAGATTACTGATAAATGCTGTGCACCCCCAAGTCTTTTGAGCCCGGCATGGTGAGGTGCTGTTGGTCTGAAGAGCTGCCTGGGGGTGGCAGAGGGATGACAGCCTCCCTCTACCCTGTGCCGCCCCTCCATGGGAAGGAAGTCACCTTCCCACTGCAGACCCACTGAGTATGTCTGGCCTTGTTCAGCAGCAGTGGGGGTTCATCTGTCCTGATCCATGGCAATTAGAGGTTACAGCTTAAGGCAGCAGGTCAGCTTGGAAACTTGCTGATACCCCTAACACAAGTCTATTTTTCTCTTGTGTTTCTCAAACTGGGGCTGCTGGGAGAAGAAAAGCCTTACTGCCCTATAGCAGCATCCTCATGTGTTCCCTGTTGCACACCATGACAACCTGAATTCACAAAATAAAGCCAGAGTTGGAGTGGGGGGAAACCAGCTATTCAAGGCAGAAGCAGACCTGTGGGATATATGTTGGTTAGGCTAAACAAGCTTTATCACCAGATTGAAAACCTCATGCAAACACCTGGATGGGCCATCTAGGCCAGCCCTGGGCTTGGTGGCACAGTCACACTGAACTTCAGGTTCCCACCAGTCAGTTCTCCAAGGGACACCTTGTCAAATCAATTAGGATGAGATCTCAAGGTGCATAAATCATGTAGGCTCTAAGGGTGGTAGACACCTATATAGCTTTGTGGCTCCATATCTGAGTTTCCTTCATCTACAAAGTGGGGTTCTGGTTCCTAGTCCTTTGGGGCAGGGCTGACCCTCAGGGCAGAAACATTGTCCACTGCAGCTGAGCCTTTTGAAGTCTGGTACTAATACCGAACAGCTCTGGGCTCTCCTGCTTCACCAGCATCTCTATTCACCGAAACCCCTCCCGGGGCTGTGCTCAGTCACAGGGCTCAGGACTTCTCCACAGCTGGTGGGGAGGGGACAGAAGACCTAGATTAGGAGTTCTTCTCATGTGACAGAGGAACTAATTTTGGGGGTAGAAATTTGGAAGGGGACCCCAATGGGGGAGAAATGACAACTAGAGCAAGCACTGGGGGCCTCTTACTCCATGCCCTCATGCAAGGCAGGGTGGACTCAGTGCTTGCCCAGCCCGTGCTTTGTATCCTCCAGTGACCAAGACTGATGGTCTCCTGGAGCTGCCATTTGGGAGCTTCCCCAAGCCTTCTCTGTACTCCATTTCTCCTTGTAGCAGGAAAAAAGGAGGCAGGGAGCAAAGCAAAAGAGAGGTGATCTCTTCCCTTCTGAGGAAGATGAACTATGGAGCGGGGGTGGTCCTGCCCCATCCTCATCCCCCATGGTTGGGGGGCCCAGGAATATGTTTCCACCTCTTCAGTGCGGTCTGGGGTTTGCAGAACTGGTGAAGAAGCCCCTTGATGAGCCATCTCATGGCCCTGGGCTTTTCCAGCCTCCTGGTGCCCCTTTGCCATGAGAATAAGACTGCAGGTGTCCCTCGCTGTGGGACCCCTGCCTTGGAGGTGGCCAAGGCAGCTTGATACCAGTGTGTCCCCTTTCTCCCTTTCCTTCATTAAGGCACTGATCTCTTCCCAATAACAAGGGGGCTTCTGTTAGACAAAACCTGCCAATTAGTCATTCTGGCTGGGTATAAACATGGCACTTGAACAGCTGAGGGGACGGCGGGCAGTCCTGCCCCTTCTTGCGGTGTTGCCAAGCTTGCCATTAACACAATGTGACAACTAATCTCTCTATAGCATCTGACTGAGCAATTTTAATTAATAGCTCTGTACGCTTGCACACACACCCCTACCCCCTCCGCTTCACACAGGTACCGCATGCCTTTAAAGCTCCTTCTCTTGCACTGTAGCCTGTGTGGACAAAAGGAGGAAAAAAAGCCTCATTCTGCCCCAATTACTATTAATATAGTGCTTGTTTGGGGCTTTGGCCCTTAGTATGAGCCAGGGTTTGCTGTCCCCCATTCCTACTTCCCTCTGTGAGGTTGAGGACTTCAATAAATGTGGTGGCTCCAGGGCAGAGGTGTTTTTGCAGCTCTGCTGGCAGTTGGGGCGTCCCTGTGGTGGCTCATGGGAGGTGAGGGGCTGACAGGGCTGTGCTGGATTTGTGGGCTGGATGTGGGTGAACTGGAGGACACCGAGGGGCCATTTCTGCTGCTCCTCCAAAAACTGTTCCCTGGCTTTATCCAAGTGTGTGATAACATCAGAAAAAAAAAAAAAAAAAGCCTATTTCTATGTCCAGGTTCTCCCCTGACGTGAACAGCCATGGCTTGGCAGATGGCCGCTGTTGGAGCCACTGCAGTCTCTATGTGGAGGTGTCCCAGTTTGCTTTAGGACAACTGGGAGGGTTCATCCATGGTGAGCTTGGATGCTGCTTTAGGCAAGTGTTAGCTTGAGGATGCCTGTTTTGGGCCACCACTTTCAGCAGAGATGCTGATGTGATTGCAGCAAGAGGAGGGCCAGCCCCCAGCATTGCTAGGAGGGATACAGGAGCCTGGAGAAGCTGTGCTGGGCTGTGTGGGTTGCTGCAACAGGAGCAGCACACAAACGCCCCAGGGAGAGGGAGAAATCTAACGTGGTTAGAAAGAGAGCTGGACCTTTCTAGTAAGGACTGGCAGAAAAAGGTGGATACTGGAGAAGGTGGGAAGGCCAGCAGAGCACAAGGGTGTGGTGGGGTTTACCCCATTCTCACTTCAACACCTTAATTCAATATTTTGGTGCTTCTGATCCAGGTGGTGCTGGGTAGCCAAGACCAAAGATGGTATCAGGGTGGCTGAATATCCTGAGTGTGATAAAAGTGCTCAGGCTTTGGGCACTTGGATAAGAGGAATACATGGGATCATCTCTTCCCGTGGTGACATGGCTCCACCACCCCTCTCCTGCAATTCCCTCCTGCCCAGGGGCTGCTCAGTGCTTTTTATTCAGATCACCAAAGCAAGTCCTTAACAGCTGTGAAGAAGCATCACGGGGTGCTTAGGCTTGGGCAGAACATCCATGCTTTTTGCAGGCTCTTGTTCCCGTGGCATATGGGTCTGGGGGTCTTGCACTCTCACCTTCGCAGAACAGTTGCCGTGGGTCATGACATAGTGTCAGGAGCCTATAGCCTTGAACAGAGACCCTGTAGGAAGTAGGTAGCAGAAAACAACACAACTGGCAATGCTTCTGCTAGATCTGGCCTGCTGGAGGTGCTTAAGCAATTTGATACTTAGGTAATAAATGGGGGGAGGCCTTGCTCTCAAGAGAGGGGTTATACTGTTGGATAACACATCTCTGGCTGGGAATATCCATCCAGCCTGGAAGTATTGCTCATTATGGACTAATACAGGGGGCTGTGCTTTGCTGTGTTCTTGTGGAAAACACAGGCTTGTGTCCCCAGGAGATGTGTGTCTCACCCTGAAATGATCAGAGGTGCACGGGACACTGGGGTGGTGTGTAGCAGCCCATTTCCTGGAGATGAGATCTAGGAGGAAATGACCAACCAGCCCCACATCCCTTTCCCTCTGCTTGTGCTCATCCTTTCTGGCTTAGTCTTTTCTGGTTACTCCTGGCTTGGGATCATGTATTCTCTTGGTCCCTTTCCTGCCTTGGGGCCGCTCGGGCTGTATCCTAGAGTTCTGGCTGCTGTTGCTGGGGGATGTCTCTGCCTTGCTCTGGCAGGAAATGCATCCTGCATGTGCTGAGGTTTGAAACTGCCCAAAAGCAGCCTCAGTCCTTAAGGTGACTTCTTGTGCTCAACACCCTGGGCACCCAAAGCTGTCTCACAGTGGGATGTCCCCTTGTCCTAGGGCTTGGGTCTGGCTGCCTTATACTGGATAAAGCTGCCCAGCGTCTTTGAGCATCTTGGCCCTGCAAGGACCACCAAGGCTGTTGCACTGCACAGAGCCACAAGAACTTTCCTGCTTTCAGCTTGCCCTCCCAGCAGAGAGATCACATGCCAGGATGCAGTGGAGTCACCTCGGCCAGGCAGCTGGTGAATGCAAGCACCCATCTGCAACCTGGGAAACACGATGTGGACCAGCCGTGCCCCCACCCAGCTCTGGGGAGGGCATCTCTGCCCTGCAGTGGAGACCAAGGGGATGTTGCAGGGAGCAGTGCAGAAGCTGGTGTTCCTGGCACACATCCCCTCCCCCGCCCCGGCATGGCTGTGGCAGGCAGACGTGGGACCTGCCCCATCTGCCCACACGGCAGCGCGGCGGGGAGCTAATGAGAAGCAAGGTGAGAGGCAGGAGACGGGCTGACAACTTACTGGCTCTGCAAGCTGCCAGTGGTGTGTGGGCGGCAGAAGGATGGCATCTGCCCCCTCCCCGGCATCTCCAGCCTCATAATGAGGTTATTACTGGCCCGCTGCTTGATGGCCAGCACCAGCATCTTTGTCCTCCCAATTCCCACTTGTGGCTACAGGAGTGGTGAGTCAGGAAGGAAGGGATCACCCTGCCCTTGTGCTTGGGTTTGGCCCAGGGCTTCAGTGGGAGGGAGGTACAGTTTTGACCTTGCTTATGCTCCCATCCTCACTGCCTGTCCATCCTCTTTATTATCTCTTGAAGGATTCTGGCCCATTGCAGCCTGGTTTGACAGGTGGAGAAGTCTCAAAGATAATTAAGTTCCTACAAGTTCTGTGAAAATAGACAGGCGAAGGAAAGGTATGTGATGAGGGCTTCTGCAGCAAGAAGGGTTCCTGATGGGGATGCTGAGCCGGGGAACAGTGGCTGCCTTGCTTGCTGAGCTCGTGGGAAGCCCTTCTGAGACCTGACTCAGAAAACTGGGGAATGATTCTTAAGTGGGGGTTTTCCCGCTTTAGGTCTGCTGGGGGAAGGATGAGATTTCTCAGGTTATCCAAGGAGTGGTGAGATCCCAGTGCATCCCACGAAGGAACTTGCATGGGGAAAATTAAGATAGGACTTGTCCCATCAGCTCCTTAAAAATTTTCTAAGGTTAAAAAGCTTGGTCTGCATGTATGCTAGTTACCACTACAGCACAGTGTGTGTCAGCATCCTTCTCCTTCTGCCTGCAGAGCACCAGCTAAAAGGCTCCAAATGCTTTTCATTGTCCCACCCCATCTAGCAGCAGCTGCAAATGGCTTTGCTGAGCTAATCACCCCCAGCACACTACTAACCTTGGTATTAACCACTAATGCAGCATGAGAAACCAGTGCATTACAGAACTCCTCTGACATCCAAAGGTTTACAAACGGGTGTGGAATGGCTGCTGCTCACCTGGCTTTGCTCCCTTCCTGCCTTGGCATAAGGGACCTGTTGGGAGGGACATGTAGGTGACACAGTTTGGTGTCCCTGGCCCCATGGGTGACTACAGGGACCCACTTCCAGGCACCCACATAGTGCTGTGGCAGGAGCTGCCTGTGATCAGGGTGCTGGGCAGGGACCGGACAGTGTTTTTGCCTCTCAGAGCAGCTGGTGTGGATGTCGCAGCTGATTACGTCGGGAAAGGAGGTGAGCGGGAAAGCAGTGACACCTCGCTTACGGTGCCCTGCTGTTGAGGGGCAGATGTGGAGGCCAACACATGTTCGCTGCCACCACACCACTAATTAATCACCTCCGCCACAGGGCTGTGATGGCACACTGTCCCATGCAAGGGGTGCGGTGGCCCCACTGGGGTGGCGATGGGTGTTTTACCCTGTGCTGTCCCTTTGAGACATGTTGTCCCATCCGTGGGATGGCGGGATGATGGGTCACTCTGCCAGCAAGCTTCAGTACCACTGGGTAAGAAAGAGGTCGGAAAGGTAAGGTGCTTTGTACTTAGCCCTTGCACAGGTGCCACTACCCATTGACTTAATGGCATCTTTCCCAAGCGCCACCCCAGCTTGGGCACCCCATGGGAAACTGGGCCAAGCCCCTCACCTGCACCCTGGGGGAGAAGGAGATGTGGTGTCTGTGCTTGCAGCTAGAAGGGGTTTGGGCAGACATGAAAAGGGATTCCCTTCTCCCTGGGCAAGACCTGCAACTTCTAAATAATACAGAGAGCAGGCCCTTTGTTGCAGAAAAATGTTGATAAAAATGGGAGTATGGGGATGTTTCCCTGTTTGCTCTGGCATGCTGGGCAGAAGCCAGGTATCGCTGCTTCAATTCAGCTCACCAAAGAGGCACAGGACTAGCAAGCATCTGCCCAGACCACTTTTTTCCAATTTTCCTGCTAGACAGCTGAAAAAAATAATCAAGTGGAGAGTGTCACTGTTTTGCTGAAATTTGATTTTTTTTTTTGCTGGCAATGTCTCACTGAAATTCCTGACAATTTTCTCCTAGCCAGGAGCATCCCACAGGGGGTCAGCCACACCAGCGCCCTTTGCCTGCCTGAGGGGGACAGTGGTGCTGGGGGTGGGAAGAAGCATTTTGCAGTAAACCCCAGTGGTGGCCAGGCTTTGGGGATGGTGCACAAGGAGGATGAGGATGCACCTGGGATGCTCCGGGGCTGGGCCCCCAATCCATCCCCAAAGTGCTACGGTGCCCGGGCAGCCCCGGCATGTCCCCAGGGGACAGCTGCTAGGGACCCCACAGCTGGCTGGGGACCTCTCTGCAGGACGGTCCTGGCTCTTCTCTGCGGGCAGAAGCCTCCATCTCGTGGCCGAGCCTTGAATGACAGATGGGCTGTGGGACTGGAGTGGCACGGCCGGGGGCTGTGTCCTCACCTCGGGGGCTGCGGCAGGAGTCCCGCCGACCCACAGCCCTTCTCTTCATTGCTGACCATATTATGAGCTTTACCCTGCTGCAAATTTGAGTTCCACCTTATTGAGCTGGTTACTTTTATTTATCACTCTTGATCTCTTCTGTGCATGTATTATTTCAGCAATCAATAGTTTTCCAGAAGGCTATAAAGTTGTGTTGGGTTTTTTCCTCCTTTTTTCCTCCCAGTTTTTATTCCTGAAGCTGGACTCAAGGCAACTGAGGAGGCAGTGGGGTGAAATTAGGCAGCGATGTATCCCTGCTCCTCTGCCTGCTCCTGTGGTACATGGTCCCTGGCTGAGGGACGACCTCCACCAGACCAAAGCAACTTCTCCCTGTGTGAGGGTCCCTGTCCCCTCAGGTTCCCGCTGGGGGCATCAGGAACGGGGCCGTGCCTGGGCAGCATTTGCCTGTCATGTTTAACAGCCAGGTCTCCCGCAACATTTGCTTTCCTGCTCTCTCATCCCTTAAATGTGAAGGTGAGAAGGGTGTGAGATGTTAACTCTTGTTACCATCAGGGTTAGCCTGGGGTGAGGCAGGCCTGTGTGCCTCAGTTTCTCTATTTCATGTGTCCTTGTTCAGCCTTTTCTTCTCCCTCAGCACAGCTGTTATTCTGACCCCTTTAATTAATATAGGAGTTAGCTCTGCCTTACAGCATCCAGCAGGTTTTTCACCTAAAATCCTCAGCACACTTAACTAATGAGCTCTCCAGTTTGGTGTTTGGTTTTTTTAAAGCAAGGTGGCAGCTTTTATAGGGCAGCTCACTGCTGACTTGGCCACCCATGCTGTGTGGCTCTCAGGGCTGATTTGTGCTCGCCTTGGCATCCTGCAGCCTCAGGGGCTCTCGGGGGGATCATGCCCAGGAGTGGTGTCTGTCTGACCACACTTGGAGGGGAAGGAGGCTGTGATGCTACCCATTTTGTAGCCTAATTCTCCCTTGCAATGGAGTTTCGCATGGGTTGCCTCCAGATTTGGGAAACCTGGTTATGTAGAGGACACCTGCACAGCCCTGTGGACACGTACAGACAGAGGAGCCTGTGCTAACCTTAGCAGTTGCCTCCTGCTTTCCCTCTTCTTTTAAGCTTGATGCAGAAGATCAGGAGGGGTGATCCAGGTTTTGTGGTGCTCTCATGGAGAAGCAGCATCTCCTGGTTCTCACTTTCCCCATCTGTTATCACTGGCGCAGGTATGGTGTGTCTGCACAGGTGCTTCCAGGGTGTCATTTCATTTAAACAATTCCCAACCACAGCTCATCGGTTTACCCACTGTCATCTGGAGACAGCTGCCTGAGAAAATGTTTGGCTGGGAAGCCCATTTTGCACAGATCAAGGACAAAGTTTGACAAAGACCCAGAGAAACAAATGGCAGCAAAAAGCAAAGCATGGTGACGGGGCTGGGTGACTCTGCCACCCATCAATTAAAACTGTGGTGTCTTGGGGGCTTGGGAATTAACCCTCTCACAACTGGCAAGGTCTATGGGGTCACTTGCAACAGGCCAAGCACCATGTTGCAATGGAAAACCTCTTGCATGTGTCCTCATGGTCCATACCCTACCCCAGGGCAGATGTCCCACCAGCTGCGTCCTCACCACTGCTACAGGGTTCAGTCCAGCAGCACCTGCCCCATGGCTGGAGCTACCCAGGCAAGCATGCAAACAGAAGGCATTTCCCTCCAACTTTATTTTCTTGCTCTTCAAAAATTAAGACCTTATTTCAGCATCAGGGGAGGACTTCTTTTTCCTGTTTCAGAAATTCCACTGGGAATTTGAAGAAAAATGGAAACATTTGTGACATGCCCCAGGACAGAGAATTGGTTTTTGAGAAGCTTTCATCTGGTGCAGCCTTTGCTTCCTGCCCTGTGGGATAAAAGTCACAGCAGGAGTGACAAAGACTCATAAATTCTGCAGAACAATTTAGTTCTTTCTGGAAAAAATCTGGTTGTTCCCTGAAGTGGGGCTGAGAGCTGGGTGTGACATGGGGTAAAGAAAGTTTCTGCAAATGTCTGTCTCTTAATTAATATTAATACCTCTCCAGCTTTTTATCTCTGCTTTAAATAAAAGGAATCCAGCCATGGCAGAGTTCCCACCACATTAAGAAACTAATGAAAGCAGAGTGATGGATGCTTTGGAAGATGGCTCTCATTAATGTCTAATCCTTCCCATCAGCCCCGCTTGTCCCTGACACTTAGAGCTTGTTAACCATTTTTTGCAACTGTTTTCAGGGACTTATGAAACTGGGGGGCGATGGCATTGCGTTCTCTTCCTGCATTTGGGTGGCAGTACAAAGAGCATAAAAAAGTGGTTTCTAGCTGCCTCTCATTCCACCTGCCTGCCCCAGGTTTATTGCAAGAGGTCTTTCCCAGGCGGACCCCAAGGTTGTGAGGGCAGAGCTTGGTGGAGGTATTGAAAAATGTTTGTTTCTTTATAGGATGTAGGCATAGTTATAAAGGCTGTGTGTACTTTACAGCAGTTGTTTCTGGGTGCAGGACCATGTTGTGTTAGGGAGCCAAGGAGCGGGGTGCCTGCTTGGACTGTAGTTGCTGCCTCCTCTTGCTGCTTTGCCGTTAAGGGCAGTCTGGGGTCCTTTTGGAAAGCACAAGCTCCTGGATTGATGTGAATAAGTAACTTTTCTTTGTTTTTTGAAATAAAATAACTTTAGCACACATGGAAAATACAATAGGTTTTGAGCTTAGAAGGGAACAATAAGTGGTTTTGGTCTCCATGGGGTTACAACCTGGAAAATCCAGCAAAGGAGCCTTTCCCCTCAGCACGGATATGCCACCAAAGCACTTTGCTAGCAGAGGAAAGCTTTTTGTGCTCATCCTTCATGTTTTTGTCAGCTCTTTGCAACCATGCACCTTTGCAGTGAGAGTGTGCTTATTGCAATGGTGAAGGCTTCTCCACTGAACATGATTTTTCCTAATTTATAGCCAGGTTGCAAAGTTAATTGAGAACATGTCTCTGTGGCTGGTGACAGCACAGCATACTCGAGGAGAAAGGCGCCTGTCCTATGCCCAGCCTTGCTGGGTGTCCTTACAGGGAGGTCACAGAGCTCTGCTAGACCTCAAGGGACCGAGTTGCCTATGCCACATACTGGGAAAATGAGCCCCTCATCTTGCTTGTGGTCTTGCAAAAATCTCTGGCCACTCTGCTGAGGGGATGCCCGAGATGCTGCGGCTCTCAAGAGCATCTCACTGGGGTCTTACATGGAGCTTCTGCACCCAGACCAACCACGCCGGTCAAGCAGGTCTTGGCCTTTCTGGAAGAGAAAGGCCATGCAAAATCAGGACAATTGCTAGTCTTTCTTATTCACGAACATCTATGTTTGGGCTGGGAGTGATGGGTTGAAGTGTTTCTCCTGGCTAATTATTGCAAAAAGACTTCCAGGTAGGTGGATGCAAAACCTCTTGGAGTAAATCAGGCCCTTGATGTGGAAGTGGTGCAGCAGAGGGTGGCCGTTTCTGTCTGCTTTCCACTAGAGGTAGCTGGAGCCACACACAACCCACCCAACAACCCTGGGATTTCCACATCCCCAGCCCTAAATCAGCATCGATATAAGTGATTAGCCTACCATTAAAGGCATATATCTGAATGCAGGAGGTTTTTAATCCACAGCTCTCCCTTCCCTGCACAGCTCCTCTCCCTGGCGTGCATCCTCGCATCCCCTGCATCACAAAAGCTGCAGCAGTGAAGGCTGTGTCAGTGCTTTCTTGGTGTAAACCCTGTAGTTTGGGGACTTTTTAAAAGCAGAGGCAAAAATCCCCTCTGCTGCTGGAAATCATCATACGGCTTCTCAGCCTTCAGGACAGATGTCTGTGACGCTGGAGAAGAATAAACTGCTTTTAGCTGTTTATTCTGCAGAGGAGGAATAGGATAGAAGTTTGGTGGTTTAAGGCAATTTTTTTCCTTATTTTTCCCCCCCTTTTTTGCCCTTCTAGCAGATTTAAGATGTACGTTGCTAGCTGACTCTATAGCTGCTGCTCACAGAGGGAGAGGAATAACAGAGGGATGGGTGATGGGGCAGTTGGCTCTGGCTGCAGGGACACCCCCTGAAGGGCTCCTGGGGTGCAAATCTTTCTTTTTTTCCTCTCTTTCTCTCTCTTTCTCTCTCTTTCTCTCTCTCTTTCTCGCTCTCTTTCTCTCTCTCTTTCTCTCTCTCTTTCTCTCTGGAAGGAGTATATAATGTAGACCAGCTACTCCTGGAGAGCTGCAATAACATTGCAAAGTAAGGAAGGAAAGAAGGTCAGGAGGAGCGGGGATTATCTTCCTTCCCCACTCCCAAAGGGATTTTAACCCTGACTTTTAATAACAGCCAGGAAAGAGGCAGACTTCATGCTTACCCAGAGGAAAAGGCCCTAATAGCATAAAGGATCGACTAGAAAAAAAAACCCCTTTTTATCTCATTTCACCATCCCCATGGAGACTGCTGTGCCAGGGACTGCAGCCCTTGCCCCAAGCCTGCGCTGGACCCCCTGCAGTGGGCTGGGGTCCTGGCTGGCACGGGGGATGTTGTGCCACTGGTCTGGCCATGATTTGCGATGGTGACAGTGTGACTTCCCTGGACAAGGGGGAGTCTACTCCACTACAGTAAGCTCTGCAACACAAGGGGCTCACATGTGGGATGGAGGGAGAGCCCTTGGGACCGTCTCTGTGACCACCATATTGCCTAGTCCTTGCATGGGCTTAGCAAGTGTGTCTCAAAACAAGTGAGGTTTCACGGAGCTGGAGGTATTGGGGAAGAATAAATTGGGGTTGCATGGCTGAGGCCATATGCAGCTCTTCAAAGGCCTCCCAGGTCTGCAGCATACCACATCAAGAAAGGCTCCTTGTCTCTTCCTGATGCCACTTGAGATACAGCTTCAGGTCCTTAGCTGCATTGTCCTCTTTGGTCGGGTCTTCTGGCCATCAAGTATCAGTCTCATTTGTTCTGGCCAATGCCAGCAGCCACCTTGGTTCTTCCTTGGCCCATGAGGTGGGAGGGGGTTAAAAAGTCAAAAGAAACGAGCCTCTCTGAACAAGGGGGCTGTCACCTTCTTGTGTTTTGGTCTAGACCCTAAACCAGCACTAGAAGATGGTCTCAAAACCATTCTTGGCTTCTTCTCCACAGGGTTTGCAATGGGCTGGTGGGCGGCATTTGAGGGCGGTGGAGCGCTTGCCCAGCCCCGTGGGATGAGGACAGGCACACGCTGGTGAGCTTTGACAGATGAAGACTGTTAATATTGAACATATAATTACACTAGCCAAGGCTGAGAGTCCTTCTGCAGCAATGTGTATGGAGGGCATCAATATTAAGGCGAGTTACTAAATGTATCTCAAAGGTGAACTGAAAGGCATTTTGGAGGTCCTGAGTTTCAGGACTCTGCTGTGCTGCAGCTGGAGCCGAGAAGGTTCTTGCTGGTAGTGTAGTGGAGAAGAGAACTGCTTTCCCTGAGCCTCTCGAAATATCTCCATGTTTCACAGTTAAAAGAGGAAACAGGCATGACCACCCCATGCTGCCCAGCTCAGCCTTTCCAAAATCAGGGCATCAGCTTAAAATGCTTATTTTTTAAAGACTGCATGTTGTAAATGAATCAACCTAATTAAAACAAATCTTCCCAGGGTTGGTGCTTGGCTTTCTTCTTTCACCAAGAAGCTGGAAGCTTTGTTGTGGTTGATTTCTAATGCAAGTTATTCTCACCGAAGCCCTTGGTTCCCAGAGCTGGGGCTTTAAAAGGCACTTTGGGTGCAATGAGGTGAAGCTGGGGGACCTGGAAATTGTGCTAGGAGCTTCCAGCTCCCTAGTAAGAACTTTTTTTGTTATATTTATGGGGGAAAGGAATAATTTCTCTTTATCAAAAATGAATGAAAACTTGAAAAATCTCTACCAGGCTTATTTATTGCCTCATCTATTAAAATAGCCACATATCTATTCAAGTGTAGGGGCTGTACTTTATCTTACCTTTTCCATGAGTCACAGAATAATTTTTTTTTTGAGGGAAAAGATATTGCTGAGTTTCTCACAAGGGGAAAATGTGCTGGAGGACGCCAAGGGCATGAGTTGTCATCACAGCAGCTGAGCAGCACCACTGTCCTCCTGCTGCCGCTGTCCCATGGCCCTGCAAATGCCTGGGCAGCCAATGCCAGCCTGATAGCCCATTCCCATTCCTGCTGGTAAGCTGAATCTGGGGTTTTCCCCACCTATAAACCAGGAGCCATCCACTGCTGGTGAGTGCTGCTTGGGTTAAAGAAGGCAGAGATGCTCTAAGATCCCCGAGACACTCGCAGACCTACCTGCACCGAACAAGTCAAGGGACTGACGCACTGTTTCTAGCAGGTTCAGGCATTTGAGCCTGTGTTTCTGTGCTGTGGCATGAAGGAGCCACGCACGCACACATGCACATACAACCTCCTGTACCTTTCTTGCTTTGTATCCAGTGAAACTGCTCATGTTAAGCATAAGCTCCGTGTTTCTGCTAAGCCAGCCCAGTGCAGGAGCTGATCTGTTTGTTCTGGAAGGGCCACGCTTTGCTATTCAAACCCCACATGCCCCATAATATGTTAATTCAGACCCTAGAACAGAAACCTCCTCCATTTGTTTTCCTAGCTTCATCTCACACTGAATTGCAAACTCACAGCAGCACAAGAAATTAAACCTGCTTCCCATGATTGTACCCCTGTGTGTGACTCTACCTAGGACTTAGCTGCATACCTTTGCTGCAGCCTGGGGTTTCCCTCTGTCCTCAGGAGCCATCGCACCGAACAGGTGTTGCAGGCTTGTGGGTACCTGCCAAAAGAACCCTGCATGGGACTGCTGTGAACCAGAAAAATGATGGCAGTGTTTAACATGGTGGGGACAAGGAGGGACAGCCCCAGAGCTCCCGCCATAGGACTCTCCCTGGGGTGCTCTGCCCAGGGCTCGTCTTTCCACGCCTTACCATGAACAGGCAGGGACGCCTTGGTGAGGGAGGCCAGCAGATTTACTGTGAATAAGCTTTAATTGGAAGTTATCCATAATACTGCAAATACTATTTGCCAGGCTCGATATTATGCGCGGTCTTTTCTATGTACAGTACGTGCCAGTTTTGCCAGAGCTTCAAGGGCCCCGTGAAACTGCAGGGAGCTGATACCTTTTTCCATAACATGGGGCTGGTTTTAACTTTCCACAGTACTACTTCTTGATGTGAATCAAGCCAAGGATGGCTTTGACCACAGGCACAGCTCAGGACTGCTGGGGCCAGTGAGCAAGCAGGGCCCTGCCAGGGTGGGAGCAAAGCCAGGGTCCCACTGACGGAGACTTTATGCCTCGGGGAATGGCAGAAGGGGAGCTGTAGGGGCAAAAGTAATCACTTTATTAGTATTTTTTGCAAGCATATCAGCCTGGGGCTGGCAAAGGGCCCGATTCGGCAGGATGGGCAGCACTTTCTTCTGCCGCAACCCTTTGGTGGGTATTTTCCCATGGGAGCCCCACAATCCCCCACTCCCCCCACACCCTTTCTGCCCCCTCCCAGCCACAGCTCAGAAAAAGCTTTATTTATACTCATTTAGCTGCCTGCCTTCTCCTTAATTGAAATCGTTAACCTTCTTGCTTAATGAAGAAGAGGACCAAGGGGAGGGTGGGGGGTGCCAAGGCCGGCAGACCCCCTCCCAGGCTGATCTGCCAATTCCCTCGACTAGCTGAAAGCATGATTTTGAATTTGGCCATCGGGAGCTAAAAAAAAAAAAACCCATCCGAACAAGTGCGTCTTGGTCGGAGGCTGGCGGGGTACGGTTCCCTGTGCCCCCCGGGGCCGCGGAGGGGCTGACGCCGGCATTTCATCTCAGCAGAGAAGTCATCGGCTCTGACCACAGGGAGGGCTTTGCCCGCCAGGTCCCACTTTGCTCCCCTATATTTAGCCCATTATGAATATGGAAGAGCATTGAAAATGATTCGCCCAGACATCCCTCTGTCCAGCCGAATAACGTCAAAGGCGGGAGCAGGGACGGGAGCCGCTTGCTCTGACAGGGGCCCCGGCCCCCATCTGGCCTCATGGGTCACAGAGTGGGGTCCCTGCAGCCATGTGAGGGGGGAAATCACACTTGTGACTTTAGGGACCCCGTCGTGGGTATTTTGGGGGTGCTTTGGGTGGGTGCCATGGGATGCTGGCTGGGGGATGCTCCCCCCGCTGTCGTATGACAAGCAGACACCCGGGGTCTCAGCTGGCTTTGGAAGGGACTGCAGCGGGGACGCCACGCGGTGCCCAGCTGCGCGTTGCACTCTCCAAGGGCACAGCGGCCCCATCCTTCCCTCCCACCGCCCAACACCCCCTGGGTGGCCGGGCATGGCCTCAGCAAAGCGGCACACGGCCTGGGAACCACTGATGTTTGCTGCTGCCCATCGAGATCCCTCCTCACCTTGCTGGCAGCCGGGAAGAGGGATGCTGTGGTCCTGGCTGGGTTTGCTCATGCCCCAACATCCCCACTTCGATGCGCTCGGGCTCCAGCATCAAATATGTGCTGAATATCCTGGGTGTGCCACCTGACAGCACGTGGCTGCTCTTCCGCTGCGCTTTGCTGAGCTACTCTGAAATTTAACACCTTTCCCAAGGTGAGCTGCTCTCCCTCCCTTTTAGGAGCCCAAATCTGCCCCAAAAGCATTTGGGCATCCTCCAGCGCACTCCGGAGTGTGGATGCTCCTCCATGGGCATCTGCCCCTTTTCACCCACAGTTTTCCTCCTCTTTGCAAGGAGCACCTCTCCATCCCAAAGGCCAGGCACTGGTGGGGAGAGGATGTGGGAGGCTAGCCCCCCTCCCAGAAGAGACACCCCCCCCCCCAGCTCGGTTGGGTTGGTTTGGGGTTTGAAGAGCACTTTGCACGAAAGATTACTATTGCTTTTGGGCATAGCAGAAAAGAGGGAAAACAGCTTTATTCAAGCTGTTAATGAAATGTCATTTGCAATTCACTTCCACAGCCTTCACGTGACAGATCTGCAGCACCCCCAGGTTGCACAGGCTCACACAAGGGGGTGGGGGTGTTACTTTGGAGGGGGTTTTGGGAAGGGGGAAAATGCACAAAAGCATGGAAACTTGACCTCCTCCATCCCCAGACCTGGGGGGCTGTGTTTGCCATGGGTGCTATTGCTGGGTGAGGTGGCTCAGCCTCCCCTCCTGTCTCGGGGCGGGGAGGGGGATCAGCAGAAACCTGGCAGAGAAACACACCTTTTCTGTGGGGTCTGGCCCCAGAAATATCCCTGGATTTTATTTTTCCCCTCCTCTCATCACACTTCTATATCCCTCATGTTGCATGTGGGTAGCTGACGGAGTCCCACCATCTTCCCCCCAAGCTGCAAGGCTCAGCGATGTGGTTTGGACCCCTTTTTCCATCCTCCTCCTGTTACCTGGCCCCTCTCCCTTCCTCCACCCCCTCCCAATTTCTGAGTGATCCTCCACAGCCATGAGAAGGTTTAACTAATCTTTCTGTCAGTGGGGTACTTTATAGAAATTGAAAACTAATTAACGTTCATCTCAGCAGCTAATCGCATAAAAACCCACCGCCTTGGCCTTCCTGGTCTTAAAATAATGATGGCATGTGAGCAGGGAAGATCTCTGACAAGCCCACCAGGACAGGATGCTCCCCAGGAGAGAGCTGGGATGTCACCAAAACCCTGTACTTGGGGATGGGTCACCTTCTGCTGGTGCTGGACCTGGCTCCTGACCCACTGAATCCATCTTGCCCACCCTACAGCACTTCCTGGCTACCTCAACCCAAGGGGTGGGGAAAAGGTATTTCGGGACATTCTGGGGAGCGGGGTGATATGGGGCCAAGAGGACAATGGAGATATGTGGTCAAAGATGCTCTCGCCCCGCAGTGACTCATTCAGCTTTAATTGCTCCCTGAAGTTGCCGGCTGCTGGCAGCACTGCATCAGAGATGTCACGTTACAGTCATGCGTGAAGAGCTAATGGTCAAGGGTGACACCACCAACAAAACATCCTCGGGGTAGCTGTCAGAAGTGGGGGGATCAAAGGGCAGGGAGATGGGCCGTCCCACTGCCAAGGGTCGGGGCCTCTGCTGGAGATGCAGGTGCCCAGCATAGGGGTGATGGCAGTGCCTGTGGGGCTTTGTGGCCAGGAAATCGTCCTGCCGCATCAGGGATGGTGCAGGCAGCACCCAATCTGAGAATGCTGGTCTCTCTTAGGACCCCTGGAAAAGATTTCCTTCAGCTTTGAAACTTCACGCTGGCATGTGTTGGGAGGGCTCCGGCTGACAGTGTCATTGGACCAGTGTTAGCTGGTCTCTGCTGTCCCCCTTGCTGTAGTGAAGTGGCCCAGGTGTGAAAAACCAGGACACGAAGGTGGGCCTCAGGTGCACAGCTCCCACGACAGCCACGGGGTCACCAACCCATCCGTTTGGGCACCAACAGGATGGGTGCCAGCACACACATTTGCAGGCTGTGCTGCGCTGAAAGCAGCTCAGTGCAAGGTCCCCTTTCCTGACACCCTCATCCCCAGGGGCCGCAGCACTAGACAGGCAGCTCCTCCGCTTTGTAGCAGTGTCAGCATGGTCCCAGTTTCCATTTGGCTTGGTGCTCCTGTTTCCAGCTGCTCCCCACTGCGCTGTTGGGTGCAGCACCTCTCCCCCTACTGCTGCTCCAGTGGGATGGGGCAGCATCTCCCTGCCCTCCATCAGCAGGAATGGCTTGGAGAAAGCCAGGTGAAATGGCTGCGCTGCTGGGGCACACAGATCAGCCTGCTGGAGAAGCATCCCTGGCTGCAACCATCCTGCCAAGAAGTGCAGCGAGGGAGGAAGAGTTATTGCTGCAGTCACACACCAGCTATTGCCTCCCAACAAAAGGCAGCGTCTGCACAGCCGGGAGAGAGCCCGAGGACAGGGACAGCCCTGATGACCTTCAGAGGACATGCAGCAGACAGGCCAAAGCCCTGATCGCCCCAGACAGGTATGCCTTTGGGCACCACTCCACCTGGCCTGGCGCAGCTGAACCTCCCAGGATGCTCCCCACAAGCCTTCAGCTGCGATCAGCTTCAAAGCCTCCTTGCCAGCCCGGGTGGGTTTTTTTGCCCTCCCAGCGCATGTCAAGCTTTCAGGTTTCTGAAAGGAGGAAAAGGCGATGTTGTTGCCAGCATCTAGCCACTGCAAGGTGCTAGTATCCAGTTTAATGTTGGAGTTCGGATCTATTCTTTCAAAGCATCATTTTCCAGCCCCTGCCTGGCAGCCACAGCTTAGCAGGGAACCTGCTTGTAATAACTGAGGATCAAGGCAAAGGCAATAACATCAAAGACCTGGGGGAGTGAGCTGGAGGTCTCGCCCTGAGGCCAGGGATCAAGGTCTGCTGGCTATATCCCTGGAACTCGAAACACCAGCATGGTCCCAGCACAGCTCTGGGGCACCTGAACCAAAGGAGCTCTTGTGGTGATGTCCTTGTGCTGCCTCTTGCCCCAGGAGCGAAGGTACTCAAGGACATCTCTGTGCCATGGTGAGAAACCACCTGAAGACAAGCAGAAATGACTGCCTAGCTGGGTTTCTGGTCTCTGCCTTTAAACTGGCTCAAATTCACACTGGGGAGGTGTGGGGGGATGCGTGTTTGCAGGAGCAGGGGAAGCACCATCATCCCCATGTTTGGCTCCCCACAGAGATCTGGAGAGGAGCAAGTGGCTAAGGCTAAATGAAGCAGGGGAGCAGGTTGTGAGCAAATGCCAAAAAGTGAAAAAACCAAGCTGGACTTCAGAGCCAATTAAGTTTGTATAAAGTGAGAGAAGTGCTGGTTAAAGACATGGTAGTGGCTGAACTGTATATCCATTTATTTAAAATCAGTTTTCCATGGCAGTCGAGTACATGCGTGTCATTAGCACCAACTACCTCTAATAAGGCTGTCACCACTAATATGCCAAAAAGAGCTTAATTTGCTTCGCAGTGAGCCAGGGAGGTCCCTCGAATGCCTTTTCCTCTGGGAGCAAAATGGGTCTTGAGACACGGGGGTAAATGCAGTTGGGTAGGGATAGCATGGCCTCACGCAGGAAAGTGCCACCAAATGGTGAGTGAGCCCAGAGGGATCCATCTGGCCACAATGTCTGACCCTGCTTAGCTGGTGGGGAGGACCTTCAAAAGCACATTGTGTGCCCAGGCTCCATCAGGAACATCAGAGGAGCATTGTGGCTAGAGCAAGAAGGTGGCTGCCTCCCTGGGGAACACAGATCCATTCCCTCTCAGTGCCCCGCAGTGAATGTGAAGCCCCAGCATCCTGCAAACTCCTCAGCCACTGCCACTGTCTGTAATCAGAGGGATGGAGGAACCAGTCTGAGGTTTAAGTGCCTGCAGATTAGGTCTGTCCCACCCTATTTCCTCCAGTATGTGAGCAAAAATGCTCAGCTGCAGCCTTCCGGACCCTACTGTGTCCCCGCCATCAAATCCCTCATCCAGCAGCTGCAGCAGGGCTTGCCCCATGCTTCTCTGCACCAGGCTGCACTGCCAGCAGTGTTGCAGAGCACTGACTCTATTGTGACAGGCACTGTGCAGGGGGAAGCCTGGCCTCCAAGGGGTGATACTGTCGGCAGCAAACACAGGAGAACAGGGGACCCATGGCACATTGTTAGCACCCCAGGACCTGCTGCAGGACGGCTCTGTGCCCAGAGAAGCTCTGCAGTGGTGGCACCTCCAGTTTCCACTCAGTTCCCTCCTGTTTTTCCAAGCACAAAACGCATCGCTTGGCCTCACCAGGATTACAAATCCCAGGGGGGTTGTAGGTCCTGAGAGCTAGCAGCCTACCAAGACACTTCTACCTGTATACATATGCATGTATTTCTGTAAATATATAATATAGATTATTATATTTATGGCTTCTATTTTATACACAGGCCACAGCTGTGTAGCTGCCAGCCCTTTTGCACAGCAGACTTTTCCACAAGCCCAGCCATGCTGGAAGTGGAGGCCATTTATCGGAGACCCCTGCTCGGCACCAGGCAGCTGACAGTGGCAGTGGCTGGGAGCCCTCCATCCCAGCACCATCCCCGTGCTGGCCAGGCTCCAGGCAGCACTCCTCGCTTCCCTGGCAAACCTCTTAGTCCCAGGTTAATTAATCGTCATCAAATAACCTGCATGGCTGCAGCTGGGATGGCAGCTTCACCTTCACTCTTGCTCGCGCCTGCGAGGCTGGGCTCTGTCCCAGCCGTGTTGTTGCCCTTCACAGGGCTTGAGTGCCCAGTGCCCTGGGGGGCTGCTGCTAAAATGCCGCCCCTGGAGAGCAGCTCTCCAAAGGAGAGTGGGGTCTTGATAGAAGAGGGGGGGTCTCAATAGGAGAGGGATATTGCTAGGAGGTGGGGGGGGTGTCTCGCTAAATGGGCCTTTTGGTTTGGTTGGGACAGGCATTACATGCAATGGCTGCACATGGCCCAAAGGATGACTTTTGAAGCAGCTTGATGGGATTTACCCACTTAATGCCCCCAGTCAGGCTCTGGAAATGCTGCAAACCATGGACACAGATTTCAGGAGCTGAAATTGCCTGTATTTTGCAGCATCTCCCCAGGGCTTGCATTAGCTGTGCACTGGCAGGCACTGGTGGGGACCCTCCACAGGGTATCCCTTATAGCGGTGCTGTCTTGCTGCCAGGCAGCTGCCAGGGGAGGCTGGAGGGCAGGGGTAGTGCCGTACTGCCCGCACCGGGCTCTGCCCAAACAGATGTTTCTGTGCTGCAATAAAAGGTAAAATACTTTAATAAGCATCAGCCACATGTTGAAGGTAAAACGAGCTGCTTGCTTTCCCTCTCGCTCTTTTTTTTTTTGTGTGTGTGTGTATGCAAATGAACTGGAAGCTTATTAACAAGATGAGAGGCTGGAGCCTAATTAGCAGCAGGACCAGAGAGCTGCGCTGAAGCTGAGTCAGCGAGTGGGAGAATAGCTGGCGCGGCCCTCAGCAAACGCTGCAGCGGTCCCTGCCATCGCTGCCCGCCGCTTCCAAATCTCCCCAAAAAACGGAAGAATTGGGCAAAACCTGTGTGTTTCTGGAAGGGTCGGGGGAGACCAGCTTCACCCGGGGGTCTTGCTCTGAACACAACCTGTGTGGATCATGCTAAACCCGCTGTCCTTAGTTTCTTCTCCATGCTGGTTGCACTGCAGCTTGGATTTTATGGGTTGAGCCAGGGCAATGTTTCCAAACATATATTCATAATTTAGGGGTAATGCCACCAAGCCATGTAGTGATGGGCAGCGCAGAAATTAGGTATTTGTGGTATGGACTTAGGTGTGCCTGGTGCCGCTGGCAGGGACTGAACTGCTTTGGTCCCTATGTAATTTGCTTTAGTGAGTATTTGCCTCTGATTATGTGGGTTGGTTTTTTTTTTTTTCTCCTTTTGAAGAATCTTCTTCCCACAAAGAACTGGGAAGAAAACAAAGGAAAAAAAAAACAGGGAAATGATTTGGTTTTTTTTAAAAAAATTTTCTCCCATCCTTTCTTCTATCACCTTTCCCTGATCTGGAGATTGCATCAAGCAAAGACAAGACAAAACCTCCTCCAGCTGCTGGGCAGCTGTGGCAGCGGTGCAGGCAGGGGCTGCCCATCTGCGAGGCTGGTGGCCGTGGGGGTACAGGGACTCGTCCCCGAGTGAGAAGCTGCCAATAAACCCCTCTTGTAATTTGCACCTTCAGAAGGAGACAGTAGCCGTGCGGCCCATCTTTCATTTGCACTTTTAATTAGCTGGGCTCTCCCAGTGCCTCTCGGCTGTCCTGCCTTGGGGCCAGCGATGGCTGCATGCAAATGGGGTTGATTTCGGGGGTGAATGAAGTGTTTTAGTGGCTCACAGGACAGTGATGGCATTCCTTCTTTTTTCTGGTGTTTTTTTTTGTTTGTTTTGTTTTGTTTGGTTTTAAATATATATTGCTTCTGTTTGGTCTTGGTCCAGCCCTGCCTCTGTGCAATCATCACCCATGGCCATGCAGAGGCAGTGCCCATCCACCCACCCACCCCTTCCTCTGGGCTCCTTCCTTGCCATCCTCCTCCTTTCCCTGCACCAAGCACCCCTACACCGCTGTCCCCAGGGTTTCCCCTTCCCACGCAGCCCCCAGATCAGGGCGGCCGCTCTGGCATCTTAAACAGTCAGCGCGCAGAAGGACACTGCAATTCCCATATAAAGCTATTAAAGCTCTACCTCATTAGAAATAACTAAAAGGTGTAGCACATGCTCCCAATAGATCATGCCTATGGGCAGGGTATTTTATTTTATTTTATTTTATTTTATTTTATTTTATTTTATTTTATTTTATTTTATTTTATTTTATTTTATTTTATTTTATTTTATTTTATTTTATTTTATTTTATTTTCATTTTTATTTTCATTTTTATTTTATTTTAATTATTTTATTTTATTTTATTTTATTTTATTTTATTTTATTTTATTTTATTTTATTTTATTTTATTTTATTTTATTTTATTTTATTTTATTTTATTTTATTTTATTTTATTTCCTAGGCTCTTGCACCCACCATGCCCAAAGGATGGGCAGCATCACCCCTCCATGCCATCCCACAGTGCCAGCAGAGGAGGGACCCAGGGACGGCCAGCACCACCCCCACCCCCAACTGGCAGGGGGTGGGGGTTGGGGGTGGGGTGCCTGCATCCAAGGCACTATAAACTATTTTACTACAAAGCAGAATTACTCCAAAGACTGATGGGCTGACTTGTGAGACCCACTCACATTTATGGAGGTCGTAAGTTACAGACTCCCGGTGAACTGGAGAAAAACATAACCCTCGCCTTTTATAGGCGAAACTTCCTGCCATATATTAAACTCTCCAGCAAACGGATGGGGGCTTTACTGCAAACTATAACTTTAATGCCTCCCAACCCCTCAGTTAGTTTGGAAGGATTATTAATAACCGGGGTGTGCTTTGCCAGCCCCTGCATGCCGATGTTTTGCCCCTGTGGTGGTGCTTGGCCGGAGCTCCTGGCATGGAAATGGGTGGGAGTGGCAAGGGGGGGGGTGGGGTGGGTGGGTGGGCACCCCAGCCAGGCACGCAGCGGGCAGGGAGATGCTGGCAGCTGCCTGTGGGGGAGAAAAAGCTGCAAGAGGCATTGCATGGGTCAGGACATGCCCCAGGGGAGTTTGGAAGGGACCTGGCACATCCTAGGGCATCGATCGGCACACCACCGAGCTGCTGGGCTCTGCTCACCAAAAGCCTTTTTTTCCACTTCTTGGCCTAAATTATAATGTGAGACGTAAAAAGTGCAGGCACTTGCCCTCAGAGCTCTCCTCCAGGGCTGAACTTTGTTGCTCAAAGTGGGGGGAAATGGGGGGGGGGGAAATCCCATTGATAAGTGAGTGGCCAGAGGGGGAAGGATGAGCAGCATCAGCAGAAGGAAAAGGTGTGGATACGGAGAGGGGGCAGGAGATGAAAGCAAGGAAAATGCCAACTATCTAGACTGGGTGATGAGGATTTGTTTTCTTTTTCAGCCACAAGAAGCTAGTGAGCAAGGGAGGATGCTGCACCCAGCGTGGCTCCTCTACCTGCCCCCAAACGCTGTGGGAGGCTGCATGTGTCCTTTTTCCATCTTAAAATAACCTCGGGGTTTCTTTTTGGGGGGGAAGACTTGATCTGGGAGAGGCACGACATACTCAAACCCACCCCAGCACCCAAAGGATGCATGCCAGGAGCCCCCAGCCCAGACAGCATCACATCACCTCCTCCCAGCATCACCTCCCGCCACCTGCCTTTTTGGGGCGATTTTCTCATCGGGGCCCGGTGAGACTGTTAGCATTTCTCTGTTTGGAGCCAGGATGAACATTTATTAGAATTAAACAGCTGGGAGCAAGATGATATTTAAACTGGTATTAGGAGAGCACCGTTGGAGGGAGATAATTCCTGGGGCGGCCTGGCAGCATGGTGGCCGGGGGGGCTCCTTGGGTCTTCTGCCAGAGAGCGATAGTTAATTTGCAGCCGGAGATGGAGGCTGGCCTGCGCTGATATTGCCGTGTTATTTAGAAGAGAAAGGTCAGGCTGGAGACTGAATAATCATTGACAAGAAATCCATGGGGGAGCACAGGCGGCAGCTCCAGGCGAGCTCCAGCATCCTTGTGCCGCTCCCATGGGCCTCCCTGGGGGCTCCTTTCCCTCCGCCTTGGTCCCTGTGGGCTGTCAGCGGGGTTCATGGCAGGGGTCCTGCTCACCCTTCTCCAGCTTGGGAGCCAGGAAATCACAGCCACCCTCTCCGTCAGCCCCCTTTTTCATCTAATACCTCCATCTCCAGGGATGTGGCTGAGCTGTCCTTGTTTTTGCTGCTCCCCCCTGCCCCCCCCCCCCCCCCCCGGCCTCTTTTTTCAAATTGCAAAGTATTTTTAAATTTTAAAATACTTTTTGCTCAGAAATATTTTCCAAGGGTTGTGGGGGTTTTTTTGTTTGTTTGTTTTATTTTTTTTAACTAAAATCCCCTGGAAAACACAAGAAACCACCAATCCTTCTGCTCCCCAGCCCTTGGCGTGATAAAGAAAATCCCCTTTCTAGCTTTTTTGGAAAGTGCACTAGAAATTCCAAAAAAGCAGTGAACATGCAATGAAAATGGAAGATTGAAAATGCTTTTTTGCACAGACAAATCCATGTGTCCAGGAGCCCCCGCCTCCCCCTGCCCAGGGAAACTGAGGCACGGGGGTGGCGCTGGGAGCAGCAGGGCTGCTGCGCATCAGGCATCACCCCTCAGTCACACCCCTCCGGCTCCCACCACCAGAAGCACGACCCAGTGCCAGGCGATTGCCTTTGCTCCCCCCTCCCCCTGCTGCAACCCAAACCTTTCCTACCCCCTGCACCCCCATGGGGGAAACCCCCAGGGCATCTCACTTTCCTCTTTTTCCTCCCAAAAAATACACCAGGTTTAGTTTAAGTTTTTTTTTTTTTGGTTTTTTTTTTTTGCAACAAAAGAAACTATTTATTTGGAATATGCATTACCAGTACAAATCAGGAAACTGTAAAACCTACACCTTGTTAGTATCGTCATAGAACATAAAAGTCTCAAGTGGGATCAGAAAGACAGAGGCCTTTTTTTTTTTTTTCTTTACAGAAGCAGAAAAGCTTAAAGTTTCAAAACCAGGTCGGAACAGAGAGTCTTTTTTTTTTTAGGGTTTTTCTCTTTGTGTTTTTTTTTTTTAATATTGGGAATCCATTAAGAGAAAAAAAAAAAGATGGGTAAAAAATAGAAAAAAAGCAACTCAGAACAAGTGGGTTATCTTTACAAGGGATAGAGAGGGCTTTGCAAGAACAAAAAAAGCAAACCGACAAAACCAACCCCCCAGGCAACGTCTGATTTACAACATCTTAATAATAATAATAATAATAATAATAATAATAAAGGTGTATGAAAACAAAAGGACTCCAGGAAACCTTGGGATTAAAAATAACACCCCAAACCCTAAACCGTTCAGTGATGTGAAAAGCTCGGTTGTTTTTGGGGGCGGGGGGGAGGAGTGTGGGTGGAGCAGGGAAGCTGCTTTAAGAGAAAACTAAAGCGATGCCAACTGGCATCTTCCCCAGTGCTCCTCCTTGAGCCCCACTCTGCAGCCACCGAGATTTCGGGCTATATCTGGGGGCATTCTGGACATGTTCCACCATGGCTGGGGGGCTGCCCATGTCCCATTCCTTGACCCTCATCCTTCCCAGCACCCCTGTGCAGCTGGGGCTTGGGGCTTGACCCGCCCTCAACAAGATCCACGGTCTGTGGTCAAAATGATGTTGGTACCTTCCTTGCTCTGATCCCATCATGTCTGAGCCGAGAGGTGCGGTTGGGCTGATGGGTGCCTCCCTCCAGGGCTCCCGCACCAACCCTTCGGGGCACGGGTGCCACCAGGATTCAGGGCAGAGCATAAGGGCATTGAAGCCCACCACTAGCTACCTATTTTGGGGAGGATTCATGTCCTTTCATCACTTCCAGGGAGCTCAGCATCGCCCCCAGACACAGAAACTGATGGGTTCAGCATCCGACTCTCCATCACCCCTCAGCATCTCCTCCCCCAAACCCCTCGAGATTACATCCCTCTCTGGAGATGTAATTGCCCCACCCAGCCCCAGAGCAGCCACCCAAAGATCTGGGTGTCAAAATGAGTGGAGACCCCTGGAGAAGAGAAACACCCCCCCAAAAAACGCAACCATCGCTTTTCACATCACTTGGGTCACAGCTCAAAAGCGCAAGGGAAGCGGCGAGGCCGTCGCCTCGGACAGGTCAAAATAAACTCATCATCATCATCAAAGGCCCCCCCTCCCATCCCAAATAATGCCAAAAAAATAAAATAAAAGGTAATTTCCGGGTCTCAACATTAAGAAACATAAAGTGTTAGACTGTACCTATTAATGCTCACTATTCCAACCATTTTTTTCTTTTTAAAGTTTTACAAAATGAATTACCGTCACTTTTTAAACATTGTGTAAGAAGAAATGAGTGTGCACAACTCTACACTTTTCTAGCATTCTTGAACTAATTCACAAATGCAAGAAAATGGAAAAAAAAAAAAAACATGGGAAAAACAAAGAAACAAACAAAAAAGATGAATGTAGGTAGTTTGATGTTATAAACTATACAGGAATGAAGCGCTTGTTGCCACAGAAAGAACAGGGACGGGACCTGTTCAATTTTGCGTGCTAAGAGGGTCATTTTTTTATTCTTTTATTATAAACACTATTAAATTCCGACTGCGTTTTTGGTTTTTTTTCTCCTTTATCTGAATATACAAGAACATTCATTATCAAATGTTCGTTATCATCAATACTACAAAGAACGAGACACAAATCGCAAGAAACAATGGAAAATGTTAATAAAGCTGAAAGAGTCGTCGAGTTTTTTTTGTGGTTTTTTTTTTGTTTTTATTTTTTTTGAGTTTCTGCAGGTTTTTTGTTTTTTTGTTTTGTTTTGTTTTTTTGGTATCGAAGTCAGGTTTTTCTGGGCAGAAAAAAAATAATAAAAAGAAGAAGAAAAAACCCACAACACTCAGGGTTGGAGGGGGGGGAGGGAAGGAGAAACAACCCCAGCCCCCCCACCCCCACCCCCCAAAAAAAAAGAGAAGGCAAAGAAAAAGGCAAGCGAGCAGCTATGCCAATGCGAACCAGAGGGACCAACCGGGGAACCCAGGAGGTGATTTGCAAAGTACCGTGGAGGAGCAAGTGCCCTGCCCGGGCAGGGGGTGCCGCAGGCAGGGGGTGCAGGCAGGAGGGGCAGCGGTGGCAGAGCAGGGGAAGGCAGCCCTGGCACGGGCTGGCTCCGGTAAGTGGATGGTTTCGGCTCATCCCTGGTTGGTTTCCAAGAGGTACTGTGGCATTCCCGCAGGCGCGGCACTGCTGCCGCTCCGGAGAACAGTCCTGACCCAGTCCTGCGTCCCTGAAAGGCTTTTCTGGAATGGTTTAATGTAAAATAAGCTGGAAATGGTTAAAAGGCTGCACTGGGGGAGGCCACAGGAGGAAGAGGAGAGTGGGAAGGTGAAAGGCTGGAAAAGATGGGCAGCACCTCTTAACCGTCCTCCCGGGGAAACAACCTTCTTGTTGCTCTGAACATATTCCCAGCTGGGAGGCAGCCCTAGACCTCGCACATCGCATCACGCTCTACAGCACAGTCCGCTGTGAAAGGAGGAGCAGAAAGGGTCTCGCTGCTGGAGGCATAAGAACTAAGCAAGGAGCAGCTCGTGCTGTTTCTCATCCACCTTTTGTGTTCTATGCCAGCTCAGAAACAAACAAACAAAAAAATCCACTGAATTGGGACTTTTTGTATTTGGGGGAAGGTCACAAATTTCAGAGTGGATGTTTTGGAGCCTTCTGGGCTTGTTTCCCAGGAAAAGGCAGGCTTCACCTCCACTTCAGGCAAGTCACGCTGCTGGCCCCACACTGCAAGGTGACAGTGTGTTGGAGCTGTGGGCACACCGCTGCTGTGGCCTGCAGGCCAAACACCATTATTTTTTCCCGCAGAAAGGTGGAAATTTTTTTAGCAGAACTTCAATTTTAAATGGTTCCTCCTTAACGCTGCTCTGCGCTGGCAGTTCCCATCTCAAGATGGCTGGCACATGGGCAGGGTGGGCATGGATGTGCAAGAGCATGAGATATGGCCAAGGGGTATTTGGATCCATCACAAGGTGCCAGACATGCTGCACTCACACCAGCCCCCATGACACCCAGGGTCTGGCTGTGGGCTGGCTCAGCCTCCTTGCGCTTGCTGGAAGAACCAGCGGCCAAAAGTACCGCTCCCACACGAAGCTCAGCCCGTTGCCTGGGGCAAACCAGAGCCTCCACGCCCTGCTCTTACATCAAAGGCTGTGTCTTCCCAGTGTTGGGCTTCCTGAAGGGGTGTTTCAGCAGAATGAAGCCTTGCTTACCACCCACCATCACTTGTCCAAAAAGCAGACCAGAAACCCCATGAGTGCTCCCGTGACTTGGGATGCTACTCCCAGGATAAAACCAGCAGTGTCAGCTGAAAGACATCCCCAAGCAGGGCATCCACCCACCTTGCAGAGCCTTTACCCTCAAGCAAACTTTAAGCATTACCAAAAGCACCCAACACGCTTAACCCATTGCCTCCAGCCCCCGGGACCCCACTGACTGTCCCTCACTGCCTGCCTGGCAGGGCTTTGGGAACACAGCAGGTGCCACCAACCTCTGTGGGTCCTGCCTGCACTGGGGAACCCACCTCCTCCTCTTCCACACCATGGCACGCTCCTGAAAACACGAGCCAACACCCTGTGGCACTCTCTCCGCCATAAAAAACTCCACTGCCAGCCTCCCCAGGTGCTGTGAGAAAATGGCTGGGGTCCCATCAATCATCTATGCATGATCCTGTACAACATCGTGGAGGTGCTCAGCGCCTTTGTTATCAGCAACGTCCATTTCTTGTCCACCTCTGCCTTGTTTCCTTCCCTCCTCTCCTCCCCTTTAACAGCGGGCAGGAAGGATGGCAGGATTTCATGGCTCATCCAGCTTTGGGATGTGCGGCAGAGCACGGCAGGGACTGGGAAGTGCCGGTGGTTTCCCCGGGACTGGGAATGGGCTGGTACCTTTTGGAAGCGAAGGAGAGCACTCTGGCTCCTCCTGTGTGCACAGGGGGCTGCGTCCACCTGCCCTGTCACTGGCAGTGCCCGAGGGTCAGCTCACTGAGGCAGGGATGAGCGCGGGGAGGCGATGTGCTGGCTGCGGCCACGGCCGGCAGAGACGAGGCGGCAGCGGGGCTGCAGTGGCATTTCCCTACGGAGAGGTAGCGTGAGAGACGGCGGAGGGCAAGGGGGGTTGCCTGCTAGTAAGGGAGCAAGATGTGACTGAGGTACGTTTGTGGCTCCTCAGAAAGATGCCCAGCATGAGGCCGTACACTGCTTTGGGGTGTGTGGCAGTTGATTTTTGCTTTTCCTCCTTAAAATCCTTCTACCTGTCGACACATCCTTCGGTGGGAAGGGGTGAGGGGAAGGGAGTGGTGTTGTGGCAGTGGCAGGGAGAGGGAGAGCGGCTTCTACCCAGAAAAGAAAGGGAGGAGAGTATAAAGAAGTGTCCAGATTGGCTGAAAAAAGCATCCCGACGAAGAGAAGAGAAGAGAAGGAGTCTTCTTATGTGTGCTGATTGGGTTCACCTCCAGTCTGACTGCTGCGGTGTTAGGAGAGGCCCCCTCCCCTCCCGCCCCCGCCGGGGCCGGCTCAGCCAGGGATGCAATTTGCTGGGAGATCAGTTGGAGGTATCAGAGTGAACGCTGCCAGGGCCTTCTGTGGGGGAGGTCACCGACGACGGGGTAGTAGCGTCTTGCCAACCTCCATTAGCCTGCGGGAAGGGAGACAGGAGACGTCAGTCACCCAGCGGCATGCCCAGCCCTACCCAAGTCGCCCATCCACCTCGGACCTCCCCGCTTCTCCCTTGGCAGGGTCTGATGCAGGAGGCAAAGATGGCCCCTCTGCCTCCCACATCCCACCACAGACTGCAGGGCTCCATCAGTGGGATGGCTCCAGAAACAATTCTGTCAAAAACAGGGGTTTTGATAAACTGCAGGTGTTCTTGGAAATTCTGCCCTTCAAAAAAATATATTTTTCTGCAGAAACCCTGAACTCTGGTTGTGTGGATTTTTTTCACCCCCAAATAGAACCCTTCCTCATACAGAAGAAGGAAAATAGCAAACACCTCGCTCCAGAAACTCCACCCTGGGATGTCATCTGGACCCAGGTGCTATGAACACGCAGAGCAAGAGATGGGTCCTGAGGGACCTTTGAGCCGTGCCATGTCCCCCAGCATCACCCCACGTCCCCCCTTGCTGCCTTTCCTGGGCATACCTCCTGCTGCATGGTCTCTGTGTGGGGGGAAGCCATCAGCACCAAGCCTTGCTGTGGGGAAGACGCACTGCCCACACACCTCTCCTGCCACTGTGAAGGCCACCTTTGCCGATTTGGGCCGCCTCTCAGCTCCCAGTGCAGAGCCTTCCCCTCCATGCTTTGCAGTAAAACAAATTTCTGCTGCTGCAGGGTTGGTCCTCCACACTCCCTGTCACCCCTCCTTGAGGATCTCCAAGCCACAGTGCAACGGAGGTGCCACCACCATATCCCATCTGAGGGTTCGTACAGCAAAGCATAGCAGACAACTTGTTTCTTCTCCTAAAAACAGGCGCAGAGCCAAATTCTCCAGGCTCTTGAGAGCAGAGCTACTGGAGGGCCACGGATGCTGCAGGCAGGTGCCAGCAGTGCACAGAAGCTGCTCCTCCATGGCTGCCATCCCCTTCAGAGAGGAGCAGATGTCACACCCATCATTCTCTGCTTGCTCTGACATTGATTCAGTGCTTGGCTAATTAATCCTTCCCAACCACTGGCCGAGCTCGAGTCGTTAGCAGCCGCTGTCCCACTTTAGACACTCCCAGGCTGCTTTGCCCTCTCTGGCTGCCTGTCCCGCTGCCTCCTGGCACAGGGCATCCATCACTGGCCCTGCTAGTTGGTACCCCGCAGACCCCCAAGGTGGGGCAAGGGTAGGAAAAGCCTCATCGCCCCGAGGTGCCAAGCCGGGGACTTGCCAGGGGGTTGTCCATGCTGCCGACCAGCTCCTGCCTGCCTGAGAGACATCTGAGGTGGAAGCAAAGAACTGACCACAGGCGAGCTGTGGGAACCCATGTTATGAGGGATGAAACCACCTCACAGCGGGACATGCACAAAGCAAAAAAGACAGGCCTGTGTGTTCTTCCATGCGCACATGTGTGCATGCAAACATGCCCCCTTGCAAAGGGGTTCAAGCAACAGCAAGGAAGACAGAAATAGGAACCTGAGCTTGCTAGCAGGTTAGCAAATCCCATTCCGCTTCACCTTGGGTGCAAGCATGAAACCAGACTATGCATGAACATTACCAGCCTTGTGTGCCTCCCACCTGCAGAGACCCTGGACTTGCCGTGCCCACCACCCCCACCAACTTCCATCCACACCCGGGCTCCGACCCACAGTCCCTGCGCTCCCCGAGATGCAATATCCACCCTTACATGTCTTGGACCACTGCAAGAGGCAGCAATTACTGTAGATTATCAGCCTGACAATGACAGGCCACGTAAAGAGAGACACCGAGCCAACTCCACCGCCCCGAGACTGGCATATTCAAGTACACTTAGGACATTAATAGCAATTTACGTGCCATCAGTGAGAGAGAACCACAATAGCTGTGCTGGCAGCCTCTTATTACCAAGCCTGTTATTTGTTGGAGTTACAAGCTATAATCACAACAGAAACTTTCAAAACCCTTATCTTCCGTGACGCACCAAATCTATTTCAGAGCCGTAATTGCTATGTCACTGGAGAGTTTGCTGCTTAATGCACTCAGATGCCATTTAGTGTTTGCAGGGTCATTACGGTGAGCAGGAGGAGGGAGAGCGGAGGGGGGCGTGCAGAGCAGGGCTCCGTCCCTATTGTGCTCAACTATTTTTAGCAAGGCTTCTGCATGCCAGCCGCGGTTGGAAGGAGCGAGAGAGAGAACGTCTTGCAGACAGCAACTGCGGTGCCTTGATGTTTAGCACCCTGCCCCAAAACACTGGGGAGCCCCACTGCACTCAAGATTGGGAGTCAGCCTTCATGTGTTGCAGGAGTTTATGCTGCTGCTGCTGACCCTGGTGGCATCCACTGACAAGAGGATGCTGGGGAAAGGCTGACCTAGATCGGGGTACCCTCCACAGACCCCACACCCTCCTGGCTTCCACAGCCTGGGAAGGCCCCAAGTTATGGGTCAAGTGATGGAAAGGAGGCCCCAAGGTTGACCATGCTTTTTATCAGCTTGATGCCATCCTTTGGTATGGACAAGATGTCCATGAGGAGGCTGGATCCCTCCCCTGGCAGAGGGCAGGCAGGTACCACCCACCCTCATCCCTCCTTTCCTGGAGGCCGCCCTGTTGTGGCATGGACCAAGCCACATGCAGGGTGCATCTGACTCCAGCCAGCCAGCCCTGCCTCTTTTCAAAGTAAGGAGATCACTTGGGATCTGACTGTGGTAAATCCCTTGGGATCTCCCTCGAAGACAAAAGAGTCTTCTGAGGAGGCTGCTGCTCCTCACAGACCCTCTGAGGAGCCCCTGCACAACAGCTATGACTTCTTCAGGAGGGGGAGAAGCCAAAGACAGAGCAATAGTCTCCAGGACATCTCTACATATCACCTTCTGGTGCCAGAGCACAAGGAAGGCCTTGGTAGCTGTCCAAGTGGTGGAGTCCTGGTGATGGACTGCTGAAGCAACTGGTTTTGGTGCCTTTGTTTCCACAGGTCTCACAACATTATTGTCACCTCCAGCAAGTCTGGTGGACTCTCTGCCCAGGCCTCCTACGTGGGGCTGGGAGATGACTTTCTGTCAATTTTTAAAGGCACCTTCTGCTTTGCATGGAGGCTGTCTCGACATTCCATCTCCTGTGACCAAATCCTTGTCCCACCATCGCGGGGCAGGGTGTCAGGTCAGCCTCCAAACACACCAGATACCAGCAAATCTGACAGACAAGGTGTAGCCTCGAAGAGGTTTCAGACCTCTGAGCTTTTAAGTGCTTGAATCGCAGTCTCCTTATGATATGCACTGAAGCTCTTATTACACACCAGAGAATCCAGCCTTGCCTGGCCATCACTTTAGAAGGGTCAT